>NC_142068.1:53497500-54097500 GCF_059756535.1 Pantherophis guttatus | reverse complement strand
GTTAAAGCAGGCAAAGTTTTTAATGAAGAAGGTGCCTTTACTACAACTACATATGCTAAATTTCAGTTTGTATAGTGGTCTAAATGCCTTTCTATCTTCCCTACTATGACTAGTTATTGCATTTCCTTTTTAGATAAGCATTTCCTTTTCCTGTCAACAGAAATTGTAGCTTGAGGCAGTAAAGAGTGGACCTCAGAAACAACTATAAAGTCATATTATTTAATCTGTTCACATGTCAAAGGATTTTTTTCTTGCAGTTAGTGAACTATCATAGCATGCTATTCCTCAATGCAAGGGAAGGGAATTTGGTTTTATTTTTTACATGGGACACAATTAAACCAATGCTAACTAAAATGTACAGTCCTTTGTAGTTTCTAATCTTGTTGCGCATACAGACATCAGGCATCTATTTCTAAATATGATGTAGGCATCAGTCCACTCCAACAAATATAAAGTCTTCTTTGTCTGAAACAGTGAAAAATCCTACAGATTTTTATAGAAAAAGACAAAAGCAGCACTACATGAGAAGAGATCAGCATGGAAGCCTTTCTTCTACAAAATCTATTTTCTTTCCAGTTCACTCTCTAACAATTTTTTTCTTCTAGCAAAGCAGAAAGTGCACCAGTTCCAATTTAAAGCAATACAGAGCTGTGAATAAAGTCTGTGGGGAGAAGCTTTGATCAATCAATAAAATGTATTTTCCCAAAATAGTTCACCTTTTATATAACTTGGCAATGTATCTTATCCAATGTATTCTTAATATTTAACCTTCTTAAAATGGAAATGGTCAAAGCAATCCGAAAGACACTGGTTTTATTCACATCATGTCTCTGTTTAATTATCATATGCTTATTGTATGAATATTTTCCTGTCATAAGGTTTGTGTTTGAAACTATGTTACCCAAGATAGAATAGGGTGCGTGGAAAAATGTGTTCCAAATTTATATATGACAAAACCACTCATAGCTTAGTAACTACAAATGTGATACCCTCAAATATTGTATCTAATGTACTAAGGCTTAAATACTTGTGTGTGTGTGTATATATATATATCATCAGCCTAACAACTGATGGCTAACAAGACTTTATTTTGCCTTCTGTAACTACTTCCAGTTCACTCAAAGTTAAACTGACTGGGCAGGAGTCTGGGACAGGTTTTGTGAGGTTATCTAAACTGATTCTGTGACTCCTAAGGACATTGACAGGATTCCCCAATCTCTTTTCTATTATCTCCTGATCTTCTTTGGTTGTTAATACAGCCACGAGGTGATCCAGAGATAGGTCCAAGGAACAATGTCATCGTTTTTGAGGGATGGGATGATACTGTTGGTCTTGAAGGAGGCAGTGAAGGAAGCGGCAGCTGGTAGAAAATGCAGTGTCTAGAGCAGCAATGGGTCCATGTGTCATCGCTGTTCCATAAGCTGCACTTGTTGCCAGTTGGCCTCTAGGTAAACTCAAGGTACTTGTCATCACCTTTAAATAGAACATATCTCCAATGGTCTCTCTCTACCTAACATATTTTCACAAAGTGGGTGCATTGTAGTATCTCTCTGTTAAACATGTTGTGTGACCAAGGAAGTTATCCATCCTAGAGTATCCCTAGAGATACAAGTGACGGTGAAGTTACGGAGATTTCTTAAAAACGTGCTTTGTTTTACCGACATGGAGCTTATTTGTTTATTGTTGTGTTTGTGGAGCCCTGTTGTATTTGTACATTTTATTTTAGTTATTTTAATCTGGGTTGCTTGTTTATGTGTGCTTATGTTCATTTAATTATTTTCATTGTTTCTGAATTTTGTTAACTAGCTAAAGCCTAATAAAGTGGGTGACTATTACAAATTCAATAAATTAAATTAAAAATTAAAGGATAAATTATACATAATTAGAATGTAATTTTTAAAGAACTGACTACAATTTGCCACATCTTAGCCTCAGAAACAGTACAGATCTTATGTTTTGTAGGAGTTTGGCCAACTGGCAATGTTTTAATATTTATATATATTATTGCCATTATTTGCACCATGCAGTTTCTGAAAGAAAATGTTTTGAGTTATAAATGTTCTGCTTAGCTATTTTAAGAAATATTTAAAGATTTAAAACAGATAAATTTACATAATGATGGGATATTGTGTCAACTACAGTTACCTAACAAGCCAAATTTTAAAACTTTTAACCTGTGTTTGGTCGATATCATGCAACAGGCCAAGCAAATCATGTTATGATTCTCAATTCTGAAACCTTCATACGTGTTTTATATCATCCATATGGTAGACATTTAAAAAGACATACAAAAAGAAAGGATGCATGTCTGTTCCAAATGCTGAAATGACTGAGATAGACTGCAAAACACATTAAATTGCGCATTTCTATTCATATAAGTTAAGTTCACTTGTCTATCTCTTTTCTAGACATTCTCTATGAAAAATACATTCATAAAACTCTCAGAGTCATAAACACCATACAATTAATGTAGGTGCTCCACTTTAACTTAAAGTATATAATTAGTGAAAGAGCATCTTTGTTCTTCTGATTTAACAAAAGTACAGAACTTCAAAGATTACAGGTGACATGGAATTTGAATCGTTTTTATGATTAGAATTATATTTATCATAGAGGTAATATGGACATTTCACAGTTCTTGAAGACTAAAAAAACTAAAGGAAGTGGACAGAAATTATATGAAAATCATAATATAATTGTCCTGTAATATTTAAACTACTTCAATTTACAAATATGGATTCTAAACCATCACAGACATAATATTAAACATGTGAATAAAATTAAACAGAATTTATTAAGTTGGTGGTTTAAGCTGAACTGGTCATGCAGTAACACCCTAACATTTTATATTAACCTAAGTTATATAGATATATTCTATAGATAATTCATTTCAGAACATTTAAATTGCTGCTGTTTGTTTCTTATAACCCAAAAAATCACAATTCAAGCTAAGCATACCAGACACATACAGTAACTGAGGCTTAAAGTGAGAAAAAAAAAAATTAGGTCACACTATGCTTCCTCAGAATTAGGTCAAAATTTTAACAAGTCATTCACAAGAGATAAAGATTTTAATGTTTTTGTGGACTTTATCATTTTCTCTCTTTTTATTGTAGAATAAAACCATAAGATTGAATAAATCTGATAGGCTATTTTTAATTTTAAATGGCAGTTAAATGAATATTGTATTTAAAGATAAAAATTACTGGACAATTTAACAAATATTATTTGCATAAGGATAGTCTTAACCATTTATCAATCTTATTAAGCTCTTTTAATACTATTGTTATTTTGGCTGCCATTCCTAGATTTTGAGAAGGATATGGCAATGTAAAATTATCTATTTTCCACACTTTCCTCTGAAGAGAAAAGACCAATCAGGCAAATATACTGTAGCCCAATAATTCTGCCTGCTCAACATACATTTTTCAACTCACATCCATGCAGTTATTGTTCATTTATGTACTTTTTAATGGCTGCTGCTCCCGCCTCCAAATCGAAGAGCTGTCTCTGACGAGGAACTTGGGTGTTCCTCTTGGTCGTCCAAGGCACCTCTCTTTCTTCACTGTCCCTACAAGACAGTTCCGGTCCGATGACCCCCGACAGCAGTTTGTCTGGCTGGATTTTTGCCAGGCTCATCAGAGGCCGCTAATTTCCAGCCAGTCTCTCCGTGACGCTTCCGGTTTCTCCTACAGCTATTATTTTAAGGGTTCTCCAAAGTGATTAGTATTGATCCCAAGGATTATCCAAAAGGTAATTGTGATTATTATTATTCACAGTATTAAAGTAGAATTTCCCCTTCTCTGTGGGGGCACCTACTGTCTGGAACGAGCTCCCCCCGGAGATACGGAGGATCCCGGATCTGCGCACCTTCCGCCATGCTCTAAAGACCTTTTTATTTCACCAGGTGGGCCTGGCCTAACTTTCTCCCTCTTTTTAAACAATTTTTAAACAATTTTAATATTTTAATATTTTTAATATCTTTTAATTTTCAAAGTTTAAATCTGTTTTAAATTGATTGGGGTTTTAATCTATCTGGGCCGAATTATTTTATTCGATTTTAGTTCTGTTTATTAAATTTTGTATGTATGTATTTTATTGTTGGCTGTTCACTGCCCTGAGTCCTTCGGGAGAAGGGCAGTATACAAATTAAATAAAAGTAAAAATTAAAAAGTATTAAATTATTTTCATATAATAAATATTTGGGGTTTAATGAACAATCTGAAACTTCATAAAGGGGTCAATGAGCTGAACTTTGCTTTAAGAAGGTAAAGGATTTTTTACAAGGCAAACTGTAGCCAAAGAAGCCCAACTTTCAAAGCCTTGCATGTAAGATTACTACATCATACAGTAATATACAAATGTAGTATCTCTATCTTGATGCAAACTGTCACGCATAATTACATGTGACTAAAAGTGAACCATTGCTTAAATAATTAATTTTAAGCTCACTTAAGCATTGTATTAGCTATAACAACGTGACCAGAAACTTCATACAGTAAATATGACCAACAATCAGCTTTCTGTTATGTAGCTTCAGAGAATTGTTATATATAAACTAAACTAAAAGTACTCTAATATCTGAAATGCTTGTAGTCGCTTTAAAATATAAATTAAGTTGAATGCATTTTTCATAATTTCATTTTATAAAACGTAAAACACAGGGTAGTTAAACTTGTGTTATAAAAGTTTTCTCCAAATGGTTCTTTCATCTGTAATTTCTATCCTTTTTTTTTTTTTTGGTGAGAGAATCCAGATGACACTTATATCATTAAACTCCAGTGTTTTTTATTCCATTCAGGTGCTGTGATGATGTTATTTTTGTTCCTGTTTTTTTTTTCCTTTCAGTAATTTGCAACAAGGATAAATTACTCAAAATTACAGCAATATTAATTACAATTTGCACTAGCAAAGAGTACAGCATAGATAAAAAGCAATGTAAAGGAAGGGGGAAATGTAATGGAAAGAAAAAGCTCTCTGGAACAAGCTTTAATGTTTGGAAAGGTGAAAGGAAAGAGAAGAGGAGGAAGATTAGCAGCAAAGTGAGTGGACTCAATTACAGTGACAAGAGTGCACTGTTGAGAAACTTAAAAAAAAGTTAGGGATAAATCATCATGAAGATCGATCTATATGGTTATTAGAAGTAAAAAATGATTTGATGTACATAATCAAAAAACCAAAAAAGAACTTATTCAAGAAGGTTTTCTGAGAAAAATGAAGTCTTAGCAAATAAGATAAGAGCACATATCTTGGAATAAATTTTACGACGTAAGTTTAAAAAAAAATAATTCCGGGAGTAAGGCTTTGTAAATCTGATTTGATCAAATCTTTTTAATTGAATCAGAAAGTCAAAGCCAATTATTAAATCAGATGCACTTCTATTGATTATGTTTTGATTTAAAATATCAAAATGAATCACCTCAATACATTTATTAACAGAGATCAAATGTACAGATCAAATTGGAGACAATCAGAGAATAAGAATAAACTTGAATTTTGGCAAAGAAGTTACAATATATAAAGAGTAAATTCCTGTATAATTTTTGGGTATATTTAATTTTAATATGCTTAGTCTTAACCTAATTATAATTTTTTTCTAATTATAGTTTTTATCCCAGAGTTATAATTGCACTCAACAATGAACTAAAGGGCCACCATCAGTGAGCTGTTGGATAGCATTACTTGGTCTATTATGTGGATATTTGGAAAATTTTGGAGTGGGGAACTTGTGGTAGGTAAGAGTGTGTTTGGGGATTGTTATGTGTGTTGGACCTGGTCTTTGGGTGTTAAGTGAATTTCGTTGTATGGGTATACTATATAATGACAATAAAGTTATTATTATTATTATAATAAATCATGAGTGGCTAAATTTTTGCCAATAATTCTACATTGTTTTGCTGATTCAATATCCAATTTAAAGAAATTGGATATTAAAGATGTCTGAAAGAATCTCTCTGAGACAAGGACATTAAAATGGCAAATTCAGTTAGTTCCTGATGTAAAATGATGTGCATACTTGTAAAAAGTTCACATGAATGAGCCAACAAAACAGGATCTCTGGATGGGAGTATATAGTTCAATGGAACATGGTCCCAGTATGACTGCTATGAAAAGAGAAACTCGATGAAAGAAAATTGACTCCATCAGCCACTGGGATACTCTCCAGGTTGAGCATGTATTCGCCGCTTGACAATGTAACCCACTGTGCAACGGCTATGAACAAAGTAAATCCCTTGCTAGGAATCATTAGGGAAGCAATAAAAAATAAAACTGCCAAAGGCACAGCACAACCTGCAAACTGTGTCGTGTTTCTAGGAAAGGTGCTGAATAACATTAGGGCTGGGCTTCTATAGAGAAATTTATGGGACTGTGCACCTTAAGAAAAAAAAGAATATGGTATAAACACACATCACATGCAGACTGTGGATAAGGAAGTGATTTTTCAATTCCAATTTCCAAATTCAAAATATTTAGAGTTGGAGACATTTAATATGGACAGTTCAGAAAAAATAAAGAGTATTTTTTTGCCAATCTTGTTTTTTAAGTATTTACAAAATATAATTGTGCCCATCATTCCTATCTATTGCAGGTATTATTTTTATATCAAAGGCTTCTCAATACCATTTGGAGAGTTGCAATTGCAATTACATCTTGTGGATCTAATAGCAATAATAATATTGAGAACCATGAATATGCTGATGAACACAGGTTTACATCCCTATCTGAACCAAGTGATGCTCTGGCTACTCTTCTCAATGCCTGGAGGCTAGAAGGGGGACAACAGGCTTCAGCTGAACTCTGATAAGATGGAATGGTTGTGTGTGCAAGGAACCTCAGGAGCCAGTTGTTTATCATCTTTAGTTCTGGATGGGTTGCAGTATCCCAGACAGACCCAGTGTGCAACTCTGGGGGTTCTCTTGGACTTGCAACTTTTACTCAAAGACCAGGTAGCAGACATGGCTAGGAAAGCCTTTGTACAACTTTGTGTTATGATTCACATATATGCCCTTACCTGAGTTGTAAGGCCTGCACATAGTCACTCTTGCCATAATCATCTCTCAGTTGGATATCTACAATACGCTGTACATGGGGCTGCCCTTGAAGAGTATTTGGAAACTGCTGCAGAATGCAGTTACTTGCAGTTCTGGGGGCCCTAGGGTGGCACAAATGTCTGTAAATTTATTAAAAAATACTGAAATATCACATTAGCATATGTATTTAGACCCTTTGCAACAACACTTGAAATTTAGCTCTGGTGCATCCCATTTTTCTTGATCGTTGTGACATGTTTCTACACCTCAACTGGAAATAACCTATGGTAAATTAAATTGATTGTATATGATTTGGAAACACACACACCTCTCTAACAATGCATACTGTACTAGAGCAAAAACTATGAGGCGAAAGGAACTGACTGCAGATGTCAGAGACAGGATTACAATAAAGTTTCTTTATTGAAGTTTCCTAAGAGCACAATGGTGTCCCTAATTCTCAAATGAGAGAAGTTTGGCACAACCAGGACTCCAACCTGGCCAAACCGAGCAATTGGGGAAGAAGGTCCTTAGTAAGACAGGTGACCAAGAACCCGACTGTCACTCTGATTAAGCTCCTGAGATCCTGTGTGGAGATGGGACAGAGTTCCAGAACAACCATACTGCACCCCTCCATCGATCTGGGCTTTAGCAAAATAGCTAGACAGAAGCCTCTTCTTAGTACAAAACACATGAAAGCCCACTTGGAGTTTGCAAAAAAGCACCTAACGGATTCTCAGACTGTGAGGAATAAGATTCTCTGGTCTGATGCCACCAATATTGAACTCTTTGGCCTCAATTCTAAATGTTATGTCTGGAAGAAACTGGACACCGCTCATCACCTGCCCAATGAAGCATGGTGGTGGTAGTAGCATCATACTGTGGGGGTGTTTTTCAGCAGCAGGGATTGGGAGACTGGTCAGGGTTGAGGGAAAACTGAATGTAGCAAAGTACAGGGATATCCTCAATGAAAACCTGTTCCACAGCGCTAAGGACTTCAGACTGGGCTGAAGGTTCACTTTCCAACATGACAATGACCCTAAGCACACAGCCAAGACATATTAAGTGATTTTCCAAAAAAAAAATTGCATCTTTACTAATACTTTGAATATTTTATCCTGGCAAAGTAGTTGAGAGTGGCAAGCCACATGGATCCTTGGGCAGTTTAAGAAGCAAATTTGAAATAAGTAAACAGTTGATCAGTTGATACTCCCTTGGGTATCCAAGGGAAACTGCTTGGTGCAGGATGGGAAACACAGCAATAGGGGAAGCAGGAACTGCCTAACAGGAGTCTGACTATTAGTGTTGTCCGATTCTGACTCTTGGTTACCAAAACTAGATGTAGTATTCCAGACCACACCTGGAATACCATATCCAGTTTTCCTCACCACATTACAAAAAATATGTTGAATCTTTGGAAAAAAAGCAAAGAATAGCAACTAAGATCATTAAAGGCCTGGTGACTAAAACATATGAAGAACTGTTGCAGGATTTGGATATAGCTAGTCTAGAGAAAAGAAGGACTAGGAAGGACATGATAACAGTATTCCAGTATTTGAGGGGTTGCCACAAAGAAGATGTGGGTTGACTTATTTTCCAAAGCACCCAAAGGCCAGACAAGAAACAAGGGATGGAAACTAATCAAAAAGAGAAGCAACCTGGAATTAAGAAGAACAGTAAGAATAATTAAGCAAACGAACAGCTTGCCTCCAGAAGTTGTAGATGCTCCATCACTGAAGGTTTTTAAGAGGAGACTAGACAGCTACCTGTCTGAAATGGTATAGGGTCTCTTGTTTGAGCAGGGAGTTGGACCTTCCAGCTCTATTCTGATTGATTGATTGATTGATTGATTGATTGATTGATTGATTGATTGACTAGATTTCTATATCCCTTGGATATCGAAGAGTCACCTTACGGGGGAGATAAGTGACATAAAAGATTAATAAGATAAAATATAGTTAGCATTTTGAACTGATAGAAAAGAGTTGTGTTTTCTAAATCAAAATTGATTGGAAAGAGTCACAAACCTTCATCATATTTACCAGAAAATTTATATTTATTTTTAATATTAGTCTTATAAGTCTATTTCAAAATTTAGCTTTTCTCTTTTCCTCACTCCAAGCCAAAGTTTCATTAAGTTTTGTTATAGTTACATTTGACATTTCAAGGTAAAAGGGAATGGTTAAAAATGGTTACATTTATGGTTACATTACATTAATGGTAACCATTTGTAATGGTTACAAATGTAACCAAACAATGATATTTGTTCAAAAAAAATCATGGAGGAAACTCTTAGTACTTTGAACCCGAACTGCTTCTTCTTTATCACTTAACAATCATCCCTCTCAGAGCACTTTTCAAAGAATAATTTTATTTATTAACAAATTCCCTGTAGAGGAAATGACACATTTTCATGATATCAGTCAATTATCTTTGACACATGCTTATCAAGATTGATCAATCATTGCTGATATGTCTGCTAAGCTATTTTTTCAACTAAAAAAAAACTGACAAGAGAATTAACACACCCAATTGCCCAGATTGATTATCAAATTGAGTATCAATACCAGTAGGTTTTGCTAATGTCAATCACTCACTTCACAATGATCTAAGCTAATTACATACCACTTTATATCTGAGAATGGAAAATATGAGATTGTCATATTAAATCCATTGATAAATCATAAATCCAAGGCTTAAATTAAATGACTTGAAATTCTATTAAACTGTATGTACTGTCCATCAAAACAAAAAGTTCACAATATTTATATTTTCAAAAATAAAAAAATAAGACATTTTAAAATCCACTTTAAAATACCAATGTGTGGGTCTGACATTATGTTTAATGCATTTACAACAAAACATTTTCCTAATTAGATCGTTTTTCATATTCTATATCTACAGCATAGTTTAAATTTTCTAAATTGCAGCATCCTGTACTCCATCTCCAAGAAGGCTCTCTGAAGTCTGATAACCTTGTTAAGTTGTACTAGCTATGAGATAGAGGTAATCTTTGTAACGGTAGCAGAAGTAATCTTCACAAGCTGGTCTAGTCATAATACTAACTCATCACTTCCACAAAATCTGTCTGTGATTTCTATGTTTCCATACTACAGTTAAGCTAAGTTATTTATCATTCTTAGAGAAATTGTGCATTCAAGTTAAATCAACTGTTCAGGATGGAGTCATTTTAGTACAGTATATATTAACCTTGATATTCAGTCAAGTTCAAATACGTTATTCAGACTAGATTGATTTCAGACAGCAGCACACTAAGAAGCACCGGTCACAATAGCAAAGCTCTATAATAAATGTACATTAAAATGATGTTTTTATAAATAGAAACATTCATATAAAACTCCAAATGCCATGATATGGTAACACCCGCCTCCAAAAAAATTATCCTCAGAGAGTAGCCTGCAACTTTTATCAAGGGTGTAATTAGACAGGAAAAAATGGGTTGAGTTTGACATCATGAGTCAGAGTGTTTAACTGAAATAAGGAAGTAACTTAATTCAGAGTAGGCTTCTCAAGATGCTGCAATGATTTCAAGTTGCACTTGAAATTGTATTTATTTTAAATTATATTATTGATTGGACAGTAGGAGGAATGCTGGGATGGGAATTATTAATGAGTTGAAAGTTTAGAAATCTTTAGGTTATTTTTCTGCAATAGATAGGAATGAAATTGGTATTGATGTAACTTTCACAGACGAAAGAATTTAAGTGTTTGAATTGTGATAGATGGTATATACTTGTATAGCAAAAAAGAACTGTATTTGTTACAAGGTAAAATTAGACGGAAATGTCTGAACTGGAAAAGTCTTACCATATGCAATGTTTTTAATTGTATTATTAATAAAAAACTTTTTAAATAAAAAAAAGAAATTGTATTTATTCTCAGATCAAAACTCATTTTTAAGTGGCAAATAAATATTATATATGGCAACTTAAATATAGACTAAATCATCTGTATCCATTTACCAATCAATATTTTGTTAAACATGAGTAACAGGTGACGTCAATATTATCACAGGAAGAAAAAAAAATCAACCATACTTTATTAAGTCACTTCGAGGTGCTATGAAGTTAACTTAAGAAATTTAGGATTGATGAGAGAAGAACTATAACCATTTTGTTGAATAAACTATTCATCTCAATAGATTTTTTCCTTTTGTTGTTGCAAAGTGTTTCCAAATGTATTCCAAGTGGTTCATAGGTGAAAGTGGTTCATATGCTCTCTTTTTAATACATACGCAAGCATCATTTTTTTTTTCTTTTGCTAATACTCTAAAATTTCTTATTTGAAACATTTTTGCTATTTCCCAAGTGGACAATTAAATATTGAACATGGTCAGATTATCCTAATATTTTGATAGGAGGAAATCTTGATTGTTATCTACAAGTAAACTTGATTTAATATTCATACTGACACTTTCAATATTATATGTGGCAAATATAGGAAATAATCAAGAAAATACCATCAAGAGCTTTAGATAACTGCATTTAATATGTTCAAGGATATTTTCATTATCTTTTAAGTTGTACACATATTATGGTAGGAAATTCTGTAAGTACCAGAAGTAGAAAATATAGATCTAACAATCATATAAGGTAATCTTTTTCAGGAATCACATTAGAATCAACAGTTGTATGTTCCAAGTGCTACTGAAGATTTTTCTTAAAAACATATGTTTGTTTTAATTATATATACATTAAAGCTGTCACCTAAAATTCTGGTTTTCATCAGGGAAAAAAAATCAGAAAAACAGGTTTTCACTATATCAGATGGGTGTCACATTCTATTAAGTTTTAGGCCTCTTTTCAGTGTCCAATAATAAGTATACCTCCTTTTACAAATCACTAAACAAGAAAGCATGGAGCAACAAACTAACTTGCATAATGTTAAAACCCAGACCATAAGGACTGGAGACAATTTACATTCTCAAGCTTTATTTGGTAACTTTATTCTTAGGCTAATCTTCAACTTGATGTCTCCAAATATTTTGAACTGGCTATCACTGCTCGCCAGTTTGTCAAGAAGAAATCATTTACTACAAATGCACAAGACAGTCATGGGATCTCAATATTTGATGTCAATCCTCCTTTGCTAAACCTTTGGATCACCCATTCGGTTTTAAGAAATAGATTTCTCAGATTGCTCATTACACCAGCCAATATTTAGTAAATCATTACATCATAAACAAAACCACT
Source organism: Pantherophis guttatus (assembly GCF_059756535.1). Classification (NCBI taxonomy): domain Eukaryota; kingdom Metazoa; phylum Chordata; class Lepidosauria; order Squamata; family Colubridae; genus Pantherophis; species Pantherophis guttatus. The sequence continues at coordinate 54,085,256 of NC_142068.1, read as the reverse complement.
GTCTTTATGGGACATTTCTCACTTAATAGCACCTTTTTCGGAGAGTTATTTAATTTTTAAATATAACTTTTAAATATAATTTTATTGAAAGTTTTAAAACAAGGAAGGTTAATTAATGTTAATATTAATACAGAAATAGTGTAAAATAGAGTAAGAAGGAAAAAATAAAAATAAATAAAAGAGAAAGTTAAAGAGCAAAATGAAAAAAAGTAGAAAAACAGAAAAGAAAGATAAGTGGCTTCCAATCGTTTCAGCAATTCAAAAAGTAGAATACTAGATTTACATCATGACTGTTTCTATAACCTACCCTATATACTTCATCAAAACCAATATATCACAGGTTGATTTTTTTTCGGTTCTTTGCAAAAAGTCTATAAGGGTTTTCCAGTCAGCAATAAACCTAAGTTGTCTAAAATGTTATTCAATATTTAAAAAGCACTATTCTAAACAAATACTGTCGTTAACTTTCTTTGGTTAACTTAGAATAATAGATGACTTTATAAGATTACAGGAACAACCACCAAAATTCTATTATATTCTTAAAATCTGCAGTGTGATCTGGACAGTCCTGGCTGATACTTTCTGCTTTGTTATCAATTAGCTCTTAGAAAGGAAAGATAGCACAGAAATCACTTACTTGAACCTGCCTTGGCAATGCTGGCACTGATCCCCCACCCAGCCTTGATCACAGAGGCAGCTGGAATTGACACATCGACCAGAAAAGCACGAGGTTCTTTCACAAGTCTTAGAGTGGGAAACTTGGGCATACAGCACCAGGTAGAGGATCCCGTAAAAGAGCAGCCAGTTATTTATATCCATGAAGGTAGCAAAGCAGCAGGAGGAAGAAGAAAAAGGTCTCCAGGTTCCCAGGATTACAGGAGGGCCTTCTATTCTGCGCAGGACTTTCCCCAACAGATCCAGCATCTTTGCCCACAAAGCACATCCGCAACCGGCCTGCCTGACGAACCGCCACAGGGGAGCAAGGAAGAGGCTGAATTAATCCAGTTTCTCGGGCAGGTTTAAGCAGGAGGAAAGCCGCCCCACGCACATCACTCAAAAGAAGGCGCTTTTAAACAGGTTGAAGAAACGGGGCGCAGATAAGGAAGGGGCTGGCTGGGGACTCCCGAATGTAGTTACAACAGGAAACCGAGAAGCTTCCTCTCCCCCAACGCTTCTCACACAGCAGCCTCCGCCGGGTTCTTCGGGTACAACGCTGGCGACCCGCTTCCCGCCTCCTCTTCCTCGTCGTCCTTGGGGCTCATTGCCCCCCACTTTCCATGAGCAGAGGCTTCTCTCCTGCCCTCGCCGCTTCTTCTCACCACATGGCCCCGCTTCCCGTGTCCGGCTCTCCCCGCGGCCGCAAAAATAATAATAATAAAAAAACAGCCCCTCTCCTCCGCCTCCTGTAGTCCCGACTCTTGCAGCAGCAGCAACGGGAGAGCAGCGGAGGGCGGTCGGGGGGGATGCTGTGGCTCCTTCGAGGCAAGGAGAGCGCCGTTCCTTAGCGTCCTCCCAGCATCCCAGAGCAGCGGGCCGGAGGCTCCGGTGTTTTTTGCTTTTTGTTTTAATCCCGCCTTGCAAGCGGGGGTGTGGGAAGGAAGGGCGAGAGTTAAAAGCCTCCGTCTGTCCCAGCTGACACTTTGAAAGCAGCCATTTTTAAAAGGCTAATTGTAAGCTGCTTTCGGAGGCTGGCTGGGGCCGAATCCCTCCTCTTCCTCCTCCTCCTTTTCACCCCCACCTCCTCCTCCTCCTCCTCTCCCGCTCCGCCGGTCTGATTAGACCCGTCCCTTTCTTTTGGACTACCAGGCAGGCCCCGCCTCAGCCGGGGAGAAGACTGGAATAGACTCCGCTTCGGGAGCCCCGTTGCTGGAGCAACTGGCCCGGAAAGGATGGAAAGCCACTAAGGGTCCCTTTCCATTTCTGAGCCCCAGCCGAAAGTGAAGGGAGGCGGGAGGCTTATCTCCCGCCCCCGAGAAAGTTCGTGCCTCGGTTTCTGGCGGCCTCAAAATCGAAAGGAAAGTCTCTCTCTCTCTCTCTCTTCCGTCTTTGGAATTGCAACGCTCCAGCCTCTCCGCCGCCTTTGCAGGGGAGCTCTAGAAAGAAACTATTACACAAAGAAGAGCTGAGCATGTGCGGCAGCCGAGGAGCCCCCCCTTTAAAGGCGCTGCGCCCGTCTCCGTTGCATCACTTGGAGTGTGACCCGCCGGGAGGGAGAAGCGCGGGATCCACTGGGGGAAGGAGGCGAGCGAGGGAGCGCGCGCGCGCAGCGGGGCCGAGGTTTGTTCTCTTTTTTCCGCAGGAGGCGATGCGAGTTCCTTGAACTTCATGTGCCAAACCAAACCAAACAAACAACCAAGCAAACAAAAGCCGAGAGTGGAAGCCATTTCCAGAGGTGCTTTGTTAAACGCCGTGGCTCATTGCGGCAAAATTTTCAGCGGAAGGGAAGCGATCGACAATCAACCTTGTTTTGACGACTTGTGTTTGTTTTTCCTATAGCTACGACTTTTTTCCCCTCTAGTCACGCCTCTGTTGCACTTTATGCAGGTAGTCCTCGATCTTACGACCACAACAGCCCAATATTTCTGTTGCCAAGGGAGGCGTTTGTTAAGGGAATGGTGCCCCGTTTTACGACCTTTCTCACATCAGTTGTTAAGTGAATCACTGCAGTTCTTAAATTAGTTACCCAGTTGTTAAGTGAATCTGGCTTGCCCATTGACACTGCTTGTCGAAAGGTCGCAGAAGGCTTAGTTTAGTTTACTTTATTGTTATTGCACCTCCTACAACAAAATTAAATGACATCTTCAGTATACATCATAAGAAAACTGTAAAAAAATAAAACAAAAACACACATCTTTCACATTCTATACAATTGAATTGAAAACTGATACTGCATTAATTTATTTATTTATTGGTTCAATTTTATATGCTGCCCTTCTCCGGAGACTCAGGGCAGCTTACAATGCATTAAGCAATAGCCTTCATACTTTTGTATATACCTGCTTAGTAGGGCTTTCGGGCCCGCTCAAGCGGTGTTCTTTTTACACAAAGTCAGCTTATTGTCCCCACAATCCGGGTCCTCATTTTACCTACCTCAAAAGGATGGAAGGCTGAGTCAACCTTGAGGCTGGTGAGATTTGAACTTGCAGTAATTGCAGGCAGCTGGCTTTACTTTAACAGTACTTTAGCCACTGCGCCACCAAGGCTCCTAATGTAATTAATATTACACTATACAGTAGAATTCAATATAGTTACTGCTCTGGGATAGAAGCTGTTTTTCAGCCTATTTGTCCTTGTTTTTATTGTCCTGTACCATCTACCAGATGGTAATACCGTATTTCTTGTACTATAAGACGTACTTTTCCTCTCCAAAAAAGTGGGTGGACATGTCTGTGCATCTTATAAAGCGAATATTGCAACGGAGGGGAGGAGAGGGGTTGGTATAAATGTTGCTGCATGTCACCGCTGCCACCATTCGCTGTCGCCGGGGTACACTGGAGTCTTCACTGCTAAGCAGCTGATTGGCAGTTGGATCAGTCTCCCAGAATACCACCGATCAGCTGTTCTAAGCGGCGGGGATCGCTGCTGCCAATTGCAGATTGCCACTGCCGCCTAGAACAACTGATTGGCGGTATTCCAGGAGGCTGATCCAACCGCCAATCAGCTGCTTGGCAGCAAAGGGTCCAGCATTCTTCGACAGCAGCTCAGCTCAGTTGACTGGTGGTGAGTGCAATGGAGCAGAGCCCTGACGAGCCACATGCTGGGGCTGCAATAACTTGCTGAAGCTGACTAGGCTGTTTGCTGTTTGCTGCAAGGATGCTAGTCAGATGAATACTGGATAGATGCTGGAAGCAGAGGCAGATTTTTTTTTCTTGTTTTTCTCCTCTAAAGCTAATGTGTGTCTTATGGTCCAGTGCATATTATAGTGTGAAAAATATGGTAGTTCAAAAAAAGGGTGCCCAAAATGAGAGGGGTCTTTAAGAATGTTTTTAACTTTCTTAAGGCAGCAGGAGCTATAAAGCTCTTCCAAGGAGGGGAGAGGGCAACCAATGATCCTCTGGCCAATGATGTTAACACATGAACACATGACCACGGGATATTGCAATCATCCTACATATGAGTCAGTTGCCAAGCACCCAAATCTTGATCACATGACTATGGGGCTGTTGCAACGGTTGTAAGTGTGAAAAAGGTCATAACTCACTTTTTTCAGTACTATTGTAACTTTAAACGGTCACTAAGTGCAGGTAGTCCTTGATTTACAACCACTCTTTTAATGACTGTTCAAAGTTATGACTACACTTACTACTGTTGTAACATCCCTGTGGTCATGTGACCAAAATTCTGCTGTTGGGCAACCAGCCTGTATTTATGAGGGTTCTGAGATCATGTGATCACCTTTTACAACCTTCTGACAAGGTCAATGGGAAAGCCAGATTGCTTTTGCAACCATGTTAACTAACTTAACTGCAGTGATTCACTTCACTGGCATGAAAGGTTGTAAAATGGAGCAAAACTCAATAACTGTCTTGATTAGCAATGGAAATTTTGGACTCATTTCTGGTCATAGGCCAAGAGCTACCTGGGTAAGTATTTGCAACAAATGGAGTTTAGTGTTCCATTATATCACCTCCATTTCGTTGCTTTTCATGCTTCAGTAGGGTTCAGTTTTGTGCTATTTCTAATAATGCTGAACAAAAAAATCATCCACCCTAAAATCATACATAAAGTTATACTAATTTTGCTTCTAATCTATTAAACCAGAAGATGTGTTTTCTTCATATCTTTCTGAGCTAAGAAATGCTGTTGGTTAGTGCCAAATGGTAGTAGTAGATTAGATTGTCAAACTGCTGGCACAAGGGCCGGATGCGTCACGCATAGGCCATGCCTACTCTAGCTCCGTGAATGGGAAAAACATCACATGATAGCAACGTGACATGGTGAGTTTGACACCCATGTAGTAGACAGTGTGTATAAAACTTTTGTGATTAAGTTAGAGAGATTTCAAACATGTTAAGATTTGCTCCATATGCATAACTATATTCAGAAATTGCTTGTTAAAATCAGCTTTACATTTTTTCTTTTCCTGCCTCTTACACTTAGTCAGACCATAAAATAAGATGCAAAAATTGCTGAATATTGGAAAAAAAGTTATGCTGAACCCCTAGTGGCAGCATTTCCTTTCTAATGAAACAACTGATGGCCTTCCATAGATTTTTTTTCTCCTGTTAATGTTATGCTGCAGTGCCCATCTCATATTGAGGTGGATTTTTTTACAAGTATGGCTATATAATATAGAGATGAAATTTAAATGAACCTGCAAATGGAAAACTTCTGCTACTCTCTCTGAAAGCTAAAATAGAATATCAATTTGATAGAAAAGGTCCTAAAATTGAGATAAAAAGTGATGCTTATGATGTAGAATCTCTATCAGAATTATGCAGTTATACTTTGTCATTTTATTAGGGAATAAACTTCACAGAATATACTGTACACTCCATTTCCCCAATATCAACTTAAAGTAAGTAAACCCTCATTATATCAGCATATAACAATGGTATAAAATTGAATATTCACATTACAAATTCCTTTCATGTTTCTGTTGCAGCTATCTGCCAAATAGTTGTTCAGGTTTTCATGTCTCATAAGCATTCCAACTATATTTTCTTCCGGTGTTGATGCAATCCCCTTCAACACAACACAAAAAGCATTCTGCAACAAACCATCCAAAACTTGAGGCAGTAATGCATAAATGAAAGAGAATCTGACATTATTAAGCAATTCTGCAAGTTCCTCTTGGCTTGCCTGAACTGCTTTGCCTATCCTCTTGTCAGAATCCATCTGGAACATCTTGTAAGTTAAAAACAATGTTCAATGAAGAAATGCATTGGAAGATAGCTCCTAATCAAAACTACTTGTCTCCAAAAAATCTTAAATTAGTGGCACCATACAGATTCCAATTTGATCGCAGCAGAGGGAAAAAACACCTCAGAAGAGTAAAAGCAACCAATATTTTATTGAGCTAGTTAATTGTTTAAAATTGAAATTGAACTGCTGCTGAAATAGATACCTTTTTCCTTTTTGGCATATTAGAATGTAGTTTTGAACAAAGTTCTCCTTGTTTTAAATTTAAGTGTCTAATTGAAGCTTCAGTTTTCTCTCTTGATGGCGAATCTTCCAGTACAATGTACAAAATAATGGGAAATATTCCCAATTGCATATCAATTCCACATTAGTGAATTTATATTTCTTTGGTAAAGTGACCTTTCAATTCAACATAGGAAAGCCACAATCTGGAAGAATATCCCAAAAGATCTTGGAAATAAATAATGCCAGAGTAGTATTAATGGCTTTAACCCCACTATAAGTTTACAGATTTAGGCACCTGCCTAAACAAAATCCATATTCAATGATATATGTATTGTTCAGTTCTCAACAATTAGTAGAAATGTTAGGAAATTACATTTTTCTTTCAATAATAATAATAATAGCAGCCTTCTAGAGACAGAAAAAATATATGCGAAATATAGATAATAAAGCATATTGACTAATATCATCATCATGCCCGTCCATCTGTATTTAGTCTACTCAGAATTCCTAGCTAGTGTAGACTCTGACCACCCTGGCTGGAAATATTAGAGGTGCGTGCCTACAACACTTCAGATTAAATATGTCTATTTTAAGAAAAGTTTGAATCTTCTGGTAGATTGGTTGTAGTTCAAAAGGGCATCTGGGATTAATTTTTTCTACATAATTCTACCAATTTATGATCAATTCTACTAGTAAGTGTTTCCTTATATCATACTTAAGCATCACTTGCTTTTCTGTGAAATCCAAAAAAAAAAAAACATTGAATATAAACAAAGGTTTGTTTTATTTATTTTGCTGTGCAAAGTGGAATGCCATTGCCCATAAAGAAGCTTCTGTTATTTATTCATTCTGAATTACTGCTTGTACCAGGTTACACCCATACAATAAATGAACAGAGTTGTAGTTGTAATTAAGCTTAAATAACAAGAGTATTTATATTTTCTTTTTATTATATGTACTTCCTTTCTCATTTTATTTTCCTTGGTATGCCTATATATGTATAATACACTGTGAGACTGAAATATATGCACATACAATTAGGCAAACAAAGAAGGATTATGTTTCTTTTACTGCTAAATGTCACATAGCATTATTTAGAGGTGTTAAAATTCTGGATTGTGTAGGATTTGTAAATGCCTTTGCTAGTTATGCTAATTAAATAATGAATTTCCTTAGAAATCTAAGGAAGAAATCTGAGTGAAAGCAACACAATGTAATGTTATTATAATGTTTAATAAATATTCTTTACCTTAAATATGGTATTTTGTATTCTGAATATTTTTGTACCAATGTACAGTATTAAACATGAAAATTCTTGTGATTAACAGATTTCCTATAGAAGCCAAAATAGCTTTTCTTCAGAATAAAAGTTTAAAAGTGAGAGATTTGTGTAAGATTTGAAAATGTGTTATTCGTACATAAGGAAAAAAATCAAAGCTATAGAATGCTATGTTTACAGATCAGTTTTCAGAAGCATAAAAGAGTAAAATGTTATATCAATAAAGATTTATTCATGCCTTATGCTAATAAGGCATGGCCAGGTTATCTTCGAGACCGCCTTTTGTCGCATAGCTCCCAGAGACCGGTAAGATCCCACAGAGTTGGTCTCCTCCGGGTCCTGTCAGCTAAACAATGCCGGCTGGCGGGCCTACGGGGGAGGGCCTTCTCTGTGGCTGCCCCAGCTCTCTGGAATCAGTTACTTCCTGAGGTCCGAACCATCCCCACCCTATTGGCCTTCCGAAAAGCGGTGAAGACCTGGCTTTTCCGGCAGGCCTGGGGCCATTGATCTCGCTCTTGTAATCTGGCGAGATCCGGCCATGAATGGCGTGAATGAGTTTTTAATGTTTTTAATGTTTTTAATTTTTAAATGTTTTTTTATAATAATTTTTTAAAATATATTGTGAGCCGCCCTGAGTCTTCAGAGAGGGGCAGCATATAAATTGAATTAATTAAATTAAATTAAATTAAAGAAGGATGTAAAAATAATAAATCAAGACAGTGACTTGGATAATTTATAAAAGAGGCTTAGTAAAGTTTTGAAAAAAAAAATTGAAAAGGCACCCAAATCCCCTGAAGTTAATTATTTGAAGAGTTTAAAGATGAAGAGAGTTAGAAGTAAAGGGAAGAAATATAAAGTTGATTTATTTGATCAAGATTAACATCGATATGTTATTATCTCTGGTAAACCTTACAGGAATTCTGCTGACATCAGGATTAAAATTACAAGGTATTATGGATTTGTTTTTTTGTTTTTTTTAAATTTGATTTATATGCCGCCCTTCTCCGGAGACTCAGGGAGGCTTACAATGCGTTAAGCAATAGCCTTCATACTTTTGTATATTTATACAAAGTCAGCTTATTGCCCCCACAAACTGTGTCCTCATTTAACCTACCTTAGAAAGGATGGAAGGCTGAGTCGACCTTGAGCCTGGTAAGATTCGAACCTGCAGAAATTGCAGGCAGCTGTGTTAATAACAGAGGGCATTAAAACACTGTACTACCAAGGCTCTTGGTAGTTTACAGATAAGAAATACCATTTGATATGAGAAGATACCATTTGTTTTATTTTAAGAGAAGGTAATAAGTTATTAAAATTATTTATGCTTGTGATTAAGAAAAAAAATCACTTTATAAATTTCTTTTATTTTTCTTATTTTTGTCTTCCATTTTTCTCTTTTCTGTATCTTCTATTTTTTCTTTTTATTATTTTATATGTTTTCTAATTTGTATTCATTTTTCATAGTTGCTTTAGAATCTCGACCAGGCATCATGTTACCATGATCCAGGTTTACAAGAAAGTAACATTTTTTTTAAAAGTGGCAAATGAATATAAAATATTAGATAAGATAATGCTATTAAAATGGATGTGAATGAAGAAGATGGCTTAGCATCTCATAAATGATCACAGTGCAATTTCTAGTATCCTTGATCTTCTGATTTGTGGAATAGAAAATAAGTGTTCTAAAATGAAGTTGAAGATAATGTGGATCAATGTGTTGTCAGGACTCACAAACATATACTCAAGTGTTTGTAATGGTTAAACTCACAACTCATTCTACCAAGGCAACTTTATCATGAAGAATCTATTGCTTTTCAGAGTCGACCTAGATGAAATTTTCAGTCCATTCAAACACTTTTAATATATTTCTTTTAATTGTAATTACTAGCAAAAGTAGAATGATTAGGCTACCTCTATGAATAATTCTAGTTTTCTAGAAAATTTTAAAAATACTTAAATGGTTTAAAAATAGTTACAATTAACTAATTTAAATTTAAAATTTTCTAATCTAGATTCCAGAACTACCAAGAATATAAGATAAAACTGATACCCAATTTGTTTCATGTCATAGATTAATTTTGTTGTCTGCAAGAAACAACTATTAATGAGTTTGAAGAAAAGTAGCATGGAATTCAATTCTAAATACTTGTTCTTCCGCTTGACAGAAAATGAATATATTTAAATGAATATGGAAACAAGAGAGACACTAAACAGATTAAATTCAGAAAATGCAATAATCCAAGCTAAGGAATGGCACTGAATTCATTAATTTGGTATCATATTAGCTCAAATTGCAATGTGTAATGGAATATATGGATGACCTTGGGGAATGAGCGAAGTGATAGGAAACAATCAGACAAGAAAGGCAGTAAACCACAGAAGCTTTAAAGTCAGAGAAAGAAAATTAGGAAGGATCTGCCATAATGGATAAAGCTGTAAAAAGTGGCACCAGGAAGTTTGTCCTTTCAGACTTGCCAGATTCTCTTAATGTATCATTGCAATAAAATAGAATTGGTTCATCTAGCCATTTTTTCCAGTCTGGTTTACTTGGGAGGGTTGACTCAGTGTTGTTTTGGTCCCTATACTATTACAGTAGAAACCTTCGCCCATAAACAAGCCAGACCTCTTGTCTTAATAACTAAATAAGACAAAGTTATACATAAATCTATGAGAAAATATTCTAAATAATATATTACTATTTTCATTGCTTTGTGACCCTTCTCATTCTTTTATGTAAATCAATCTAATTTTAAATCTAAGCAGTATATACAGTAATAATTTTATAATAAACATAAATAATATAAATATAATTATTTATAAATAATAAATAAAGATATAAGCCAGGAGGAAGGCTTTCTCTGTTGTGGCACATACCCTCCAAAATGAGATGCCCTTCCAAAATCTGTGTGGCTCCTATATTTCTGGCATTCCATAAATGGAATGGGTTAAAATGGATAGATTCCCTTTATCCCTTTATGTCTTTGTTTATAAAGACTTCCTTTATGTCTTTATTTATTTTTGTTTATGGTTGTATAGATCCATACAATCCAATTTGTTATGTTTTATAATGGGCTTTTTTTTTATAGTATTATGTTGTGAATCCGATGGTTCAGGGGATAAAGCTGAAATAAATAAATAAATCCTTATTCATTTGAATGACAGTATTATAATTTTAATTCATGATTTTGTGATATCTTAAATAGTCTCAATATAGGGATTTTCAACAAGTGTTTCATAAAACTTCTTTATTTATGTAAAACTTTCTACTTTGTTTTTCAACGATGAGAATACCCTAAAACTTTTAAGAACTAAATGTATTTTTTTTTAAAAAAAAAGTTAAAAATTAATTTATGAAACTGAAGAAATTGTACAGCATATTAAGTTAAAAAGTTCTTTTTTTTTCTTTCATATAGTTTAGATAATAGGTTTAAAGCATTGAGAAAATCACTTTCTAACCACTGTAATGAAAATCTGAAAAATGCAAAAATAAGTATGTGGCTAAAATGCAAGGTATATATAGGTATTCCTTGGATTATAATCACTCATTGAGCAACTGTTCAAAGTGAAGACCACACTGAACGAATGATATTTATAATCACTCTTCAAAGCTTTGGCCATCTCAACATTCCCACAGTCACATGTTTGCAATTCATGAGCTTGGCAACTGGTTAGCCCTTAATGGTCTATGATCACGTCAATGGGAAAACTGGCAGGGAATGTTGCAAATCACTCCCATAAGTTGCTCTTCCGGCTTTTTCTCTCAAGGAACTTCAATACAGAGTACTAGGGATTTCGTTCTCCATAGTAATCTCCCACCCCTGCACATTCCATACCCTGCACCTACCCACAGCACCCCCTGCCCTCCAGTGACCCCTATCTACCTATCTGCATTCAGTAATGCCTTCCCATTGCCCCAGCAATACACTTCAGCCCCTGCTGAACCAATCTCCATGTTGTAGCACTTGCCACAGCATCTACCAGCCTATCTACAGCTCCTGCCAGACCATTTGAGCCCCTGTCACCCCTCCCATCCCTGTAGTATCTGATCTATAGCACCCACATATACCCCATAGTCCTTGCCAGTAATTTCTGCCTCTTCCTGCTTAATAACCCAGATGATCTTGAATAACAGTGGTCCTTGGGATTGCCAGGATTACTATCACTGTGTGATGTGGTCACATATTGTGCTTTACCATTACATCGGTTAGCAATGGCAATCCCAGTCCCAAGTACATCATAATCCAAGGACATGCTGTACAGTATCCCATAGTATCTGCCTGGCTGATTCAGTTTGGCAGAATTGGCACACTTCAGGTTCCATCAATTAAACTATTGGGACCCCAGAAGCATGTCTTTTCTCCTTTGGAATTAAGTTGCCCTCAAGTTCTGAACATCTCCTATCCTGCTTGTATTCTGAAAACACCTTTGCCAAGGATGACTGACACCTCATTTTTATCTAGGTTATTTTCTTTCGATCTAGGTTATTTCCCCTTTATTATCTTGCCATTTCTGCCTTTCTTTTTATTTCTTGTCATTTTTTTACATCTTGTTTTCAGCTGGCATATAAATGTTAATAATAATAAGAAGAAGAAGAACTGGTGGGACCATAAAATAGAGAAAATAATAGAAAATGAAGAAGCTAAAGTGCTCTGAGCCTTTGGAATTCAAACAGAGGAGCATCTGCCATACAAACCCCAGACTTAACAATTGTCGATAAGAAAGACAAAAAAGCCTGGATAGTGGATGTGAGAGGACCTGAAGGCAACAGAATAGAAGAGAAAGAACTTGACAAAATCATAAAATGCAAAGTCCTGCAAAGGGAAACAGAACAATTGTGGCAAAAGAAAGCAAAGATACAGTAGTAGCGAAGATATTACCAATAGTAATAGGCACCTTGTGTCCAATTCCAGAACATCTGGAAAACCATTTTAACACCATCAATATTGAAAAAATCACCATCGGTTGACTGCAAAAGGCAGCTTTACTTGAAACAGTTTGTTGTGCAATGATACTTTTAATACCATCAAACAGCAACATTTGCCTATCCCAGGTCCTTACGAAGGACTTGATTGGTGAATAAAAATAAAAATAAAATAAAAATTAATAAAAATTCAATCTAAACATCTGCCTGTCTGTGAGACCAACCATAATTATAGTAATAGGACTATGTAGCATTTCAGACATAACTCAAAAAATATGTTTCAGAGCATGTGAAAATGTAAACCTAACACCTTTCTGCAATTCTTTATAGCAGCTTCATTTTTCCATTGGATTGCACAACTGCATTTTGCATATATAAATACACATACTCTTACAGATGATACTATAATTATGAATTAAACATTACAATGCCTTTGAGATACAGGAACATTCATTTTCCATTCTTGGTTCTTTAGAGTAAAAATGTTCCATATCTTCAACTATATGCTGATAGTTTAGTGATTTATTTCTCATCTAATTTTGCTAGACTACCTACTAGAAGCTATCTTAATCAATTCCTAAAGGAGTTGTCTGTCAGTTTGCTTTCCAAGAAGCTGATACAGCATATCTTTCAGCAACAGGATTTGTTTGGCTCTCATCCAATGCTCAATCAAATGTTAATGTATTTTAAAATCCAATTCTCTACTAGTAAATAAAGAACACTGAAACTCATAAATATATGCAGGAAAACAGACAGTAGATGGTACAAACACATAGAAGATCTTCTGGGAGGCTGAAGAATGAAATCATAGCCTACTTTTAGGAAGAAATTGCAACTGCAATAAATATTTTAAAAAGTGAAAATGAGAGCATAACATACATAAAGGTAATTCAAAGTGGAAATAAAATAAATAATTACATGTAAATTGACCATCTACTAAATATTTATGATTATCAGTACTGATTTGTCCCATCAGCCACAACAGTAAGAGAAGTGAAAAGATAACGTTTGCTTATTCTTCAATTTCCCTAATTTGGGTCTTACACATCCAAAGTTATAGCTATTATTGGGGAGATTCAGCAAAATCTGTCACTCTTCTGTTGTGAGCTGCTGAAGTGAGCTGGAGTGCTCACTTCAGCAGCACCTCTGCTAAAATTGGAATGATACAGAGACGATTAGCAAAAAGTTTCATAGAAAGAAAAGGAGCTTTGTTCCATACAAGAAGTCTGCTGAGCAATGAGGCTTTTTTGGTTCCGAATCAAGTGTTTTTCCACTGGCCAAGATCTCAGGACCTACATCTTAGCTGGCAAATATTGTAATGTGCCTGTTCAAATCTGTATTTAAACCCTATTTAAGAAATGATTTATTATTCCCTTTCTAACATTAATCTTTGTAATGCACTGTATTACTTGTCTGTCTGTTTTTTGAAATATGACCTACATTGTCTTCTTTTCAGTTTGGTAAAAACTAACATGCTTGAATAAATGCTGATTTGAGCTGAGAGCCTAAAACTACACACTGCCCATCACTCACAACAAAACATAAAGGTCTGGGTGCATTAAGAGTTAGAGTGGCACCAAATTAATAATAAAAGGCAGAGATGAATGAATGTAATCTTTATTACTTTTCATACACTCATTTATACAAACAAATAAAGTTACATATACTCACAGGCTTGATCGTCTATTGAATTTCTTCTCTTTCCCATAACTATTATTCAGCTTTCCCAGAAATCTTATTAACCAATGGAATATTTGTATTCTATTAACTGCCCCAACAATAGAACAAGCAGGGAATAGAATACAGAGAATTATTTGTCAGAGAAATAAACACAAACCTTCAGTATGTGATAAAAGGCCAGTTACCTCTCACTTTTTATATATTTCATAGTTGCAATAGACTTTAGATTAAAATAAAATCAACTTACAAATGTAGATATTTAAAATATATACCGCTAAAAAGCCAGGGGCATGGATGAAATTATATAAATTCAGTAAATAATTGAATGAAAGCCTGAAAGGTCAATCTAAATAAGATTTTGTAATGTGTCCAGCAAGTAAAAAAATCTTCAAAGACAGAAGCCAAAGCTGAAAAACCTTCACTGACTGAATAATTCTAACATATATTCCAGAACATATATTTTCAAACAGCAAGATGGACAGCATATAAATTTAATAAATGAATAAAAATATACATATAGTTAAAACAAGTTAAAAATAGCAGCTCATAGATTGGAAGAAGCGATCTACACACCAACATCAAAGAGAGCAGACAGAATAGAGTATGCAAACTATCATGCCTAATGCTTAGGAACATCTAACACAGATTAAAGCCCTACATTGCCAGATGCTGAAGCTGATTTTAGAACAGATTGAGGAACACTAAACATTATTGCTGATGCTTGGTGGATAACTGAGAAAGCCAACAAAGTCAGCATGTGTTCCATTGATTACGGAAAGGCATTCAATTGTGTCAACCATGCTCTATCATGCAACACCTACTGGATATAAGGATAGGAAACCACAGTCCAAATAGAACATGGTCTAGATAGACTGGCATTAAGTCAGCAATGGAATCAGACAAAGCTTATATCCTCATTTATTTATTCTATGTGCTGAATATATATTGAGGAAGACTGGTTTGTAAAATAAATATCACTACAAATAATGAACAAATAAATATCAGTAACATGCCTCACTCATAATACTACTTTTGGATGCCTGACAAGTGACAGATATTTACAATGGTTTCAGTGTCCCGGGGTCATGTGATCATCTTTGGCAATCTTTTCAGAGGGCTTTCTCCAAGTCAATGGGGGAAAGCCAGATTTATTAACAATCTCAAAATTTGATTAATGACCTCAACAACAAAAAAAGTCATAAAATTGGGTGTATCTCACTTAACAACTGCATTACTTAGCGACAGAAGTTCTAATCCCAGCTGTGGTCATTAGTCAAGGAGTACCTGTAAAAAATTAAATTGCTACTTCACTGTTGGTTATTTTACTGCTTCATGAGTAGACTTTTCATGGGCATGTTATAGTATACAGATTGTTTTATTCTGTGTCTCCCATTCATTGCATTCACTGGGGAATTATTTGGCACCCACAAATATCCATGAAATCTGTGTGATCAGACAGTTCACAGACATATTCATTGAATAATTCTAATTTAGCTAATTTCCTGGCTGCCAATATCCCCTGCTGTTTTATTCCTGGTCTTCCTTCTGAATAGAATCTCATCATAGTGCCAAAAAGGAATGTGTGGGAGTGCTTTCTCTTTTTAACATATTCATTGTTTTCTCAAAGAGGAACTAATTTGAACGTGAAAGAAAGGGAAAATGAAAGATAATATTTTAAAAACCTAGTAGAATAGCATAGACAGACTGCTTTAAAGAAAGAGGTTTCTAGCAGAAAAGAAAGGCTTTGTAGTAGCTTCTCTTTTTCTATTTAATAAAGCAAAATACATTCTTGCAGATTCTTGTACTAATTACTGTATTTCATAGTTCTTAATCAGTAGGTATAAAATAATGGAAAAGTAGAGTAAACCATATGTCTCTTGTTCTGAAGAAATTTTCTGAAAGGTTTATTGTCTTATTACATTTTAAATGGCTGCTGACATTTGCGTATAAAGCATTTATTCTAAAACAAGAGAGTATTTTCTTCATTTGTTCTGATTTCCTACTGGGTAGTGGGAAAGTATTCATAGAAAAAAAAGGACTATCTGGACATCTATTTTCAGTGCTACAGCTGAACTATTCTGTTACTCATCTTTAGTAAAATCATATTGGAGGAAACAGCCTTTTACCTTAAATTCCAGATGCAAGTGTATGAATGTTTTATTGGTTTTGTTACATTTATTATAGTTTGTGAGCCACCCAGTGTTATGTTGTGTAAGATTTAATTGAATAATTCAATTAAATGCATACTTCTTACAGTATGAAAAATAATTTGCTTCCCCATTCCTAATTCAATTTTGCACAAATTGGGATTGAGAAAAGGGTATATAACAACATGAGGAGTTATTGGTTCTTAATTGTGAAGAGTCATTGGTTTTTGATATGATTATTTTCTATTCATTGGGACAGGTATACAATAGAGAACTTTGATTGTATAAATTAGCCTTTTTGATATACAAGTGGTAACAATAAACAAGGAACTACATTGCAATACATTTTAAAATAGAGGTGTCCAATTTAATGAATGATGTCGTGAATAAGAATATTTTCACTTCTACAGAAATGTACACAGATTTAACTTGTCATAAAGTAGTCATCTGCTACTTTAAAGATGTTGTGTTTTTAGGTTTTATAATTGGCTTTAGTTTCTATATTGGCTAATACAAAGACTATGCGTTGTGAGTAATCACTTGTTATCTGGCCTATGTCGGTCTTGGCTGATGAAAGGTACCTGGGAATAACAGAATATTTTGCTGGCTAAGGGTAACAATGCATCAGGAAGGGCAGTAAAACAAAAGGCTTTGTTTGTACCTTCTGTAAATAAACAAATCTCTATATTCTTTCTTCACCCAAGGGGACTTAGCTTTATCTTCAGTTAAGTTCTAAAGTTGACTAAATGAATCCTGTGCACTTAAAATGAAAGTACTACCAATCTTTCATTATTTTTGGTTCATAATTGTGAAGGAATTTAGAGCTGACGTAGAGGAAGATATGAGTTAGTCATATTTGGGCAAGATGGAGACAGATAAAAGGAAACATGAAAGGAAAAAATAACCCCACTTTGATTTTGTTTAATATAGTATTGTAATGATAAGTGAAAAAGATCTTGGAAGACAGGGCAAATAAATCCTACTCGGGATGATCAGATAAGAGAAAGAATAGCCAATAGCTGGATAGAGGACAGAGCAAAAAATTCGAGAGAAACTTTCTCTACTTTCTTAGGCTGTCGACAGGACAGCAGAAGACTGCATTTTAGAATTTGCAAGATTCTGTTAATGTATTCTTTGTTGGATTACCAGGAACCTTCAAATGGAAATGGATCTCCTGTACTTTGTATTTGTGCTTCTGGCCTTTTTTCTTCTGTGCTTCTTTTTTTCAAAGTTACATAAATACTTTGTTATCAGAACTGCATGTATGTCACTGTAAAATAGCACAATACATTATGAAATGTTCATTTTTAAAAATTAAACCTTTAAATTATGGGGAGGGGAAGGGGTTGAGCAGTAATTTGGGACATGGCAATAAAGCTTCATTGACATCAAAGGAGGATTTTTTAATCATCACTTTCCCATCGAGTGTCTAAACCTAAAGTCTGTGTGTGGAAGAAGAACTTAAGTTTATCTTATCCAGAAGCAACAGCCTTGATACAACTTGGATTATCATGTGTTTATTATATAGAAAGGCATTTCCTGTATTGGATACTTTATCTCTGATAGCGTCAGGCAATTTTGATTGGAACAATCCACATGTCCCTAAGTAAGTAAACAAAAAGTTAATCATTGTTCCCTGTTATCTTTTGTATACAGCTGAGGGTATTGATTTTGAAATAAAAAATCATAAGAACTTGTTTTCTTATTAACTATTTTGAGAGACATCTTTAAAAGAAATGGAGGCTATAAATTTGTAAACAGGAAATAAATAATGTTGGTGTCTACTTCCTTCAGATGCTGCTCCTAGCCTATTTATAAGTAGGCAGTTATCTTGCTGGAGTTATGTCTAACACTTAGGAAATATATAAGCTGATAATACAACCTTTAAAATAACTGCTAGGGAAAAAAAATATAGATTGCTTTTCAGTATTACTTACCCTGTGGCTATCTAGCTTCCCAGTTCATTCTCAAGGATTATAGTAATACATGGTATAATTTCCTCACAGCATACTGGATTCTGACTAGGCAATCCCCACAGTAAAATTCTCACTCAGCCATGAAGCTAACTGGGCGACCTTGAACTGATCATTATCTGTCTACCATTCACAAGGTTCTTGTGAGGATCAGATGGCTGGTGGGGGGTTAATATGCTGCTGCTTGTAGATTATTAGAGGAAGGACAAACTAGGATGTGTAACAAAGAAATAAAGGAAAAATAATTATAGCAGCACAGTAGTTTCATTTTTTTAATTTTATTTTAGTGCCATGCATCTAAAGGAAGTAGACAGATTACTGCATTTGAAACATACAAAAAAGTTACTTGTAGGCAATATTTTGTTCCAGCAGTAGCTGCAGATGGTAAGATGACTTGAATAATAAAAAATGTTGTTTATCATGAAGTACAGTCTAAATAGCTGCCTCTTTCTTTCTAACTGAGTACAGATGCAGTATTAAGGATCTATGCTGTTACACAACTGACCTTTGGTGAGATAATTTATTCATCTGGATCTCATCAGATATGTAGCCATGGAAATAGAACCTTTCAACACATCTTCAAGTTATGGCATATGATTTCATATACAAACTAAGGATATGGATTACAGCGGGCTTGTATTCTCTAAAATACTTTAAATACTTCAACATGCAGTCACAATGTGATTGTTTCTGCTTATCTCTTCTCAAAAACATAGAGGATAGTAATTTTTCTTCTAAAAATCTTGCAAAATATGAAAAGCTTTTCTCAGCTTTAAACATCTGTCCATTTTGGTCTCTATCCAGTTCCCAGTGTTTCTCTATCCTGCCTGGGGAATTCTGGGAGTTGACGCCCACATATCTTAAACTAACCAAGGTTGAGGAACACTGCAGTTTCTAACAATAATAACATGCCATTCTAAATCAGCTTTCTGAATGTTTCTTTGGTTTTAAATAACTCTTTGCTATGCTTTTGCCATTTTCAAATTCTTCATTTAACTTTAATTCAACACAGTAGTACTATAGCATAAACAAAACTAATCAGAAATGAAGTTATAATCAGGCCATCTGCCCAAGAATAACAATATATTCTAAGGATTATTTTCTTAAGGATAAAATTCAGAGTATGACAGGATTCTCATTACCAAATTGCAGAATTTATCAATAATCAAGTAAGACAAGACTATTTCACAATTGACTTTCTTTTATCTTTGTATTGCAATGGCATATTCACAAAACGTGTGATCTGACTTCCTTTGGGAAAAAATATTTTTGAAAGTTACCAGTCTGTATATGATATATTTTTTGTATCCAGATGAGTAAAATTTGGATGAGGAAAACCTAGGATATTGCATCCAGGTTTAGTCACCACAATATAGAAAAGATGCTGAGACAATATAGAAAAGAATGCAGAGAAGAGCAACAAAGATGATCAGAGGACTGGACGGTAAAACATAAAGAACGGTTGCAGGAATTAGGTCTATCTAGTCTAGTGAAGAAAAAGGACTAGGGATAACATTATAGCATTGTTCAAATATTTGAGGGGCTGCCACAAAGAAGAGAAGGGCAGCCTATTTTTTAAACCACCAGAAGGCGGGACAAGAAGCAATAGATTGAAACTAATAAAGGAAAGAAACATCCTAAGGAGAAATTTCCTGACAGTGAGAACAATTAACTAGTGATAGTTATGGGCGTTTTTAAGAAGAGATTGGGCAACCATTTGTCCAGAATGGTATGGCAGGCGTCTCCTGCTTGTGCATGGGATTGGACTAGAAGACCTACAAGATTCCTTCCAACTCTGTTATTCTGTTAAAATATAGAAGACTTTTGGGAAGCTGTGTCTGTTAATTTCATTTAATAGAACATTTTACAGTGTTTGGAATGCACTGCTTTTATTAAAGAAAAAAATCTATTGTATTGTCTTTGACATGGTACTATCCTTTTTATTCTGCACTATCAAACTACATTTTTCCTTTCTTTGTTATTTTCACATTATATAACACTATGTACTTACATACGGTAAATGCTTTTGAACATTTTTTACTGTGGTTCTTGTTGTGCCTTAAAGTATAAGTCTTCTTTATAGCTTTACTCCTCAATGCCATATTTAATTATAATTTCATTTCAGCCTTTCTGGCAGCTGATGTTCTGTTGAAAATCAGTGCTTAGAAAATAATAAAAAATAGAGAACAAGGAGAGATTTGAATAAAGCACTGAATATCACGTTATAAAGCACAGTGCTGCTGCTGATAAATCACTAAAGAGGGATTCATAGGTCTTTACTGACAAGCTGCTACATAAAAGTATGTTCAAGCAGCAAAGGTAAAGTCTCATGCTGAAAAGAAATATGTGTCCTTAAAAAATATCTTTTAAAAGGATGACAAGACAATCTGAAGGAAACTATGTTGTGCATCCCAGGCAATGGAAGTGGCCAAAACTTTTGCACATGAAAACTAAATGTTACAGAACAACCTGGCTTCATTTGTGAATCTTTATTCTTGACCAAAAAGAAAGATTCCACAAACAGAGAACATAATAACCAATATATTCAATATATAAAATGTGAATATTCTAGGTCCGGTAACTGACGGACTTGAAAATTTATATGAGTCAATGTTCAAAATAAATCTTTTGCCACTTAATATCAAAAATTCACTATCTGAAAATCTGTCTTTAACACTCTCAAATTCCAGAGAGTATAAAATATTATTAGGAAAGCCATATATGCCCAATTTCCTCTCTAAAAACATTTTGAGTATTGAGAGTTGGAAAATTTGGAGAGTTTTAATCTGGTGGTCTTGAGTGAAATGGATGCCAGTTTCAGAGAAATCCTTATGAATAACACGATCTGCATTCCCAAAAACTGTAACCATGAATTTTTCTGCTGAAGCCTGCAGTTGAATTCCAGCTTCCTTTTACACACACACACACACACACACACACACACACACTTTGTGGTGATTTTTCATGGACTGATGTATAATGTCTGGGTCATGAAGATGATGCATTGACTGTTATGATACTATGAAGAAATTCCTCATTGTCAGTCTTCATTCATACCAAATTTCCATTCTTTAAACTTTCATTTCTGCCATCAGCATGCAAAGAACCTGACTTGCACAAATCTTCCAATATTGAAGAACATGGATGAAACCCAAACATTCTTCTGAAATATCAGGTCCGGCAGCAATTCCTTTCAAGTGATGTGTTCATTGTTAATCTCTTCATCAAGCTTTCTCATGTGAAATTTATTGGTTGCTATCATAAGCCAGCCCCTTCATTCTTGATCACACTGCTCAGTTTACCATGTATACATTTTTGGCCCAGTGATGGGCAGTGTTCACAACAAAATAGATATCGCCATAAATGTCCTGCATTTAGTAATGAATTCAACTGCCAACTCCTTTGGCAGTCAAAAATTTAGTCTTGGCAGATTGCTTAAAGCACACTGTACTCAATACAGACTTCCATTTCATAAAGAATAGCAATAGAATTTTTTCTCAAAGCAACTTCTTATAAATTGAAATGGAAAAAGAAATGCTAATAACATGTCAGAATGCTTTGTATATTGGTCCATGTTGGTGAATTATAATAATGGACACATTATTTTCATTTTACCTTGATAGAAGATGATGAATCCATAAAATTATCATTTTATTGTTGCTCTGTTAAAGAATAAATATTCATTCCCAATGGTATCCTGACAAAGAGCAAATAGCTGTGTTTTATTTCCTGTAATTTCCATCAACAGTCTCTTATCAATCACATTTTATTTCTAAAATCATTTTTATTTCATGATTTTATGAAGTTAAATGTTCCAATATATTTTTAAGATATGTAGACCAGGGTCATGATTTGGCATAAGCAACTGTCCAACATCTTAAACTGATGTATTTATTTGAGTTAAATTGCAAACCAGAGAGTGGCCTCCTTTTGTTATCATTGTCCCTGGCACTAGCATAGAAAGATTTGTAATTGAGGCAACATTACTTTCTGAATAAAATGATTTAGAAACAAAAAGATTGAGATGGGAAGTCCATCAGCATTCAACAGAGGGAAGCAACACCTAGGACAATAATCAGCACCTACTCGTATTGTTACCTGTTAGCAATGTCCTATAAATAGTTTCTAAGACTGGGCTTCTCTAAATGCTGATAATTGTGAGCAAATTACACATACAATAAAGAATTAAAAGTCACTCGGCCTAAAAACACTTTACTGAAAAAATAGCTCTATTGTCAAAACACTGTTCTTTTTGCTCAGTGTTTATTGATAATATTTTTGGTTTTCCTTAGTTAATATGCCAGAATGGATGTCAGTTCATTGAATGTGTAAGAATGCTAAAAACTAGAAATGTTTTGTTAATGTCAGGGATAGTCTAGCTGTTTCCAATGAATTATGACTGCTGCCGTGGTGCAGTGGTTAGAATACAGTAGTGCAGGCTACTGCTGACTGCAATTTGGCAGTTCAAATCTCACCTGGCTCAAGGTTGACTCAGCCTCCCAGGTCGGTAAAATGAGGACCCAGATTTTTGGAGGCAATATGCTGACTCTGTAAACCGTTTCGAGATGGCTGTAAAGTACTGTAAAGCAGTATATAAGTCTAAATGCTATTGCTATTATAACCAAAATATGACAGACACTATCTATATACAACTAACAATGCTTTCATTGTATTTTTTAAATAAATGTTTATAGCCTATTTATACCAAATCAAACATTGTGATATCTGATGAAAAGTCCAAGAACATGGAACAATTCAGCCAGTTCTTTATTTGCTTACAATAGCAGAAATAATCTTGCCAGACTAAACCCTTACCTACTCCCAGTCCATGGATACCCTGGAAGACTCTAGGAAGTAGCTCTCCTTACTCTCTTCTTCTTCTGTTTCCTATGCAGTTCCAGTTTCCTGTGCTGCTTTTTTCCGGAATGTGCTCCATCCTTCCTGGGAAACTGCCAGTTTACTGTAGTTCATCATGTCAGCTCTATAGGCACTCTGTCTCACAGACGGAGGACTCTGTTGTTTTTTGCACGCTCTTACAGCCATATTCTTTTGTGAGGCCAACAGAACGGCCTGTGGAAGTGAGTGCTTCATACCACAAATACAATATTTTGCAGCATAGACCAGAAAACAAAATCAAAAGATATTGCAAGCTGTCTATTGTATGTGTAGAGATAAGTAAAAGATTCTTTGTTATGAACACATGTCAGAAAGATAACGTATCTTCATCATTCTCAGAATTAGTTCTAAATCTCTGGTTCATTACCTGACTGAAAGCTATCAAGAAGGCCTTGACTCAAAGAGCAATCAGCAAGTGCAAGTGACAATGCTGCTTTAACAAGAATTCAGGATAGAACTAATCATTTTATCGTTAAAAGAGTTTGACAATTCTACTAGATTCTACTTGTTTAGAACTTTTCCCTCTGAATGTCATGTTTGATGGTATCTGATTCTCGCTCTCTTGACAATTTTTTCTCACCATAGACAGTATCTCCCTCTCCCTCTCATTTTTCTTTATAAAAATACACAGAATTCTACAGAATATGCAGAGAAAGTAAGTCCTTCTCTTATATCCAGTTTTGTTTATTCACAGCTTCTTTCACTTCACCCTTATGCTATGGATTCTTTTCATACTTATTAGCATAGTTCTACATATCCTTTTCAATTATTTCTAAGTAACTTTTTGGAACTTCTCTAATTACATCTCTTTTTCATTAAATTCTGTTAGTAGAATAATCTACTTTGGAAAATCTCTAATACAGAACTCCTGCAGTTATTGTATCCTTTACTATCCTTTACTTTTCTGTTTCTTTTTTCCACAAGTTCTGCACTTGTCACTACCAATACTAGATGCAACATTCACTGATTCTTTTAGTCCAAAAAGACCAGTCAGTTCTTTTTATTTGCATCTCTTTCTCTCACCTATTCATTCATCTTACCTAACAGGTTAATTTTCTTTTTCCTATGGATGCATTTGTTCACAATGTTGCACAGTTTTTCCCCAGACTGATTCCCCAGAGAATCATATCTGATTCTCCCATTATCACATTTACTGGAATATAACTTAAGGTATAATTATTACTCTCTTCAATATTCTACTATCACTAGCTCTCACAATAATTTAAATGACACTGTTCTGTATATGTTAGCCTTTCCATTCATAATTACATTTACATTTACTCTCTGCATGCATTCATTAACACCACTCAAAATTATGGCATCTGCGTTTCAATTACTGCATTCTTTCCCTTTCTCTTAGTTTCCCAGAGACACAACATAGATTTTTTTCTTTTCATTTCATTTGCTAATGTCCACTCCTTCTCTTGCATTCTAAATTTATAAATCTTGCGTGTATCACAGTTATCTTCAGATGGATCCATAATTGTTGATCTCTATGCGCATTATGGAAGTTTTCACATAATAGTTTTTAGAGAAAGTCTAAACAAGGTTGTCAAACTTAACTGAATCTGTGCCATATGCATAATTATTGTAATGCTAAGGCAGTACTGTCAGGGGTGGGTTCTACTTACCTTTACTACTGGTTTGCAATGGGGCCACGCGTGCTTGCTTTGCTCATGCGCATACGCAGAAGCATTTTGATGACATTAGGGTCAGTGGGCGGAGCCTTCCGCTGGTTTTACTACTGGTTCTATAGAACCAGTGCGAACAGGGGGCAATCCACCACTGATTACTGTCTAATTTTGTTCCATTCTGACCTAAAGGCAACAAATGCTACCAAATATGAGGATTATCTCAAGATTGCTTAGCTACTATATGAAAAATATAGTTTCTAATTTCTGCAAGAAATTATCTTCCAAGCCAATACATGTAGCACAGACTCACCAACTTGGAGACCCATGTATTGTATTGGTATATATGCAGGATGCCTCTTACCTATTAAAATTGTTTGGGGCAACGATTCAATTTTTTCTATGTTATGGAACTGTGTTTTCTTGTAACCAGTTTATTAAATTCTTTATTTCTAGTTCCAATGAAGCATTTGCTTGCCATATCCTCAGCTACAGCTTAGATTATGAACTGCCATTCTTTTTCCGAGTTATGCTTTATTTTTGTTTTATTATCTATTTCTTATTCTTTTGTTCTTATTCATTTTTTCCTATTTTAAAAATGGTTTGAGTTCCATGCTTTTCAAAAAGTTCACGTTTACAATCAAGCATTCATTCCCATCTCACTCCTCTGCTTCACTTTATATAATTGTCACAATTAGTGTATTAATCTCTATAGAGAGTGTCATGATTGTATTGAACAGTAACTACAGCCAGTTATGGAGTACATTTATTAGAAATAAATAATTATGTCTAATTTCATAACCTGTTTAATAGTTCTTTTTGCTTTTTTATTTACCTACTGTTTTCTTCTTTTGGCCTGGAAAAGGAATATTGCCACTAATTTATCCTTCAAATATTTTTATAACTCACCATCATAATGTGTGTGTTTGTTTATTTTATTGCTACCCTGTCTATTACAAGGATTCACAGTGGTGAGCATATCTTTCCCTTTTCCTGTTTTTCTCCACAATGACAACATTGTAAGGTGGCCCAAAGTCCCCAAAGAATGCTCTGATGATAAAGCTGAAGCTTGATAGTCTGATTCCTAGCATACATATCACTCAAGATGGCTTGACAACAATTAAAGCCTTGCAAATGTTGTTAAGCCATGATATTTGTTTAAATCTAGACAGACTCAATGCTAGCAAAAGTCGGACTGTGGCATTGTTAGAAATCCAGGACTTATTTTGTTAATTGCACAAAATTAAATGGTATGGATGACTAGTGCAGTGTTCAGAAGCACAGTACCATTTCCAATTAAATGAACAAGCAAGGATTTATACAGAACAAGCAAGGAGTTTTACACAGTTGTAGAAAGAGGTGAATGAAATGATCAGGGTGCATTGCGGATAATATTGTCTAATCTAAACTATGCTGTTATTTTGAAAAGCCTGGCAAGGAAAATGCCTATGCTAGCAATTGGTCAAGCATCATGAAACCTGCAAGTGTATTAATTATTAACTTTCTCTCTCTCAATTCATTCATCTGATATTAATTCAATTCATAACCTGACCCACAGTAATTGTAATCAAAGCAGTCATTAATGCCAGGTTAAGCAAGCTACGCAAGAGCTGAGGTGGCGCAGTGGTTAGAGCGCAGTACTGCAGGCTACTTCAGCTGATTGCTAGCTGCAGTTCAGCAGATCGAATCTCACCGGCTCAAGGTTGACTCAGCCTTCCATCCTTCCGAGGTGGATAAAATGAGGACCCAGATTGTTGGGGGCAATATGCTAACTCTGTAAACCACTTAGAGAAGGCTCTGAAGCACTATGAAGCGGAATCAGTGGTCGGTTGCCCCTGGTTCGCACTGGTTCTATAGAACCGGTAGTAAAACCGGTGGAAGGCTCCTCCCCCTGATCCTGACGTCATCAGAATATTTATAACAATTGATTTCTTGCTATAGTATTTATTATGCTTATTAAGTAATAATAATAAGCTTATTATTAAGCATAACTGCATTATGCATCAAGTTCCTAATTAAAAACATTTTTTACACATCCCTGTTTTTAAATAACATTTAAAAACAACTGGCATCATGTTAAAAACATCAACAATGAAACTAAAGCCTGAATTTTCTCCCTTTTCCTGCTAGATACCCCTAAAGAGTGAGTTCAAAGGAGACAACAGAGACTTACATGTAATTCCATTTTATCTCTTGCTGCCTTCTAATCTTCCTCCATTATTGATGGATTTTTGTCAGCAGCTTTTTTGAGATGGGAATTTCCTTTTTATTCACTTAAAGGAAATCAATACTGTTTTAAGAAACCCAGTGTTTAATTCTCTACCAGTGATGGGAAGGAAAAATTGCCTTTCATGCCAATACAGGTCACAATATCATTGCTTTAAAATGTATTTTACTGTAACAATGCTACTTCAGTTACCTTTTGACAAATGTAATAGGAACTAGGCAATAATTCTAATAGGAAAAGATTTCTCAGTACTTTAGGAAAAATATATATTAAAACATATACAGTATATAAAATTCACTTTTGAAATATACTGTAAATGAGATGACCAACTTTAAATTACTGTTGCTTTTTCAGAAAGAGAGGAAAAAAAATCTCTTTCCCAACTGAAAACAATTAGATTTGATTAGTACTTATGACCTTCAAATGTCATAGTCAAAGCACTACATGGTTTTAACTAAGTTTCTCTGCTCTCACAATTTTGCAAAATTAAAGTCCCACTCCAATAAACCTTATCACAAGTAATTCTGAAGAAAACTGCAATTGGTGTAGAACAACTTCCTCCAGTCCTTCTGTCTAGATATGTTGACACTGAGGTTCCAAATATTTGGATATACCAATTTGGAGAAAGCTGATTTAGACATATCATTCTTTTCTTTTATAACAGACTTCTACTTTACTCTGAATCACCAGAATAATTAGCACATGAAGTATATACCATGTGTAGAAAAGACTAGTGCATGGAATAAAAATCCAGGCCAGGTTCTGTATTTACAGTTTAAAACTAATCCAAATAATCTAACTTTGGAAACTAGAAATCTAAATGTTTAGCTAAGAAATCAATCAACCAATGGAACATTTCTTCTTCCTAATGATAAAAGAGGTCTTACATTTGGAAGTGTTGGGTAACTACTCCCAGTAGAGTTATAAGGGACATGTCCAGGACACAAGTTCACAAGTTTAAGATCCTATTCAAAGAAATGAAGAAATACATATTTCCATGTATGGGTGGGAGCATGAAACTATAAATCTAGCAATTAAAATTACCTACAAATTACTAATTTATATAGTCGGTGCCAATGTTGAAAGCAACTTCGCTAACAACCCTCATCCGTTTTCTTTTTGATACTTGACTAGTACTAGTCATTAACATAATTGGCCTACCTTTGTGAAAATAAGGAACAAGAAATGCCTGTACTATTATGTTGCCTGCTGATCTACACAAAGAGCTACAATTTGTCATCATACCTTATGCTAGTATATCTGTTTTAAAAATAGTGGTGTTTTTTTAAAATTCCTCATTAAAAGTTTGTTAGTCAGAAAAGGTGCTATCAGAGTCCTGAGCTTTTTGCCACTAATATAGGCTCCTGCAATTTTCTCAGTATTATCTCTCTGTATTTATAGTTTAGAATTTTCTGGTAAGAAGGACAAAATGCATGATATATTACAACTTGTTTTTAATGATAGGGAAAGATACACACAATAATACTACTTTTTAAAAATTGATATTGACCAGTATTACTAATAAGAAAATAAACTGCTAGAGTGAATCCATTACCAAGAAATAACTGAAAAATCACATAAATGCATATTTCCAATATAGCTAGAAACATTCTAGGAAAAGGGAGATTTAATGCTTTTTGTATGTTATGTCGTTTTAAGAATTGGTCTTTACATAGAAAAACATATTCATTTTAAAGCCACTAACATTTATGGTAGGAATTCTTTTCAGTAATTATATAAGGAAAGTCACACAGGATTTCTGTAGTATAAATTAAAATATTGTAGGCTAGCTTCCTATACCTTCTTTGTGTAGATATGCCCTTCACATTGTACATTTTGCTGTGTTGCATGACAGGGTTTAAAGAAGCTGTTTTTTCACATTCAGTTAAACAGAAGTGGGAGCCAGGCTGAAAAATGGTTGAATTTCTCAGATAAATTGGAGAATTTTCTTCTAGACTGGCTTTTCAATGCAATAAAGTTTCTGACTGAAATGACAGAGTTATGTGAAGGGAAGATGGAGGGGATAAAATACACGGATTCCAGGCCTAGTTTGCGCATGCAAATGCCTGAAGTATTCCTCCATTTAATAAATTTCCTATATAAGGAAAAGTTGGGATATATGAAATGGGACATCCCAAAAAGGGGCACGGATGACCCGAACTCTAAACAAAGCTACTCCACCCTGGAATATTTTCTTTCACATTCCATTTTTAAGTAGCTACAAATAATTCTAGAATGTACCAATCTGGAAAAATCCATGCAACAAGAAGTTGCTCCATTTTTCATTGGAACTGTATTGTAAGGGATAAAACA
This sequence comes from Pantherophis guttatus, assembly GCF_059756535.1. Lineage (NCBI taxonomy): Eukaryota > Metazoa > Chordata > Lepidosauria > Squamata > Colubridae > Pantherophis > Pantherophis guttatus. The sequence goes on along the minus strand of NC_142068.1, from coordinate 54,056,102 downwards.
CATGTATCCAGTTAAGCATTATATCTATTTCCAACAGTAACTTATTTCATTCTTGTATGTTTCCATAGCAAGTGGAAACAGCTTTTTCATATTCCTACACATGGATAATAACAGAAATGGTTTCCTCTGTCTGTGCTACATGCATGTATGTGCTGGACTGGAGCAGGAAAACTAAATTATATGGCATGAAGCTTGCTGGGTGTCTTCAGGTCAGTTACTCTCTCTCCCAGCCTTAAGAAGCAGGCAATGGCAAATTACTGAAAATGCAGCCAAAAAACCTGCAGGGACTTGTCACTAGTGTCAACACTGATTCAAAATAACTAGAGGTGGAGATATATCATTGTTTATAGAAATGTACAGTAAAGAGGAGGTGGGAAGGAAGGAGCAAGAAAAAAAATCCTAAAATTAAAAAAAAATAGTAGGGAAATACATTAAAACTTTGTCACATTTACTTAGAATCATGCTTCTCTCCTTTCTTGTGCAAGGTTTCATGATTATGACATGAATGTTAAATATTTCCTCCGAATACGTTTAGCAGAAACGCTGTTAAAACAATTTCTTCTTTCTGAAAAAAAGAAGCTATTGTTGTATCCATTTATTCAAGGCTTAGAAATCATGAATACATTCGCAGCAATCTGACCTTTCAAATTGCTGTACCAAGTTTCTTTAACAAAGGAATGGACTATGTTGCCAGCAGGTCTGTTAGCCTAGGTCTTTTATTTTCTTCAGTCCTCACTGCACTATTAAGTTACAAGAACAATTCTTAAAACTAAGAAGCAAATTTGACTCAACCAGACTATTGTTAAGCCCTAGGTTGTTAGCATTAATTAGGGATTGATTTCTGTTTCCAAATATTTAGAAATAAGAAAACTAGGCTCTGAAGTTAGAACTGTATAGAGAGGCTGCCTTGAAGAAAGGACTAATAACTGAAAATGCTGCCATACTCTCTTGTTATTTCAGGTGCTGTCCATGGCATTACTTTTAAACTTTAACTAGTTTAAACCATTCTTCAGTGGTGGGAAGAGTAAAATATACCAAGGATACAATTCTCAATGGGTATATATAATAATTTTATGGAGTTATGGCATACATATTTAATTGCACCTAAGGACATTTGTCAAATTTTCTGAAAGTAGGCATATGTTTTTCAGTGCTTTGAAAAAAACTGACAGCAAGATATAGGACAATTATTAAATTCTGGTTTTCTTTTATGCAATTTACTGCTTTTCTATAAGAAAACTAGATCGCTTTTCATCTAGACACTATTCTAAACTACTACTTAGTTTAGAAAACATGTAAGTCCCACTTTGTGTGGTGTCACTCAAATTCGTTTACATGAACTTTTTAAATATTAAGCTTGCTTTCCTCCTGCAGATTCTGATGAATATGTGACTGCTTCACAGAATGCAGTATTATCAGAATTTTCTAGCAACATCTACAGTATACAGGATTTTGATGGAGATGGCTGTAGCTCCCTTGGTTGTGACAAAAAAATCCTTGGCTGATCAGCTTGTCACCTGGGCCTGATGTTGGTGGGATCTGTGTTCAGTTCACCTGCATTTAATTGTGCAAGATGACGTTTGTTGGCCCGAAAAGCGGAAATAATGCTAGAAAGATAATGATAATGAACCATACAGGATTTTAGGATTTTTCAGGGGTGAAATGCTACCGGTTTTCCCAAACCAGTAGTAAAAAATGCTACTGGTTTGGGCGAACCAGTATTTCCGACGATCAGTTGGGCGACGATTGGCTGTGATGCGTGATTTTTATTAGCTAGAATTATCTGATTTCCTGCTTTCTAGCTAATCCAAATCGTGTGCCACAGCGGATTTCTCCCCGCCCCCCTTGCTGTTCTATTTACCTTTGCAGATTCGGAAGGCTTCAAAATGTTCCTTTTTTAGCACTGCGCAGGTGCACCTCAGGCAAAGCAGCAGACTCACAGAACCGGTAGCAGACTTCAGAGGATTTCACCACTGGATCATTTGGATATGTATTTTAAAGTGAAAATTTAAGGTTGATCATTTAAAGCACTGTTTCTCAGCCTAGCCAGAAAGCTAGCAAAGGTGATTGTTCTGAAGGCTAGAAAGCAGTGGTGGGTTCCTCCCGGTTTAGCCCAGTCCTCCTGAGCCGCTAGCGGTGACGTTATGATGTCACCAAACTGGTTCTGCCCCCCACCCCCTCCGTGACCCCCTACCCCCCACATTATTTATTTGGCCCCATCCCCAATGTATTGCTGCCTCCTGAGTCCCAGATAATGGCTAGAGGGGGAAAAACTGTTTAAACTCTTGCTGCGGGGCTTCAAAGGGCCGCCCTACAGCTGATCAGTGTTAAAAGAAAACAAATGAGTAGACCAGTGCCTGCAAAAATACATGAGTAGATCGGTGCCTGCAAAAATAAATGGGTAGATCGGTACAGCTCTGCAAGCAGTTAAAAGCCTGGTAGACCAGTACTCTGCTAAATCCTAAATAATTGTCATATGACCATCAAGCCATGCCCACAAAATAAGCCACGCCCACAGAACCGGTAGTAAAAAAATTTAGAACCAACCCAGGCTAGCAAGGCTCCTTTCTGGCCAACATGCTAGCGAAGGTAATTCTTTTGAAGGCTAGTAAAGATTTTTCAGCAACTACAGTGGTGTGGTGGGGCATGCAGAGGGGCCGGGCCTCCTGGCCATGGTAGGCAGGACCAGGGCCAGAATCTCCTAGCATGTAGCATGTTTTCAGTACTGGTGGGCCTCCCAGTGTCTTCCTCACCCATGGAGCACCCCCATTGCTTAATGGTCATTATTCAGATCCCAATTCTGGTAATAAATCAAGGGTTACCTGTAGAGTTTTTAAAAATGGATAAAATAAAAGTGAGTGGATGGGATTTAACATGCCCATTTCATGTTCTTTCTTAATAATACCTATTAAACCTCAGGTTACAATTGGAACTATTGAAAATGTTTCTTTTCTTGACTTGAAATAGTTGCTCATCTTTATTCTAAAGAGAACTAACAGCAAATCTTTATATATATAAAGATATCTTTATATATATAAAGATATATATATATATTATATATATAAGATTTTAAATAATAATAAAGCTAAAGCAAAATAAATTCAGAGAAAGACAGGAAAGGAAAAGAGAAAAAAGTCCAAAAATTAGAAGACAAAGAAAAAAGGAAAGAATGAAAAAAAGAAAATAAATATGTAAAGAAGTTACAATCTTCATCACAAGTATAAACACATTTGCTAACGCTTAACCCTCCTTGAAGTTTACAAACATATATTTTGTTCCTTTAACCTATCCCTTATCTATAAGAAAATCCATATGACATTAACTTTTCAATCCTGTTTTCAGCAAAAAGTGCACAAATGGTTGCTAGAATTTCATAACTTCTTATATTAAACTTCATCAATTAAACCAACTTATATTCCTTTGTTTTATCTCTGAAACTCTTAACTTTTGTTCAATTAAACATTATCATGGAATCTCTTCCATTCTTTGATTGTCTTAGATTCTTCAAATTATTCGAGGCTTTAATTAGTCTCTTTTGTAAATCCAATAAAAAGATATCAGTATATCATTTGCATTTCTGCTTAATTTTTCAAATTTCAACTAGATTTTTTTATAACCCATAAAAAATCCTAATGTGAGTCATTCTCTTACCTTGCCACTTTTATTTCAACTTCTATGTCTTCTAATCTACACTTTTTTAATCCAATATTTCCACTATTTTTTATCAAGCAAAATTTCTTTCATATCTGCCATTAACATTCTTTAAACATGGTCTATCCATAGAAGTAGAAAACATAACTGAAAATGTTGTTATTGTTGCTACTAATTTCTTGCCCCATTCGTTGAAGATTTTCTATAATATTTTAAATGTTAAAGTGTTGTGTATCATTTTGTAAATCCAAATCAATACCTAAACCAGCTTTTGTTTTGTTTTATTTTGGCCTGGAATCTTTAGCCCCGTCTAGTATTGTCCAATTTCAATTGGAAGGTCTCTAATCTCTGTTATAGAAATTATGTTATAATATGCAAATTAATTCTGATTCCATGGAAAGCTGTTTATTGTATAGAGAATGTTCCAGAATCTTATGGTAAAAGTTTCAATATTCCAAATTTGTCTGAAACGTTAATTCATTTATAACTTTCTTGAGTCAAAATCTCATTTAGCTTTTTGCCATTTATTTCAAAATTCTTTAATTTTTTAAACTTATATTTATTTTCTCTTTGTTCAGAAATGATAAAAGACTAACCCGATGACTTTTGAAATTTGGCATTTGGAAGATTTTTAATAACATTCAGATCAATCTTAAGGGATCAATTGTCAAGGCCACAATTGTGGAAGGGCCTTTAAAGGACACTAAATTGACTAAACATGCTTCTAAAAACTTTTAGAAATTGTTTATTTAACTATTTTAAGGATTCACCAGTGTGATACAGATAATACTTTATATTCATTTATTCCCCTGAATGTGAAAAGTGTAACAAGAAGCCAAAAAATTCAGCATACTGCTCCAGCCCTCAAATTGGACCCATATAATCAAAATGGAAAATATTCCCAAAGTTCTAATCCTACAGGAAGACATATTACGTGTTAAATGGGCTAAAAGCAAACCTAAGATTCTTTTTTAAAAGACCCAGTGTATAAATGTTTAAAGGAACAATTAAAATATGTCAAATACAATCAGATGGATTTTGAAATGCACCATTAGTTCTGAAAGCATTGACAATGGCATTCCCTGGTCCAAATGCTGGTCCCAGTTGGAGAATTCTTAAGTATAAACAATAAACCCTTACAGTAAATGGGGCTGTTGTTTCATATTTTATTTGATTAGCCACAATTTCTCAATTTGATTTGGGCAAGTAGTTTTGTTGGCTTTGTTGATCAAAGGGGATGGGAGGGGGGAGAGAGAGAGAAAGAGATAAATTAGCATAGAATAGTGTTCATTATCTTAATTTTTCTCTAAATTCTACTACACCTCATGTCCTTTTTTTCATTTCCAGATTAAACAGCAGACAGTCAAGCAAAAGTTCTGAAGATTTTTTTTTAACAGAAAATACATTAATGTATATTACCTGACCCAGGAGAACACTTAAGAATGGATGACTGAAAACATTACCTTTGAATTCCTGTTCAGCATTATTACTCAAAGAAGATGCTAGTTTATACCATTTGAAGAAACGACATAGAACTGAACAGAAGCAAACAACTAACTTCTCGAGATTTTGTTTCCTGATCAAGATAAAACAATGACATCTAGAGCTGAAGGGGAAAGAATGTGCAAATGTGTGTATGTGGCGCATCACTTCTTCAACTAGTCATTGCCATTGTTTGTGTAATTTTCAACTTCTGCCCAATGTGAACTAAGGGGTAATCGTCACAAATTCTCTGCCTTCCAACATTATACTATATGCTAGATAAAAAAGAATTCTATAGCAGAATTCAGAAATAGATTTTCATGACTGGTTATGAGCTAATAATTAGGTAGATAGACAGTTATAGGTGAAGGTTGAAATTATCAATTGTATCTCTATGAATCTTTTGTTGGTGAATTCTGTGTTGCCCATTGTATACCTCTGATATTCATTGCAGTATCTATAATTTTTATATTTCACCACATGAGAAAATAGCAATCCCTCATTCATAGAATGTACTCAGATTTTGTGTTCCAAACAAAATCCTTTTATTTTACCCCCATGAAAACTACTAAGAATTGAGGCAGCCAAATTTTATATATAGGTAGTCCTCAACTTATAACAGATCACTTAGTGACCATTCAAAGTTACAACAACACTTTAAAAAGTTACTTATGACCGTTTTTCACACTTATGACCCTTGTAGCATGGTTATGTGATTAAAATTCAGACGCTTGGAAACTGACTCATATTTATGACAGTTGCAGTGTTCCAGAGTCATGAGATTACCTTTTGTGACCGTTTGACAAACAAAGTCAATGGGGAAGCTAGATTCACTTAACAACTGTGTACTAATTTAAAAACTACAGTGATTCACTTAACAACTGCGGCAAGAAAGGTTGTAAAATGGGGCAAAATTCACTTAACAAATATTTCCCTTAGCAACATAAATTTCAGGCTCAATTGTGGTCATAAATCAAAGATTACCTGTAGAAAGATATATTTGAGTGTGATCATTTGGAGAGGATCAGTGTGAATTATATATCTGTATAATAAAAAAATAATATTTATATTATATAATATTATAAATATATTTATTTATATGCTTTTAGTAATAAAAGTAACCTCTAAAGGGGTATAAAAGCAGACAACTGTCAGATCAAATGTAAGTTTCAGCTTTAGATTGTAGAGGCAGATGTTATAGTAAACTAGACCAATCTACTAGTTTCTGCCACGAAGCAGTAATTTGTTATAAAGCTGCTGTCAATTTGGCTACAAATTCAACCATTCCACTACACTGGACCTGCTTAAGAACAAAATTATTTATTGATTGCTTTTGTTTTTTTCCTTTTAAAACGTGGTATATTTTGATTTGCGACTCCCTAAATGCAAGCATTTCTTCTCAAATCATTCACAAAGCTTATAAGGTTGTCTGCACAATACAGACATAGTGGAAGCCATAATCTTCTCACATCCACTGCAATATGTGGATAAAGTTAAAAGAAAGGTTGAAAGATTCCTTTCAAGGATAATAATGCTAGCTGTAACTGTGCCTTCACTTAATGGGGAAAAAACAGTTCTTTGGAAATAGGTGCAACAATGGTTTGAAAAGGACCTATAACTATGGGTTGTATTTATTCTTCATGTAGGAAGTTCTAGGTCAAATCCCTAGCATTTCCAATATAAAGGACTTCAGGTGATGAGTTCAGTATGACCTACTTTTAGCACTTAAGATACACAGACAACACACAATTTGTTAGGTCAATGGAGCTCAGTTACTGCTTCCTCCTGCATCCTGAACAATCCTAACCATCACTCCTGGTTCTGACAGACCATGGACTTACTTCCCTTCGCTTTTCCCTCCTTATCGTAAAGCAGGGGTGTCAAACTCGCGGTCCGCATGCTAGATGCATCATGCGCTGGCCACGGCCACATCTGGTTTAGCGAAGGGGAAAAAAGTCATGATACTTCATGTGATGACACTGTGACGACATGGGTTTGACACCTCTGACTTAAAGGGATGCTGAAGAAAAATGCGGCCTAGGAAACAACCTTACTCTATATTTCAAATCCAGTTTTGTTTTCTGATCATGAAAGACCATTCTTTCACAAACATCAGTGACCAGATGTACATGTTTATAGCTGCAAATGTGGAAGTGTGGAATTCTCCCAAAATTTATATAATCCCTTCAATAAAAAGAAAAACAAGTATCTCAACCATGGAGGAGGAGAAAGAGGAGGAAGAGGAGGGAAAGGAAGAAAAGGGCAAAAACAGCATCTCTCATTTTTCAGTCTATCATCATCTAGTAAAGACTCCAGTATAAATAAATAGCCAGCTATCTTTAATGTATTTGATAGTGAACAACTTCCTAGGTGTAGCTGTTCCAAAATATTATTCATGAAACGATAAATATTATGTTTTATTTGTATTGTATTGTATTCTTTCCTGTTCCTTTGTTTAATTTATTTCAAAGTAATCCACAGTTCTATTAAAAAAAGAAGTTTCTGTTAGCCAATATAGCTGAATGGACATAAAAGTGTTAAAGGTAGTAGAGAAACATTTTATAACATAAAAGTGTTAAAGGTAGTAGAGAAACAATCTTTTCACATTTGAAGATCCCAAAGGATTCTTTAGTCCCTTCCTTGATTCTTTAATTTATACTAATATTTTATAATGGCAATACTGTCTTAGAATTCATTTTCCCTTTGTATGATATTAGCCAGTGTAATTTCAAATAATTCAAGATATAGTTCATAGTCACATCAAGCACATTCAAACAAGCAATGGCAGTTTATTCAAAAATTTTATTCCATGGCGTTGTCATACTTTCAGCCTGGATCTGGCAATATTTCCTGCTACTGACATAATTTTTACTTAGGCTTAATGGTCTAATGGGGATGCTTCACTTTTTTCAAGTCTCATATAAAATGTCTAAATTTTCATCCTCATTTTAAAAAAAACCAGACTTATTTTTGGAAAGTTCAGCTTTGTATGTAAGACATAAAATTTGTTTCAAATAGCCTAATCAGCTGTTTTATTTCTTAATGTCCTTTTATGAATCAGAGGGCAATTATAAATCCATTTCTTAGTAGACATAATTCTGTATTCTACTTGGGTTGCATGACTAAAGAGTTTGGGTAATAGTCCTTGCTTGTATGAAAGCTTTAGCTGTAAATCAATATGTTGCAGCTTATTTATTACTGCAATTACTACACAGCGGGAGAAACATATTTGGAAGTGGGTTCCGGTAAAAGATTCAAACTGAGAAAAGAAACTTCTACTATGGTGGGACAAGCTTAAAAAGCTAGCTGTGACCTTCAAATCATTAAATGGTTTGTGCTTCTTACTACATTGTTAAAATAATATCCATAGCAGCACACAATAAGAACTACATAAACTGAATATCAAACATACAAAATGCATAATATGCATTTTAATAACTATTCATTCATTCTATTTAATTTTAGAGACTTTAAAAATGATTGAGATTTCAGTTCAATTTTTTTCAAACCCTGAATTTCATTAAGCAATGTGAAGCTAATGATTTTTACCTGATATAATGGGGGCTGCAGTGGCTTACATGGTAATGAAGCTGGGCCCACACATTGCTGAGGTTGAGTCTCAATTCCCGTGAGCAAATAAACCACTTAGGGATAAGAAAGGAGCCTTCCACGATTGCCTACTGGCATGCAGGCATCCCCCAGGTAAAGATAACACTGCCCAAAAAAATTCCTTTCACAGAGGCAGCCCCCCCACCTCCATGATCCCTGGCTAAAATCAAACATACCTGATATATTAATTATTAATAGCCATGTTTTAATAGTAAATGTTTCTGGTATGCCTAAATTTACCGATAATGTGTGTAAGTAAATATAGTCATAAAGGGGCTTGTTTGATCATAGCATATAAATTTTCATTTCATTTATTAATTAAAGCAATTATCTTTTCTCTACCATGGTGTTACAGTTAACATGTTGTATCCCCACCTAGTAGTTTGAAAACATGCAAATGTAAGTAGATAAATAGGTACCACTTTGGTGGGAAGACAACAGCATTCTGTGTGCCTTGGCGCATAGTCCTGCTGGTCATATGAGCACAGAAATGTCTTCCGACAACTATGACTTCCTCAGCTAAGAAACAGAGATGACCCCTGCCCCCTAGAGTTGGACATGATTCCACAGGGTAACCGTTTACCTTTACTTTTATGAACACAGCTTTGTTTTATTTAATAAATCAAGCATGGTATATGATGTTTAATCAGAATGTAAAAAGATAAAGTTGGCTTAGTTATTGCTAATCAAAGGAATATGGATCAATGGCTATTAGATGGCAGTGCAACTGTCTGAAGACCATCTGTCTGTAGAGAGACAAGTGGACTTCCTTGTGCAACTGGTTGACCACTGCAAGAACAGCCTGCAATGAGAGAGATGCAACAATGGCAAGGGCTCCATTCCTTGTGGCAAGAGGCTTTCATTCCTTTCATTTATGCAGAGAGAAATGATCAACTCATAGACCTATCTGTTGAATAAAGAATATAGACTGTTTTATGGATACATAAAATGAAAGAGATGCAAAGATATCAAATGGCCTTTAAATGATCTAATACATCTTGATGAGACTGGATTTGCCCCAAAGAGATATATGAAGGATAATATCAGAAATATTAAATTACTATCAACAAGATAAAATAAAACCTAGATTTTCTCACCTGGAGATAAAGCCAACATGCTAGTAAATTGATTTTTATCATAAAAATATAACAAGGAAACAAGCCAAGGTTTCCTTCTTCTTTCCTTCTCTATTTTTATTGGCATTAAAACCATTGGCAAAGAAGGTATGAAAAGAAAGTAATTTTTCAGAAGTTACATTGGCAAAAATATGCTTATTTAATTATATAAAATAATGCATAACGCATACATTTGTGCCAACAATGCATACATATGTGCCAATAATGAAATATCTGCAAGAAAATAACCAATCTCAGAGAGCACCAAGGACCCTACAGTTCAACCCTGAGCTACAAATATTCTCTTTTGTTGGTATCTTGGAATCTGAAGGACAAAACCTCAAATGAAAACTTCTGTAAAACATGCTATTTTGATCAATAAAATTACAACATACACCAAAGCATTCAGTAAACATTAATGGCTACGTTACCTTGCACAATTTATGATACACTGGTTCTGAATCAAATTCCATGGAGCATAAAGCCAATCAGGGCATATGCTGACAGTATAATGCAGCTATACTTTAAAAGCTAACCTTTCTTTTTCCTGAAGAAAAAAGTTCAAGTTATATTAAGTTGTTAATATTCAGACAGTGTGCCATGGAGAATATTTCTTTAGAAAATACATACTTACTCTTTCATTGCAACGCTCATTTTTATTCCCAACTCCAATTAAAAGTAATTGCTTGAATAGAAAAGGTACTGCAAGTCATATCACATATAGCTGAAGCAGCTAAATGTAAAAGTCATCCACTTCTACTGCATCAAGCAAAGCAGAAAAGGCTGGATCTAGAAAAGCCATAAACCATGATTAATATACAACAATGAATGGCTTTGCCCAATATGAGCCAAAACTAAACAAATCCCTATTAATTTAGCTTGATTTGTGAGCTTCATTTCTGAGTCTAAGTGTTTGGTGATAATGAATGCCTAGCAAGATATCCCCATTTTTTTTCATTACATGTGTGCACAAGCTACATGTGTTAAGATTAACTAAAACCTGGCTGTATTCTTCACTTGTAGAATTAATAAGTCAAACAATACTGGTGCAGTGTAGAATGATAAGAAGATAATAGCACATAAACACAATAGTAGCATTTCAAAAGACCTGGAAGAAGAAATTGCCTAGCAATATTATGTAATGTGTTTTGGTTTATTTTTATTTTTATTTGGTCTCTGAGGTGGATTAAATCTGATGGTTATAATATGTCTTGACAGTAATGCTGGTTTGGAAAGAACTTTATCTAGAATGTAGAACATCAATGGATCATTCTTCTTTATAACTGCCTACAGTGTGATCTCAAAAAAAAAGGCAACTGGAAGAGACATTCCCATCACAACTATTAGTTATAAGTGTGTGTTTTTTTAATGAAAAACCATAACAGCTGAAAGAAGGTAGTAATATCTGGGTATAAAAGTAAAGTAACACAAACTAAGAGTCTACTTGCAAATAAGCAGAAAGTATTTAAAATTGCAGCTGTGCATCAAAGAATAATAATATCTGCATTTGGAACATACAGAGGATAGTTCACATAAATGCAAGATTCTCTGGGAACATTTATGATCTCTAAAACTTTCTATTGTAAGCAAATTTGAATAGGTAACTAACCACAATTATACAGCTTAATGTTGCACAACCTATTTGTTTGTTTACAATCCAAGACTAATGCAAAATTTAAAATAGAGACACCATTAATACATACATATGTGCCAATACACGTATAAATAAGAGAAAAAAACCCCTATAAAATTAACAATTCACTGAAGGTGCCCAGTGTCTATAAGCTAAAGCTATATATAAAAATTTTGCTATTGTCTTCAAAACATCTGGGTATTGATCATTTCATACTTCAATCTCCTTATCATGACTGGATGATTCAAGATTCAAAAATGGATGTATTAGCTTTGATCGCCAATGAGAGTCCAGGGATGTTTTAAAAGATGTACAAAACAGAATAAACCATTATGTTTGAGCAAATACAGACTCATCTTCATATGGAAAGTTGGCATATTAACCAGTTGTTACTTTAGTAGGGAGAACATCTATATGGGCTAGGGAGACGAGCCTCTTATAGGTGAGGAGTATCCTGGGACAGTTTTATTACCCAACATTGCCTAAAGGTTGGCATACAACTGAATGTTCAGCAAGTGAAATAACAAGCTAACGATACTGATATTTGGTTTTAGCTAGCAATTAGATGAAAAGTCATCAGGAAACTTTATGTATGTCTACATTAATTCCTGCATTAAGGCTAACTCATTTTTTAATAAAAACAAACTTGAATGAATGAATGAATGGAACCAATTACCCAATTGTATAGCTGTTTCTAGAGATTCTCAGTCATCCAGGTCATGGTTGTCCTAAAGGTGCTTTTTCAAGAGGCAACTGGACTTTCTGGTTTTTCTTTGAAAAAGTTTTGCTTTTCATCCAAGAAGCTTCTCCAGCTCTCTTTTTCAATAGCTCTTCTTCAAGAGCTGTTGAAAAACTACAGAAGCTTCTTGGATGAGAAGTGAAACATCTTCAAAGAAAAACCAAAAAGTCCATTTGCATCTTGAAAAAGCACCTTTCAGACAATTACCCAATTCTTTAAATTGTGTACTGTACATCATTTGAATAATTCTTTCCTGAGTTTGCCCTGAAATTACTGGGTACTGGTAAGGCTAGTCATATCTTAGAAACAAAATATACAGGTAACAGTATTGATTCCAAGTTTTAAAGACATCTTAATAGGCACACTCATATTAAAATCAGTGGTGCTTATTTCAGCAATACACAGCAATACACAATAGCACAGACACTGAACTGGGATAGCTGTTAAAGCTGATGAGAGAAATGAAAAGAAGGGAAAAGGAGAAGCAATTGCTCAAGCCCTACATATAGCTGTGTAAACATTAATCCAATTCAACATGGAATGAATTCTATTATTGTTGGAAAACAACTGTAATTATTATAAAGATTAGTTATTTTTCATTTCTTAGTACAAGTACAAGTAAAGCTCTAGTCACATTTTATGAAATCTATTTTGAATGTTTAAATTTCATTCTTGCTGCAAATGCCTTTTTATTACATTGATGTCTATATTCATTTGTATTATTTTATAATACATTTGTTTCATTCGCATATTGAGTCCCGCCTCTTTGGGAGGGGGTGCTGAAAAGCAGGATACACATACAAATGCAATTAAACAACTGTCATTCAAAACAAAACAGACAAAAAATCTTATCTCTAAGCACCTTTCAAGTGTACTGCTATGAATCTGCTTCCCTATAAAATATGTCCAAAGAACAGACACATGGAAGAATATAAACGTTGAGCATCCTTGTTTCTCAATGCATGAAAAAGACAAAGAAAGGCATTGATCTTACTGGATTGAAATCTGTCATCTTCTCTACATAAGATTTTGTGTGTGTGTGTGTGTGTAAAGATAAGACAGTCTCACAGCAATTTGAAATATTTTCAGGCTTGCCAGTCACTCTTGCATGTCCTTCAGACAGCTCTATTTTTAGCCATTTCTTTCTTTCTTTCTTTCTTTCTTTCTTTCTTTCTTTCTTTCTTTCTTTCTTTCTTTCTTTCTTCTGGCTCTGCCTGGATTCAACATTCTCAGATCAAGTCAATTTTATCCATTGTCCACTTGTCTTCATAAAACACATGCTCTTCTAGTGTAAACATCCCCTTGTTTTGCTGGCTCAGATTAGATTCTGTCTGGTGGAATGGGAGGGCAACTCTAGAGCAAAGAAAGAGAAAAACAAAAGAAAGGTGCATAGACATTTTACAGAATTTAAATCACCATCCTAGAGGAAAAAGAAAAACTAGTACAGGTTCTATGGAAGATCAACTGGCCAGTGTTTATGTAAAACAAGAAACACACAATTCTGCCATAGAAAAGCGATGTCTGGAAACCAAAGAGATTATTTCAGCTTCTTGGGGCACAATGTCATTGATATTAAATCATTATTGAACAAATAAATTGTAATGATTGTTCATATCTGAGCTGAAATGAAGGAAATGTAACACTATACACCTTCATATAGGCAAAACTACCCTAACTACTGTGATGTATGCCAGTCAGACTTGGACTGTATACAGGAGGCAATTGAACCACTTCCACATGACCTGCCTCCGTAGAATTCTGAGGATCCGATTGCAGGACAAGGTGCCAGACACAGAAGTTCTCTCCAGAGCAGACCTGCCATCAGTTCACATCCTGCTGATGAAAGCCCAGACACGCTGGGCAGGCCATGTTGCAAGGATGCCAGACCATTGCATCCCTAAACAGCTCCTCTATGGCAAGCTGTCTCAAGGAAAGCTATTGCACTGGGAACAAAGGAAGCGATAAAAAAAAAACACGTTGAAAGCCTCTTTCAAGTCCCTTGATAGCAACACCACCACCTGGAAAACCCTGGCACAAGATTGATCGACACGGCACCCGCTGATCCACCAAGGTTGCCAGACATCTGAGGACAGAAGAACAACCATAGCACAAGAGAAGCGAGCACTCTGCAAAGCCAGAGTTGCAAATGCTGCAACAATGGTGCCCACACATGTCTGCCCGACATGTGGCAGAACGTTTCATGCCTGTATAGCTCTTACCAGCCACCTGCGGACACATCGTGGACAGCTCACAACCTGTTAGATGTCAAAGTCCTCTTCAAACACGATGGACGAACATCATCATGTAGGCAGAATTCTGACTGAACTGAATGAATCCAGGAGCTTATCAGTGCAAGAATGCTTATGTTACATCATTAAGTGTTTTCTGACTAGCCACTATCCATGGCTAATTTTATTCCCCTGTCCTATGTACTATTTTCTTCTTTAATAATTAATTCTCCCATCCCAACTGGCATCTTTGCAAATAGATTTATTTGTTTTTAATGCCATACTTAATGCCTTTTTTGAAGGCACATATGTGCTATATACATGTACTATGTTAAAGACTATATGGAAGTCAAGCACCCAGACATCTGTGTATGGGAAATAATAATACTGATCCATATTACAGCTTGTATATATATGGATTATAAAGATAATACATAGGCATCCCTCTGAACACAGCAGATACACAAATAATCTTTGTTAAAAGTCCTCTTTTTTTTTACCAGATCACAAAAATTAACCAATTTTATGCACATTTCCCTTTTATTATCTAAAAATGAAAAACTGATGAAGCCTCTCATTTTTCAGAGCATTCAGTATCAGATACTATGTATAGAAAGAGCTCAGAGGGCAGATGAAGGTATCATGATTCATGACACAAAATGGTGACTTGCATCAGAAACTGAGGTGCAAATAATAAGGATGGAATATGTGTCCTGATATCCCTGTGCACCTATCACCATTATGATCTAATCTTGGTTTAATAAACAAACTAATGGGCAAGCATCCTTATATCCTTGCCTATTGTAGACTATGATTTAGGCAATATGCATAGCAAATTAGCAGAGATACCATGGTCTCACATTAAGAAGTCTTAGCATGCAGCTCTGAAGTTGGTAGACATCTGCTATTTTAGTGGGATCCTTTAATTTTTTTTTTCTCATCCTTTAAGCTTTTAAAAATACATTTGCAGCAGGAGGGAATTGCTTGTTTTCTTATGTATTTGTTACATTTTTATTGTAAGTGCTTCAGGGTCAGTGTGCACCGTGCAGTCTGCAGCCATAAAATATTCAGTAAGTGTGTTCTTTAGACACTAAAAGGTTGCCCATCCCAGTTGTATAGCTACCAGTATTTCTTTAGTTCTTGTTGGCCTGTAGCTGTATTTTCAAACATCATTCAAATAATGTTCGTCAACTTTGGCAAATTTAAGATGGGAGGAGTCCATCCATCTTAATATCGCCAAAGTTAAGAAACTCTGAAGCACATATCTATGATTTACTCAGTGATTCTTAGGATTAAGTAGAATCACATTTAAATCCTACCAAAAAAAATATATCTTGTTTTAGGTCAGTATCTTCAGCTAGGGAGAGGAAAGCATGACATCTTAATATTATTTCAAATATTTTTTTTCTTGCTTTGACTAGCTAATCTATTCATCTGGCAAGAGAAAAAAATATTTGTCTTTTTCTTATTAATTCCACTTTGTTTCCATCCTCAATAGACCACATTACGATCAGTTCATTCACGTGCACTTTTTGCTCTACATACAAGGCCTATGGAAAATAGCAAGCCCCGTCCCAGCACTCACAACTGGCAGTCAGAGATACGAAAAGCAAAAAGAATCCCCTGTTCACTAGTGCGTGTACGGTTGCCTCTTCTTTCTTTGTGCTTACCTTTGCCAATGTCACCGACCAAGCTTTCTGCATAAAAGCAGCCACCACAAGTTAACGGCGACATGGTGAATTGCCAATGTAGGACAAAAATCTATTTTACATAGAAATGTAGAAATGCACTAGGCAAACAAGGGAGCGATTGAAATATTTATGGCTTCTGATATAAATTATTCATCCTGTAACATATGGGTGGGTGAGATTGTGAAGTCAGCAAAGAGTGAACAGCAAACAAAAAGAAAATGTAGTGGCTCAACCATTGTTCACCACATAACCTCTGAACTTAGGGTTTTTTTATAACTACTTTAGATCACTCCTTTGAGGAAGGAAAAATGAATCCTAAAAGTCCATAGTAATTGCCTAGCAGTAATTATAAAAGGTTATTTTAAAATGCTATCAAGCAGGCTTCAAACTTTGCTTGCTGTGGCAAAAATTCTCCCTGGATTAGAATAAAGCCTCCTACCCCATTAGGGAAGAAGAATCTTTTTTGCTCCTGAAACCTGACAAAATTGCACAATCAATTATCATATTTTGGGCGCATAATGTGAAGACCTAACTATCTAAGAAGTTTATATAATGCAGAGAGAAAGAAAGACAGAGAAACAGAGAGTGGGTGGGAGACCGAGACCGAGACCGAGACAGAGACAGAGACAGAGAGAGAAAAGAAAGAAGCCAGCAGTTAGGTGGATGGGGTCAACCTTCTTGAACCAACACAAAAAAAATAACTGGTTATCATCAATTTAACTGCCTGTTTAAAAGGAGAATCTTCAAAGTTTTCTGCAATGATGCATAATGTAACAAAATTATTATGTTGATTTGCATGATTATCTCTGCATTCATACATGATCCATTCTTAATATGCCATTTGGGGATTAACAGTGGCCAAAAGCAAATGACCTTACAATCTTCAGCGTTTCAGAGAATGTGAAATTAAAGTGAACCAACTCAACCTGTCATTCAGGGAACATTTTCTATTTTTAATATAATCAGGCCAAATAATAGCAGCACTGCAACTCTTTGCTTTTTACTTATATAATCAAGGAAAGAGAAAAGTTTGCTTTAAGCGATGACCAAAAACTTGGAAGGTAATTTATTTAAAAAGCCAGCATCAAGGTCCATTTGCAAGTGCAGTTCAGATCAGTGTGACTCTTTTACTGTAATTCTGTCAAGTTAGTTCATTCTTTTCAGGTTGACTTCTCTTGCCAGTTTTCCGTTGCACAGACATCTTCCCGTAGGCAAAATGAGCTCTCTGCAGGATTTGCAATTTACCAAAGTAAATTTGCATGAACTTCCCTGTGAATTTTTTTAGAATGTTCTGAAGATTTTCTTTGGTTCACCAATCTGCCAGATAGAGAAATCATCCCTACTTCCACTTCAACAATAGTTACTAATTTAGCAACTTATGAACTTGAGCCTCTTCAAATTTATATTAGGAAGCAACCAAGCCTTATTTACCCAGCAGCATGAATTTGAAGCAGGAGAATAAAAAGATCCATCAGGATCTATAACCTTTTCCACTTCCTGCAGGCAGTTACATATTAAATGCAACTGTCTGCAGGAGAAAAGCTTTTACTGGTCAGCCTGAGCACGCATTGACTTCCCTATGAGAGGATTCTGACAGTGCAGCAAATGCAAAATGCAAATCAGACTGCACAGTTCTGGATGATAAACAACTATCTGTATCTGGAGACATTCTAGCACATTTTGCAGCTGCTGTAGGATATCCAGGAATACAACTGGGTAGGCAAGGCCAAGCTGTATATAAGCATTTCTCAAACTTGGCAACTTTAAGATGTGTGGACTTCAGCTCCTAGAATTCCCCAGGATCTGCTGGATGGGTAATTGTGAGAATTGAAGTTTACACCATTAAAGTTCCAAGTTTGAAAAAGGCTAATATACTGTGGGAAGCCACCACCTTCCTAGAAGAATGATATATTTTGAGGAATATTAAAAAAGGCAGAAGATTATTTTTCCCTAAATGAGAAATGGAGAAACATGGTTTTTTTTAGAGGCAGGAAGTAGACTCAGCCTTTCTTAATAGTCCCCAGCAGATATTTTGTGCCCATTAAGAAAGATTGGGCCAGCCTATTCAGAAACCAGCCCCAGTCTCCTTGCCTCCAAGCAGAAACTGAGGAGGCCACCTTTTAGAAATGCAGATTTGGTAATCCATTCAAGACAGGATATTTTGAAACAAAGGCAGAATGGTAGGATTAGAAGCAGCCCAGATCAGTTCAAAGCAGTGGTGGGATTCAAATTTTTTTACTACTGGTTCTGTGGGCGTGGCTTGGTGGGCATGGCATGGCGTGGCTTGGTGGGCGTGGCATGGTGTGGTGGGCGTGGTAGGGGAAGGATACTGTAAAATCTTTATTCCCACCCCACTCCAGTGGAAGGATACTGTAATATCTCCATTCCCTTCCCACTCCAGGGGAAAGTTATTGCAAAATCCTAATTTTATCTCAATCAACTGGGATTCGGGAGGCAGAGAATCGATGGGGTTGGGGCCAGTCAGAGGTGGTATATACCAGTTCTCCGAATTACTCAAAATTTCCCCTACCAGTTCTCCAGAACTGGTCAGAACCTGGTGAATACCACCTCTGGTCCAAAGCTCCTTTATTGCACCATCCCCAGAGCAGCCCAAACATCAATCAAATTAGCTCAGACAAGCAGCTAGGATTTGCATTTCCTCTTTTGCCTATAGAGCCAGCTATGACCCTACATAACCCCTATATGATCCCATAGGAATCTGACAACAGCCAAGAGAATATTAGAGGACATGTTTGTGCACAGGAACAGGAAGCTCAAATACAAAGTCCAAAGAAGGTATAAAAACCCCCACTCTCAATTTCATTTTGTCAGCTGCACCAGAACCACAAACCCTGGTGGTTCTGTTAATCATTAAACCATTTTCCAATCAGCATTCCATGTTTCCAATGTCTTTCTCCCTGCTTGGAACTGAACCAGATGAATATTTCTTCCAACAATACATTTTCAGATAGCATTAGAAACCTAACCCTATCTGTAATGCTCATAAACTTACACACACACACCCTGCCCAAAAAAATATTATAGGTCTGATTGCAAAAGTTGTGTAAAAGAAAAATTCCCCAAATCTCTTTCCAAAATAAGGAAAATCCACATACATTTCATGTCCCACCCTTGTGACTCTTGGTTTTCTAAAATAAGAATGTTCAGTGTGATCCTGGCCAACACAGATCATATTCTATCAGCTGTATATGGGTTTCAAAAGTATTTGAATTTGTGCCATGAAGACAAATAAAACATTGCTTCCTAGTATGCCACAAAGAAAATTACAGTGGTACCTTGGTACTCATAATTAATGAGTACTAAAAACAATAAGTACCAAATATTTTTTTCCATAAGGAATAATGTAGTGAGTCACAAGACAGCCATCACCAATGCTTGTGCATTGAGTACCAAGCAAAGAATGAATATTAGGACAAAATTTTCACGTCAAAATGTATTGAGTACCAAATTTGATGAGCTTCAAAGCAGTTGACTACTAAGGTACCACTGTAACTTATTTAGATTTCTATGGCCACCTATATTACCAAAGTGATTCTGGACTATGAACAAGTTCAAAGATTTTTTAAAAACCCACTATAAATACATGCAGAAACACACAATATATAATCCCACCCTCAAAATCAGAAACCATAGGCAGCTGAGAACAAAAAAAAACAAAATAGTGTAAGTTCCACATTAAATGCATGGAGCTCTTTCTCATACTCCAACAGGTCAGCTAAGATGGGGATACTGCAAGTCCTATTGGCTAAGGACTGCTAGTTGGCTAGACCTTTGATTTTGTGATACCCACGCTGTGGAACTTTCTTCTTCCGTGCTGGCTTTTCATAAGTCCTTAAAGACCTGGTACTGTGTCTGGACCTGGAACCCCGAGTGTGTGCAGGGACCCATTTCTTGGCTATACTAACAATTATGGTGTATGGTTTATTCTTGGCTACTATGTGTTTTAATTTCTGCATTATTGTAATTGTTTTTATTTTATGTTTAATTTTGTTCACCCGCCCATGATACTTGTTGAGATGAATGACTGCACAAATTGAACAATTAAATAAATAAATCTACACTTCACACTTAATCAGAGTTTGGCACATACAACTAGGAAGAACATCTGGGGAGATACAGCATCAACTTTGGGTAAACTCTATCCTAATCCAGTTCTGAACCTTGGATTAAATTTAACTCTTTATTGTTTTAAAAGGATAGCTACAGCAATTATGGTTTAAAATTGGTTGATCTGAATTTAGTCCTAATGGTAACCGTTGTTATTTGTCTAAAGGCATGAAGAATGTCCCAACGCCTATGTCCCAAAGGTGTTTTTCCCAAAAGGCAACTGGACTTTGAAAATGTTTCACTTCTCATCCAAGAAGCTTCTTCAGTACTGAAAAAGCTCCTTCAATGAGAAGTGAAATGCTTTCAAAGAAAACACCAAGAAAGTCCAGTTGCCTTTTGGAAAAAGAAATATCTTGGAACAACTATGACCTAGATCACTGGTGTCAAACTCGCCGCATCATGTTGCCATAACGTGACGTTTCGCACCTTTTTCCCCATTTGCGGATCTGGGTGGGCGTGGCCTGTGTGTGATGCATCCGGCCCGCAGGCCACCTGTTTGACATCCCTGACCTAGATGATTTAGAATTCCTATAGACATGAAGAACTATGGTGATCAAACTGGAAATGAAAACTGGGTCTATGGAAGTAAATATGGAATCTTAAAAGCCTAAGCCTTTATATGATTTGTTCAAGTCACGTTAAATTAAGATTAGTAAAAAGTGCTAGTTGAGCACAGATTTACATGTGAAATTTAGAAACTTTGGTTTGCGGCATTTGAAAATGATCAAGATATTTTTATTGCTTGTTCCATCATTAATCTCATCCTTCTTTGGTTAAACAAACAACATGGGTTTTTGCAGAAGTAGCAAGTAAATATGAATAATGAATTCCCATTATTCTTTTATAGTAGCTCTCTAATCTTCTCAGCAGTTACAGTTCTCTATTTGAACAGATGGCTCTCATGATAGAGATAAGAAGGTTATTTCCTGAAAAGAAAACATTTCATCTCTTATGCTGTATCAGAAGGAAACAACTTTAATAACTCACTTTACAGAGTAAGAGAACATTTGGATTCTGGAACATTTGATGGCAGATGTTTCTACTGTGCCCAGCAGCAGTTTAAATGAGGTATCATTAATGGTAATGTTATGGCAGTTCATAAATCAGTCAAGAAGAAAACAAACTATACTGCAATGGAGAAACAGAAAAACAAGGACTCTCAAGAGATACTTATTCCCTGTTGGGTTTATAAGATTAGTGTCATATTTACTAAAACTTCTATTTACACCACTTATATTGACTGCCCAAACAAATACTTCTCACAAAAATATTGTTCAAATAAAAGAGAATGCTAAATGTTGCATTTCTGCCATCAAATGATATTGAGATACCAGAGATTTTGTAAATATTAACATAGGGAAAGATTGGGCATCTCTTGTTATCTATCTATCTATCTATCTATCTATCTATCTATCTATCTATCTATTGTTATTTTTATAAATAACTCAGGGTTGCAGGCATACTAATAACCCTTCCTCCTCCTATTTTCCCCAAAACAACAGATTTGTAAAGTAGGCTGGGCTGAGAGAGAGTGACTGGCCCAAAGTCACCCAGCTGGCTTTCATGCCTAAAGTGGGACTAGAACTCACTGTCTCCCAGTTTCTAGCCTGGTGCCTTAACCACTAAGACCAACTGTAGAAGATTTAGGGTAAATCTCACTTGCTTAATATCAAGAATAGATTGTACTGGTTTATTCTATGCATTTCAGAAATCATACATTTTAATATTTTGTCATGGTGATATGACCAAATCATCATTATAGTCATTTTTCATAAGCTGATAATTGCAAACCATCAGTCCAACATGTTGTAAATATGTGTCTGGTTATATTTAAGGATTGCTTGATAGCAAAAGTTAGTTTAGCTGGAATTAATCTGGTTATTCTGGTCTATAGATCCACTTGGAAACAATAGACCATTTCTTTATTCTTTTTCAGATAGACACCTCACCTAAAGCAGTAATTTGATTTAGGCAACAAACTAAATCTTATGCAATTAATCTAATGCTTAAATTATCCAAGTTTAAATGCAACAGAATAAGCAGAAAAATGTGTATAAAATAGTCCAGAGGTCAGAATGCATCATCAAAATATAAGCAGCAAATTCAAAGGATTAGGCAACAAGACAAGGTCTCAGGAAGGTCAAGTTTAAAAATGTAGGTTTATGCCTCAGACATTACAAGGCAAAGTTATTGCTGATTTTTCTCCACTACTAATTTGAACTTAATATAAGTTTCTTAATTCTCACATAAGCCCAGCAAGTGCTAAGTTTCTGACCAGGATGCAGAACTAATTAGGAGGAGTTCCTGAATTCAAAATACATTCCCATGATGCATTGCCTTGAAGTCTAACTATGGCCTGATTACTTCTTTATCAACATGAATTACAGATACCCTGGATCTATATAAAGTACTGGACGTATTGCAAAGGTCCACCCAATTACCTCATAGATTCAGAGAGTTTTCACAGGACACTTACTAATTGCTTTTCCAGCAATTAGATGGGCAGTTGCATTTCACATTTAATTGATATGTGCTAATTGGATCAACTGTGGTTGATCTAGGCAACTAGAACACTGGTTGAGATTGCTTCAGCTTGCCTTCTGTGCATTCAACTACTCCAACATCTTAAGATGCTTGAAGAAAATCAAGCAACTTAACAGTTGCTTAACAACAAAGATGAGAGAAGACCAGAAGTGGTTGTATCCAAGCAAAGATAAGAATATGTTTTTCTGCTTATTGTATCTGTATATTCCTACCTACTTGTTTTGTTAAAGAAAAGTGGTTCAAAAAAACCCTTAGGGTATTTTTAGAGAAAGACGGGCAAGAGAAAGTCTGTGCAGTGACAGTAGAAGAATGAGTTGGTTTTCTTGGTGGATAAAAGTTGATGAGCAGTTTCACTTGGTGGTCATGGGGTTTTGCTTGAGGCTTAATGCTCTCACCAATGTTATTCTACTTCTACCTGAAATCACTGCAAGTAATCATCTGTTACTGTGGAATGAAGTGTAATTGGATGTAATTATATATTGCCACCATGGACCAAGCACAAAATAACATAGAAGAACTGAACTGATGCCCAGAAGCTATATGAATCTGGATGGACTGAAACATTCAGATTAAAGATGGAGTAAGTATTCCTCAGTAAACAAACTGGCAATATCCTCAGCTTCAGTAATTACTCCAGAGGGTTTGTTTACTGCTCCCAAGGAGATAATTCATGATAAATGTGTTCTTGCAAAATCTAGTGTCTTTGTGAAACAACAGGTAGAACTAGTCACAGTTCCTGTCATTTACTGTCCTATCTGGATCAGGATACTCTATTAACCATAATAGGTAGTCCTCCACTTACAACCACAATTGAGCCCAACCTTTCTGGGCTCAATGATGACAGTTGTTAAGTGAATCACTGCAGTTGTCAAGTTAGTAACATGGTTGTTAAGTGAATCTGGCTCCCCATTGACTTTTCTTGTCAGATGATCACAAAGGTGCTCACATGACATGAGGACACTATAACTGTCATAAATACGACAAGCATCAAAAACTTGATCACGTGACCAAGGGGATATTACAACGGTCAAAAGTGTGAAAAACAGTCATAAGTCACTTTTTTCAGTGTTGCTGAATCTTTGAATGTTCATTAAATGAATGAATGGTTATAAGTCAAGGACTCCCTGCAACTACTTGATTTAATTATTGCAATATATTCTATGTGTTGCTGCTTTTGGAAATGACCCAAAATGTACCAGCTAGATTTTTAGGGCAAGGAGGGGTCCACTCCTCACTAGTAAAAAAATAACATCAATTTTAAAATTGCTGTGTAGGTTCCCAGTTCAAAGTCTTGTTCATCACTGTGAAAAATTGTTATGATACAACACCAGTTTACATCAAGGAGTGCCTTTTCAGAATTGAAATT
Organism: Pantherophis guttatus; assembly: GCF_059756535.1. NCBI lineage: Eukaryota > Metazoa > Chordata > Lepidosauria > Squamata > Colubridae > Pantherophis > Pantherophis guttatus. The sequence continues at coordinate 54,031,916 of NC_142068.1, read as the reverse complement.
GCTCATCTGATATAGCCATCTAATATGAGTCTGTTGAGAGTCCACTTAGGAGCCCACATCTGAGAAATACATGGGTGGAGAAAAAAAGACAGTTCTTCTCAATAATAATTCCCATTCTTTAGTGGTGAAATGCACTTACCTTTACTACCGGTTCGGGAGTGTGAGCGCATGCCCCTCTTCTGCGTATCCACAGAGCCTTCTGTGCCAGCACAGAATGTCAAAAATGGGACGTAATGATGTCCCGGCAGGTGGGCGGAGCTTCCTGCCACTGGTGCTACCGATTCGCGCGAGCCGGATAGATCCGGCTGGATTTCACCATTGCCATTCTTTATATAATCTTCCTTGAGAAGTCCATTTGAGGCCAATTTGCATTTTAGTAGCTGCTAAAGTTGGTATTATTTTAGTATATCTTTACCCTAGTTGATTATGAATTATCACTGATGGAATTTTGAGTACTGTTGTTTTTATTACCCTTTAGTGTTTATTTAAAATACCATTGTTAAGAAAATATGAACTTTAGCCCCAGAAAATAGGAAGACATGAGAAAGAAATTTTAAGTGCCCTATCTTGACATTCTTTGATATACAAAGGAGGAAACGAGGAATATTGTTAAGCTTTCAAGATTGTTTTATCATAGCCCACACAGCTCTGGGTTGCATTAATAGAGGGATAGAATTAAGATCATGTGAAAATGTTAATACCACTTTATAATGCCTTGGTAAGGCCACACATGGAATACTGCATTCAGTTTTGGTCACCATGATGTAAAAAAAGATGTTGAGACTCTAGAAAGAGTGCAAAGAAGGCAACAAAGATGATTAGGGGACTGATAAAACATTTGAAGAATAGTTGCTGGAATTGGGTATGTCTAGTTTAATGAAAAGGACTAGGGGTAACATGATAGCAGTGTTCCAATATTTCAGGGATTGCCCAAAGAAGAGGGAGTCAAGCTATTCTCTGAAACACCTGAGGGCAGGACAAGAAGCCATGGATGGAAGCTAATCAAGGAGTGTAGCAACCTAGAACTAAGGAAACATTTCCTGACAGTTAGAACAATTAAGCAGTGGAACAACTTGCCTCCAGGAGTTGTGAATGCTCCAACACTGGAAGTGCCTGAGCAGGGGGTTGGACTAGAAGACCTCCAAGGTCCCTTCCAACTCTGTCATTCTATTCTATTCTATTCTATTCTATTCTATTCTATTCTATTCTATTCTATTCTATTCTATTCTATTCTATTCTATTCGAGTTTCAGTATTTCTTGTGGTGTCTATTTCCTCATCTGGTCAATCTCAGTGGATCTTCATTCAGAGTCAAGCTGAACTGAAGACAGCTGCCAAAAATAGTTCATGCATGTTTTAAATTAAGTTAAATCATTTCCAGAACAAAGGAAGTATCTTGCATGTAAAATATGTGTATAAACAGTGATGTAATCAATAGGGACAATATTCTTCTTTCATGAGCAAAAACAGTGTCCCTACAGTTAATTTGTGATCATCTAAACTAGTCCTACCCAACCCAACACCTTCTACATGTGTTGGGAATATAACTGTTCAAATCTCAAAGCATCAGGCCAATATCCATATTAGGCAGAAATTCTGAGAGTTATAATCTCTCTCTCTCCCTCTCTCCCCTCTCTCCCTCCCTCTCCCTCTCCCTTTCCCTCTCCCTCCCTCACTCCAAATAAGCAATGGAGGAGCCCAGCCAGGATGTCCAATGTAGAAACTGTAGTTGTTTACATCTGGTTCAAATAATTAAACCAATGGCTGGCAATGGACAATAACTATGAAACAAATATAGATTTTGGGAGTTCTGATGGCACTTAACCAGTTGTGGGTTGCCCCCGGTTCACACCGGTTATATAGAACCGGTAGTAAAACTGGAGCTCTGCCCACCAACCCTGACGTCTTCATAATGCTTCTGTGCATGCGCAGAAGAGTGCATGTGCTCTCTTCGCTCGCTCGCGCAGCCCCATTCCAAACTGGTAGTAAAAGTAAGTAGAACCCACAATTGCCCTTAACAAAATTTCAACATAATCCCAGAATGGTACAGCAGATTTTATGCAAGAAAACAGAAGGGAAGAAAAATGTACCAAAGACCTCTTTTTCGCTACAGTGCAACTGCAGATAATTTACTGTTTATACCTGCTATTGGTAATTATGAATACTGAGTCCCGCATAGCCGTTGCTAGGAGATTAGCTATCTATAGCTCCACCAACCCCCAAGGTCTTTTTTAACTTGTAAAAGAATTAATGGGAATAGTTGCAAGTTGCCATCCAATTAGTAGAATCTCATTCTTCAGAAGCCCAGAGGAGATTCACTGCTGCATATGTCCACTCACAAATCTAGCAGCAAAGTGGGAGTCTAGCAACAATTTCAACTATTTGAAGAGCACTCATATTGCATGGATAAAATCCTTTTTGTTTAGCTGTCTCTCTGAAATGTAAAAGGGGTGTCAGCAATGGCGGGATTCAAGTAATTTAACAACCGGTTCTCTGCCCTAATGATTTCTTCCAACAACCAGTTGCCAAACTGCTCAGAAAGTTAATAACCAGTTCTCCCGAAGGGGTGCGAACTGGCTGAATCCCATCACTGGGTGTCAGAAAGATCCATAATAAACTATAGTTTATTGGATACCCAAAGGTGCTTTTTCTGGAGGCAACTGGACTTTCTTGTTTTTTCTTTGAAGACGTTTCACTTCTATCTAAGAAGCTTCTTCAGCTCTGACAGAAGAGTGGGGAATGGAAGGATTTATATTCCTTGCAGACTTCCTTGCATTCCTTCCTCAGCAAGGAATATACAGTATATCCTTCCATTCCCAACTTTCCTGTCAGAGGTTAAGAAGTTTCTTGAATGAGAAACGAAACGTCTTAAAAAAAAAAACAAGAAAGTCCAGTTGCCTCCTGAAAAAGCACCTTTGGGACAACGGTAAGCTGGATGACTGAGAATCTCTACAGACTTTTATTGGGTACCTTTTCTAGAGCTTTCTTTACAATGTAATTCTAGTATATGCATAAGCAACATGAAACATGGTTTGTCTTAAATTTACCAGAATTATTATTAAAATATTTTTTTTCTAACTCAAGTAACTTGAAAGTGAAATATGTTCCAGTTTTTTTTCTCTGGAAAGAAGTAATTATGAGTAATTAATTATCTATTTATTCTATGCAGTCCAAGGCTATTTTCTGCCAGCTTGAACTTTCCCTGAATTTCCTGCATTCACATACACACACACACAATGAGCTCTCCCCCAGACAATTATTTTGATAGTTCCTCTTTCTTTTATGTTGACAAAAACTCCCATCTCTGCATTCTTCTCTTTTTATATTGACAATGAAAATATGTACTGTGAAGTAGATGTACTAGTTGTATGTTTCTCTCTTGTGTGATAGCCATAGGTATGAAAATTGTACAGGTAGTCCTCGATTTATGAAAGTTCGTTTAGTGACCATTCAAAGTTACAACAGCACTGAAGAATGTGAGTTTTTCACACGTACGACCATTGCAGCATCCCCATGGTCACATGATCGAAATTCAGATGCATGGCAAGTGGTTCACCAGGGTCATGTGGGGAATCCAGATTCACTTAACAACCATGTTACTAATTTAATAAATGCAATGATTCATTTAACAACTGTGGCAAGAAAAGACGTAAACTGGGGCGAACTCACTTAACACGTTTCATTTAGCAACATCAATTTGAGTTCAATTGTGGTTGTAACTCAAGGATTACCTGTACTAAAAATATTTGAATGTAGGTCAGGGATGTCAAACTGGCGGCCCGCGGGCCAGATGCATTACGTGCAGGCCACACCCACCCCAGCTCTGTGAATGGGAAAAACGTCGCAAAGTGTCACATGACAGCAATGTGACATGCGAGTTTGACACCCATGACCTAGGTGAATTGAATGATGATGCCCTGTTTCCATCAGCTATTTTCTATTCTTATGAAATAGAGTGCGTAAGCCTATGTTTGGCCCCAGAAAGAAAAGATTTCCCATGTCTGTTTGAATACAGGTTTGCTTGTATCTGGAAGGTAAAGGAAAGAGCAAGTAGCAATGAAATAACTGATAATGAGGAAATTAATCAACTGGTTCTAATAGCAAAAGCAACTCGGGCAATTCTTGCAACAGTAGAATGTTTAGAATGTAATTTCTGTGGAGATCATTAAATCATCTCAACTTTGCAAGGAATTTGAGAGATAGTTGTCTAGCTTAAGTAATACAGTTGTTTGGAACAACAAACATCTTAGAGTTGCATCATTTAGGAAACTCCATGTATTATTTAGAGGATCTAGCTAGCTTTAAGATGCATTCATTCATGTTTTTTTCATTCCAATTGCAGATAGGTTTCAGGCTCAATTGAACTTTACCAAAATCGCCTTTATTTCATCCACCACATGCAAGCTGGATTTGAGACGATTTGAGGCCCTTCTAAAGCAGCATGGAAAAACACCAGGAGTTGCAAGACAAATGGAAATGTAATAAAATCGTTTTTCCCAGTGCATCATCCCATGTCTGTAATTCTACTCCTGAGATATTAGAATAGCAATCATAAAGTAAAATCTTGCACAGATGACATAACATCCAGATATTTTCCATCTATTCAGCAAAGCAAGTGGTTATGGATAAACCCCAAACAGATGATTTTAGCAGGACATACCTAGTAAAACAAATATAAATCACTGTAACAATCATTTGATGTTGCTTTGTGGCAGCACAACAAAAGCACCAATCTTTGAAACCTGGAAGGGGCTGCATCTTTTGTAAGAGCCTGTAAGTTAAAACACAGATTCCTAAGGCTGGAAGGCACTTTGGAGGTCTTCTAGTCCAACCCGTTACTCAAGGCAGGAAAACTTATATCATTCCAGTCAAACAATGTTTCTGTAGCTCAGCGATGCTTGTTCTGTAGTACAATGTTCAATGTAGTACAATGTTCTGTAATTCAACACTGTTTCTGTAACTCCAAGGAATTCTTCTGATCACTGAAGGTCACGTCTAAAGAATGGCAAGGCAGAACTTCTCTCTCCTGAGAATTACAGCCTCCCCACCCCACTCCCTCCCACCTCCCTGAGGTACAAAACTCTCTACTGTTCAATAAAGGAGATTATTTGTAGCTCAGGATTAAACTGTTATTTCCTGTTTTTTCAAGTTACCTCCAGAATTTTCCCAGATCATCTGTACATGTTATGTATCTACCCCAAACCATTTTTACCAAAACTTGCAATGGAATGAAAGAAGTTTGTGTTACTTACATTAACAACTGCAATGATTCACTTAACAACTGTGGCAAGAAAGGTCATAAAATGGGGCAAAATTCACTTAACAAATGTCTCATTTATCAACATAAATGTTGGGCTCAATTGTGGACATAGGTCGAGGACTACCTGCACCATAAATTGCAATGTTTTTGCTGCTTTTGGGCAAAAACTACCCTATTAGTAGAATAGATTCACACTTATGACTGCATGATTCATTTAATGACCACCATAAAACAGCCATAATATTGGATCCAGTCATGACTTATGACCAATATGTCTTACAACCAAAATTCTGATCCCAACAGCAGTTGTAAGTTAAGGATAAGATAAGAATCCTATACACTATTGCCTTTCTTTTAAAAATGAAATAATAAAATAATTACTATTGTGCCACCTGGCCATATATCTTTGAGACCTGTGGCTATCCAATCAGCTCTTCTCCATCCCTACTGCCTTAAAAGACCATCCAATCTCACAAGAAATAAAGAAAAATCATAAAGAGAAGATATATATATATATATATATATATATATATATATATATATATATATATATATATATGCATATTCTTTCTAGCCAGGTTTTACCTACGTAAACTAAGTTGTTCTACAGCCCTGATTCGGTGAAATCTCATTCACAAGTTTCTAGGCCTTTTTTCTGCTGACAAACTGCAACTCTGTGTTGCTCTCTGTGAGACTCAGATAGCTATTTCTGCCTTTTAAGGCGTCATCAGTGAGCCACACCCACTTCTCAGATATCCTCCCTGTAAAGGTACAATGTGTCTTTTTCTTTTTCGTAGGTTTTATGTGCATATTCTTTCTAGCCAGGTTTTACCTACGTAAACTAAGTTGTTCTACAGCCCTGGTTCTGAAATCTCATTCACAAGTTTCTGGGCCTTTTTTCTGCTGACAAACTGCAACTCTGTGTTGCTCTCTGGGAGACTCAGATAGCTATTTCTGCCTTTTAAGGCGTCATCAGTGAGCCACACCCACTTCTCAGATATCCTCCCTGTAAAGGTACAATGTGTCTTTTTCTTTTTCGTAGGCTTTTATGTGCATATTCTTTCTAGCCAGGTTTTACCTACATAAACTAAGTTGTTCTACAGCCCTGGTTCTGAAATCTCATTCACAAGTTTCTGGGCCTTTTTTCTGCTGACAAACTGCAACTCTGTGTTGCTCTCTGGGAGACTCAGATAGCTATTTCTGCCTTTTAAGGCGTCATCAGTGAGCCACACCCACTTCTCAGATATCCTCCCTGTAAAGGTACAATGTGTCTTTTTCTTTTTCGTAGGCTTTTATGTACATATTCTTTCTAGCCAGGTTTTACCTACGTAAACTAAGTTGTTCTACAGCCCTGGTTCTGAAATCTCATTCACAAGTTTCTGGGCCTTTTTTCTGCTGACAAACTGCAACTCTGTGTTGCTCTCTGGGAGACTCAGATAGCTATTTCTGCCTTTTAAGACGTCATCAGTGAGCCACACCCACTTCTCAGATATCCTCCCTGTAAAGGTACAATGTGTCTTTTTCTTTTTCGTAGGCTTTTATGTGCATATTCTTTCTAGCCAGGTTTTACCTACGTAAACTAAGTTGTTCTACAGCCCTGGTTCTGTGAAATCTCATTCACAAGTTTCTGGGCCTTTTTTCTGCTGACAAACTGCAACTCTGTGTTGCTCTCTGGGAGACTCAGATAGCTATTTCTGCCTTTTAAGGCGTCATCAGTGAGCCACACCCACTTCTCAGATATCCTCCCTGTAAAGGTACAATGTGTCTTTTTCTTTTTCGTAGGTTTTATGTACATATTCTTTCTAGCCAGGTTTTACCTACGTAAACTAAGTTGTTCTACAGCCCTGGTTCTGAAATCTCATTCACAAGTTTCTGGGCCTTTTTTCTGCTGACAAACTGCAACTCTGTGTTGCTCTCTGGGAGACTCAGATAGCTATTTCTGCCTTTTAAGACGTCATCAGTGAGCCACACCCACTTCTCAGATATCCTCCCTGTAAAGGTACAATGTGTCTTTTTCTTTTTCGTAGGCTTTTATGTGCATATTCTTTCTAGCCAGGTTTTACCTACGTAAACTAAGTTGTTCTACAGCCCTGGTTCTGTGAAATCTCATTCACAAGTTTCTGGGCCTTTTTTCTGCTGACAAACTGCAACTCTGTGTTGCTCTCTGGGAGACTCAGATAGCTATTTCTGCCTTTTAAGCGTCATCAGTGAGCCACACCCACTTCTCAGATATCCCCCCTGTAAAGGTACAATGTGTCTTTTTCTTTTTCGTAGGCTTTTATGTGCATATTCTTTCTAGCCAGGTTTTACCTACGTAAACTAAGTTGTTCTACAGCCCTGGTTCTGTGAAATCTCCAGACAACCTCCAGAACCAGGGCTGTAGAACAACTTAGTTTACGTAGGTAAACGAGGGGAAGATGTCACTTTGCATTCAGAAGACTTGTCTTCTCCCATGTTGATTCTGGAAGTATGTATTCCCAGTCTGGGAAGCCAGCTGTCATGTCACTAGCTGTCACTATTATGACTGTAAGCTGGCACCACAGCAGTAGGCAAGTAATGAAATATGCATCCTGGTGTAAACCTGGCATTTAACAGAATAATAGAGATGAAAGGGATATTGGAGGTCTTCTAATCCAACCCCTTGCTCAAACAGGAAACTCTACACCATTTCAGACAAACAGCTATCTAGTCTCTTCTTTAAAATATCCAGTGATGGAGCACCCACAACTTCTGGAGTCAAGCTGTTCCACTATTTAATTGTTCTCACCATCAGGAAATTTCTCCTTAGTTCTAGGTTGGTTCTTTCCTTGATTATTGTATGTAATTATGTCTGTTACCAGAATGCAAATATGAACAGTTTACCCAGAACAGCACTGGGTAAATTGTTAAAAATGTATAAAAGTACTTCAAATGTATGCTGTAAATGTAAATGTAAAGAAGGAACATTTTATCATCTGTGTGGATCTGCAATAAAGCAAAGAAATATTGGAGTAGGATTCATATATTATCATTCTTAAAGTAGATATAAAGATAAAACCAGAGACTTTCTCTTAGGCCTAATGAACAAAGAAGTTGGAAAAAAATGGAACTTGATGTTATATATGCTGACAGCAGCAAGAACGCTCTATGCACAAAAATGGAAAGATACAGTACTTTCATTCCCCAAATGGATGACTTATCAAAAGCTGATGGAGTTAGCAGAGATGGTTAAATTGACTGTTCTAATTTAAAGAAAAGAATACCACTAACTTTGTTTTTACCTGGAAACTACTTCTGGTCTTTGTGCTTCAGGTGGAAAAAAATAAAACTTTGATTTTGGGTCTTGCTAATTAGGTAGGTTTGTTATTAAGGAAATGGCTAATACTGTGTTTCCCCAAAAATAAGACCCTGTCTTATATTTTTTGGAAACCCGAAATAAGTGCTTGGCCTTATTTTTGGGGATGTCTAATTATTTTGGGATGCGTGGAGCAAGATAGAGCTCCTCTTGCTGTCTTACCTGATTTCCAGCTCTGTCTCCCTAATCCTAACCTAACTGGCTGTGCATGCGTTTAAATATTTTTAAATATTTTAAATATTAAATATTTTCGGGGAGGGCTTATTATCAGGGGGGGTATTTTAGCGCGTGCACTCAAAAGCCCAATTGGGCTTATTATCAAGGGGTGTCTTATTTTAGGGGAAATGGTATATTTCTATGTAAAAATAAAAAGTTGACGTTGTATGTTATTACCTTATTCTACTGAACTAAAAACATCAGAAAGTCAATGCTTTTCTTTTTCTTTATTCTTTTGCACTATACTTCTTCCTCTTCCCTTTTTCCTCACCTACTTTCCCATAAATTTTTCTTTCTATTTTATATTTTGATAAAAATAATAAAATTAAAAAAGAAAGGCTGAAAATATGGACATTTAGGATTGCACTGTGACACACATTTTTCCCCTATCATGTTTCATGAACCTATAGTTTCAAAATTTCCTTGCAAGTTACTCCAGGAAAGTGTTGTTAGATGAGTGGCCAGGCTGACAACACAATCTACATTCTATAAAACAAGTAAGAGCATTTTCAAGTTCTTTATAAACAACCTTACACTTAATGACTTAAGGAGATGATGACTTGTACATGCAAATGAACTATTACAAATTTATTACATTGAAACTAATTTTAGATCAACTTTTTTGTCTGTTGAGCAAATCTATTAGGAGGAATAGATCTAAAGAGTTTGCTATTAATGGGTAAAAGTTAATAACTTTTATCAGATGAGTCGATCTTAGTAATGTAGAACTAATGGGCAAAATAACGAGTTCAGCATTACAAATAACAAAGCAGCAAGTCAGTCTGTGTAAAGTAAAGTAGTTTTAAATCTTTATTTGTTCAGTCAAACGAATGCTTAGACTTAAATACATTCATGAAAACTGAGTGCCAATTTAAAATTGCTTATAATCTTTCATAGTAATTACTTGCATACTGCAGGTAGTTAATAGATTTTGAAAAGGATAGCTTTGCCCTGTGACAAGCAAAATTGTTTCCTGGTAAAATTTACACCTTTGCTACTAATTAGCATTTCCATTAAAATGAACAGCTTCTCATAGTAAAGAAATTTAGCTAAAGTGTTGTTGAATATGAGCATCACTAGGCTATGGAAAGCTAAGGATTAGCCAAAACAACAGTTTGTAAAAATCTGGCCCCAGAAGAGAAATCCATCTAGTTCTTATCAATTAATCGCAATGCATTGTATAACAGATGCTTTATTTAATGCATTTCTAGAATGACAACAGCTAATAGCTCTCTGGACAGTTCACAAACAGAAATTATAACACAACCAAATATAAAATCTGAATCTGAAACAATCAAAGAATATACAAATAAATAACAGAAGGACTACAAAAATCTAAAAAGCACTAAAAAGTATTCTGTTGTGAAATATCACACTTTAAATACATACTTCACTTTCCAAGATAATCCTTCCTTCAGGAATCTCCATAGCAAAACAGCTTGTTAGGAGATCCAAGGATGTTTAGTATATATTGGGGCACCAATTTATTTTAGATACTCACAGTTTAATGATGTTAAAATTTAAGTGCATTGAGGCAAGAAACAAACAACCATAAAATAAAATTATGGTAGAAATTTTTTTAATAAGTTTTTATTACTTTCATATATTTGGATAGGGAGATTTTGAAGACATACAATAATATTTCAGTTCTGCAATTTACAAGAGGACCAGCTATAAGGAATATTACATGAGAAACTTGTTCACTTATTCAACTTGGATTCCATTTAGGGCTGCTTTTGTATCTATTATTAATAATGATCTCGATAAAATTACTTCTTAACATCACATCTGATTCTATAAATTGAAAGTTGTTTGGTTCTTGAATGAAATTAACATGCAATTTATCAGATATGTCATGTTCGTGAACTAAAACTAAGATGCTGCATTAAAAACATGAAAGACATGAATAGGGAAAGATGCCATAAAAACATATAAACTGGCAAAAGTTTCATTCTAATCTTAATAACAATTAAGCTCCAAGAATTGCTTTAGCAACTGGTCTGTCACAAAATAGAAGTGTGCCGTTCCATTATATACAATTAAAATGGCTTCCATTGATTACAGAGAATTAAGTGGACTACAAAGTTCTTAGCATTTCAGGACCATAATAAATTATTACTCCAGTTTTCTTTAATTTTTGTTTCATCCCTAACCATACAGATCATCTGGAACCTGGAAGTGTACTGAGATGGCATTTTAATAATAATCCTCTCCTTCAAGATCAGATCAAAGTCACCTACTACTTAAATGAGAAATCACAATTAAGATAGGAAAGTCAGTTCTGATATTCTGTAAATTAGCTAACTCCTAGAACTTCAGGAGAAAAAGAAAGACTATAATTCTCCATTTTCCAAAAAGCAAATTTTCAACTACCTAAAGGATGAATACTATAGTACAGATTTTCACAGAGTCTCTCATTCCCAGTAAAAAAGAAAAAAAGAAAAGAAACCACTCAGAGGTAAGAGAAAAGGCTGGGCATCATACTAGAGAACTTTGGCTTAACTGTGTTTTTTGCTGAAGGACCAATATTGTGTTGCCTCAGTATGTACGTTGTGATTGGTTGAACAAAGTATCAGTAAGTACAAAGTCTCTTAAAAATAAGGTATCTTCCTAGGCTGCGCATCCTACAGCCTAGGAAATGCAGAGACAGAACTGTAAATACTATAGTATCTGCTTGCTGAGTCCTTAGTGCAACCAGTATCCAGGTTTTCCAGCTAATGTCTGCACTGTACTCATTTTTATATTCAGTATGCAACCTGCCCAAAATTTGGCATCATGACAAATTCAAGGTAACAGGTTCAAATTTTCCTGTGTCCTTCTGAAGAATTCCCTGAAGTATGCTGTCCTTTAGGAAAGATTTTAAAACATGGCTTTTTCAGCAAGGACTGAAATTTGCCACCCTACCATGATACTATTCCCTTGGTACTTCCTTCTCCAGTATGATTTTGTAACAGCCTTTAGTGTTTTCTTTTCCTTTGCTTTAATATTTGAATGTATTGAGGGTTGCCTGGAGTTGTTTTAGTTATTGAGGAAGCTTATACAATTGGGGGGAGGGGGGCAGGGGACGGAGGGAGAGAAAGAGAGAGAGAGAGATTGGAGAATCCTTCTTGTTGAATGGATTTTAATGTTCTTGGTTAATTTGCTGTTTGACAGGCCTAGATAAGTAGTAATGGCCTATATTACTGGAGCTATGCTAAAAGGGGAAAACAAAGTGCTCCTCCAATAACTACATTTCAGACAATGGTCTGAAGTATCATATCCTAGTTGCAAACTATTATCATCCCTGCTTATAAGTAAGATGAGAAAGCTCAGCTTGCTTTAATAACCTAATAGCTTGATTTCAGCAAGTGATACATTATATATACCATTTATCTTAATGGAAAACTTAATTGTTATATGTAATGAGGTTTGGTGCCGGGAACAGGCAGATTCTAGGAAAAGTGGCTCAATATTAGATCATTTTATTATTTTGAGATACAGAGCTGAAAAATACATGTCAGCATCTATACTGTATGTATCTATTGGTTACCAAATCCTTATCATGGATTTGAAATTTGTTTTTAATTTTGTTTTAATTTTAATTTTAATTTTGTTATCAGGAAAAGATACTGATCAGAAAAAACTGATAAAAATAAATCTGAAAATGAAACCAACTATATGTATTATTTGTAAAACATCTATTATGGTGGGCACTGCCCAAAAGCAAGCACCCAAAGCATTCTCTTTGTAAATGACAAACAAAATACAATAAAAGAAAACTGGAGAAAGAAAAAATAATATATTAGAAAGAAGTTTAAAGATACACCTAAATTTAAGGTTAATTTTATTAACCTTAAAATATAACTGAATGTATATCCAATGAATCAAGGCATTGACAGGAAATGGAACACCAACTGAACTTTATTTGTTTATTCAAAGAATTCCAAAGGCAAATAATAATAGGAAAAATATATATAAGAGCCTGAAACTTAACGAGTGATAAGCAACTAAGCAACTAAGAATCAGAAAAATTAAAGCTGAAAAGGAGAGTGTAAGGAAACCTTGGATTAAAATCACCTTGAAGCTAATCACTTATCCCCATCTCAATGGGAAGACCAAGCAGAAATATAGCACAAGGTAAAAGAACAATTCCTATAGTTTATTATTGTAATTGTAATTATATTGATAGGACTTAAATCAACATTGAAATCTCTGGAAAAAAATGATTGCAATATTAAATCCATCATCTTGAGAAAAAGAAAAAAAATACCAATAGGATAGGAAAAATAAATATTATCCTTGATGTTCAAAGAATGATACTTGTCAGGCTTCACACTGGGTTCAATAATAAACAATTAGTCTTCTGGTACTTCATCCACTTGGCAGAAGAGACCCAACACAGCTCAGATAGATTATTTATGGCAGACAAAAACGAAGCAAATAAATAATAAATTGATTGTCCACTCCACTGAAAAGATGTCGGAGATTTTTATAGATTTCCAAAGGATTACAGTCAAGGGTTTTTGTCTTACCCATCCAGATTAATTGATGTTTAATGATGGGGTTAGTAGCCTTGAAATTGGGAAGTTATGGTACGCGTATGTAATGCCACTGGATAACATTTAGTTCACTTCTTGGAACCTATACTATAGTTTTTCCATTTTTGTCCTTAAATCCTGGCATATCAGATGCTTTTTCTTCCTTCTGCTCATGGGTAGTTGCAGTGAGTTTTCCTGTTACATTCATCTCCATATCTCCTTTGTCAGAAGCACTTACCAGTCTTCCAGTTACAATAATTCACTCAATGACCATTCAAATTTGCCACAGCACTGAACAAGGGGAGCTTGTTGTCATTGCAGGATTCCTACAGTCACATGTTTGTGATTTGATGATATTTACCAGCTTCCCACAAATAAAATTGAGTAGAGAAGCTGGCAGGAAGTTGGAAGCCATGATCTTCACGTAATGACATGTGTGGTCCTTGCTTAACAACAGCAACCAGGACTCCCAGAATTTTCATCTCTAAGTGATGCAGGTATGTGATGTTGGGATTTTATATTTAGTGATGGACTTCCTGTTCCCAATTCCCATCGTAAACTGAGGATTACTTGTATTGACAGGCACTTGGGGAAGATTATGAAAGAGACAACTTGAGCAAAGTTTTGCTTCAGCAAAATCTATTTTATAGACAACTATTTTCCTTAATATGACACTAGAGGGTAATATTCGCAAGAAAGGAAGGATTTTTAGAGATAATGCATCACTGTGAACAAAGAGGTTCTGAACGATTTGTTCAGAAATCTGGCACTTGCCTGCTCTTCTTTACCTATCACTTGGATTGTTACAGCTTCATTACACATTTTAAAATTATTATATACACTGATCAGTTGCTCAGTCTATTAATCTCAACTGCTTATGCAAAGCCTTAAAAACAGTTCCAAGTGCAGGTTCTCTCACCTGGCTTGTAGCCATTTGTTTCCTTCAACTACTATGATAAACACATCACTCAAGGTCCTAGCATACCTGAAAGATATGGATTCAATAAGATAGCAGTCATAAGGGAATAAATCAGATATATGGATAGCATATCATTTCAAAAGAAAATTATCATTATCTAAGACTTGAGCTCCTGCTTTATATTTATTGCAGGTCTTTAATACTGAGAATTGCTATATCTTGGTGTGTTTCATAATGAAAATGGCAGATCAACATTAATAAGTTTAATTATACACAGTCTGAAAATAGAAAGTCAGTGTAGTATAGTAGAAAGACCAGTTTTGCTTTTGATCTTAAAAGGTCTCAAATTTTCTTTCCTCAGCTAGGTAAGGCCAGGTTATCTCTGTGTGGGAAAAAAAAAGCATATTTCCATGTGAAAATGTGGATGATGAGACAAAAACATGTTTATTCTCTGTGAAAGTTATAGGCACAACAAATGGTTAGCATTTCTAACTACAGAGATCCAGAAACCCCATTTGTCCAAGAAACGCTGAGACAATCAATCATCTCTCAGCATAGTTTATCTTATCATGTTTTATGTTAACTATAAACCAATCACTTCAGCTGAATTTGCCCAGAATACTTGGCTAAAAGGAGTAATTCAATATTTTCCATCAACATAGGCATATTTCTAATAAGATACTGTCAGGTTCTTTTAAGTATAAGCATGAATAATATTTGAGTTCCTTGTTTACCTTGAATAGCAACACCTTCTGTTTGAAATCAGAGTTCTTGAATACATGCAACAATATTTTAGTATTTTAGATCCTGGGAAACATCTTGGAGAGGTGCCTGCAAAGTCAAATGACAAGTCCAAATCAGCGGTGAAATGCTACCAGTTCGGGCCTGAACTGGTAGTAAAAAATGCTACTGGTTCGCCGAACCGGTAGTAAAAAAAGTTTTTAAAAAGTTCCGATGATCAGCTGAGCAACCCACGATCATCGGAACTACCGGTTCTCCAGAACTGGTAGTTAAAAATACTTTAAAAAGTTTTTTTAAAAAAAGTTCCGATAATCATGCGTCGCTTAGCTGATCGTCGGAACTTTTTAAAAACATTACTAAACCTTTTTTTTACTTTTTTAAAGCATTTTTTAAACTACCTATTCGCCCAAACCAGTAATAAAAAAATGCTTTGAAAAGGTTTTTAAAAGGTTCTCAAGATTGAACACCACAGCTGATTCCCCCCTCACTGTTCTACTTACATTCTCAAGTCTCCTTTTGGTGTGTATTGCGCATGTGCGCACAGTGTGCATTTGGTGTGAACTGTGCATGTGCCAGCGGCCAGCGAACGTGAAGCAAACCAGTTCAGATTTCACCACTGGTCCAATACATTGTTTTCTACAGGATCCACAAAAACTTCACAGATGTTCTGAATTGAAGATTCTTACCTATATAACTGAATTAATTTTAATTATCAGCAGATCACTGTGTGCATTTCCATATACCTAACTTTTCCTTCCCTTTTTATTCTCTCCCCCAAATAAATTCTTTTATATTCATGATTTCTGGCTTTAAAAAAAGGCAGTTCTTTAGAATTACACTCTGGAATCTTCACTATTTGTTGAGAGTACACCTTTATTCAACCATTCCTTCTTTCTATTTTATCCCTTACACATATATGATATTTTGCAACATTTTGATGGGGTCCATGTTCTCTGGGTTTCAGGATAGTGGATATAAAGATTCTGAATGGTTTGATATTTCTAGCATGTGTTAGTGCTAGAATATAGCATCTGTAGTGCTAGGCTCATAAGAGCCAAATCAATAATGGCTGAGATTTTCAGCAAGGTGATGATTACAGCAAGAAATGGTCAGAAAAAGAATGGCTGATAAATCTCTAGATTCAAGGGCAATCAATTGCTTAAGAACAAAGATTACAAAATGGTATGGGATCAAATCAAGACCTCACCAAAAGAGCAAGTACTTTTCTAGCATCTCATAATGTTTTACATGTTTCATTTATACAGGTATACACAAACCAAAAGCCATTTTGCCAACAACCCTCAGAGAAAAAACAAAGTTGACTGATCCAAAATTGGGAAAATGTATCATTTGCTAATAATGGTTCATGTATTGTTAGGTGAATACTGGGGCGAAAAAATCTCACAAATTAAAAGGAGTAAATATATGGCAGTAGGACTTGAAAACTGTCCAAGTAGCAACAGCGCTTGTTCAATTATTTAGAGTAAGATCAACTTGTAGTATTAGATTGTTGGCATTTACTTGGGAAAACCAAAAGGAGACTGTCAGCACCAGAACTCCACCCTTCACAAATCCATCATGCACAATTACAAACTAGATGCAAAAGCATTACTCCTATTTTGATATTATTCCCAATGGCTTTTCAGAGGCATAGTTTTTGCTTTTAGCTTACAGGTCTTAAAATGGAATGCATTAAATATACAGCTAGAATATTGAAGTTGTTATAGGGCAAATATACATTAGAAATCATTATTTTCCATCAGCATTCGCAAGACTGTTTTATGGAATTGTGCCATTTCTATATAAGTATTAATACTGGTCCATAAAGAATATTGCTACTGAAGTATTAAAAGCATTATTCAGTATTTTAAACTATCACAGACTTTTCTTCTATATTGAAGGAAACTTCCTTACAAAATATATAAACTCACGATATTTAATCTTGTGCTATTGAAGATGCCTGCAATACTGAACAATGGATATTATGGTGTTTTTTTAAAAAAAGATGTTTGTATTCTATGATTTGGTCCTCTCTAAAATGTTGTTAATGGACCCAACTGCAGAAATTATTCTGAATAGCAATTAATTTGGTAAAGACATGTTAATGGAAAACTATGAGTATACAGTAATGTTAAGTGTCCACTTATGACTTCATCTTACTTGCCATTCCATTTGGAAGACATAACTGCAGAGAGAAAAGCTATTTCCCCCAAGGCAGCTTGGGTAATCTACAGTTAGATTCACAATCTAAGACTGGTGGATGCTTAATAATTTAAGTCCTAACTAAGGATTTAAAAATTATTAAGATAGTGTCTAAGAATATTGTAGAGACAGTTCCAAGTAGGGTGATAAATTTTTGGGGGTCAAATTAGGATATTCAGGTCTGATAATTTTAATATTTCCAGATATTTAACTGGTCCTTTAGATCGTGGTGGAAGAACTGGTAGTGGCGGTGGCGGGAGGCTCCACCCACCTGCCCAGACGTCATCAAAAACTCTCTGTGCATGCGCAGAAGCGTCACACACTTGCAAAGGGAGTATATGTGCCCGTGCACTACTGAAAGCGAATCTGTAGAGCCGGGATTTGAAATCTACTACTGCCTTTAGGTATTGCTCCAAGGGCACCATCATGATAACAGCAGATTTCTTTTTCCATAAGTGTTCATTTTCCAGATTTATAATTGGATTGATTGGAATTTAATTTGTTGCTTGTAGATTTGAAGGAGATGTTTGGGTTGAAAACTGCAGGCTTATTGGTTGAAGAGTGAAAGGGGTCTAAAGATTCTAAAGATTTAGGAGTTAACAGAACTGATGAGAGATGAACTGGACTTTCTTAAGAAAGATAGAGATTGGGGAATGGATTTATTATATTCAACTGGCTATATAAGGTTTTTGTTTTTTTTAAAATGCTGCGGAGCCATTTACAACGGAGACCTATGATTTGGGAGAATGAAATCCAATTCTTGGTAAAGATCTCAGTTAAAATCAAAATTTTAAGGAAAATCTTTATCATTAAGAATCAGTCATGGACATTTGATCTTGAATTGAATGGGTCAGAGGTAACAACTGTGGTTGTTTATGGTAGATCAGAAGCCATTGTGGAGTTTCTAGGAGTGAAATACAATAATAGATTGTTAACAGAAGGCTTGAACTCTGATGTTGGCTTTATTTAGTAACCATGTTTTTTATGTAATAGATGTATCTGGTCAAATTGGTTGGGTAAATAGAGTTGTAGAAGTTTATAAATTGTGGATGTGTTTCACAAGGTGGGAGAAATCTATTATTCTTGAAATATATTTATCAGCATCAACTGGGGGAACAATCTATGTATATATATTTTTTCTCTTTGTATGCACAAATATATATATTAATTGTACTGTACTGTACTGTACTGTATTGTATTATAATACCTTGTTTAGCTTTGTTCTGGTATTTTTTTGTAATCTGCTCATTTTCCCAAACTAGTTTTTGGGAAAACTCATTTTCAACTAGTTTTTACCACATTCAAATCTAAACCTCAGGCAGTTTCCAATGAATAATTCTGGCAATTTGGTCATTACGCTGCTTGTACAGGTAGTCCAGTGGTGAGCTCCTCCTGGTTTGGCCAAGCCGGTAGCGGTGACAATATAACGTCACCGAACCGGTTCTCTTTGTTCGGGAGCTGGGTCCTCCCGCCCCACCCCTGCATTATTCTTACCTTTTATTTGGCCCCACCACCAATCTATTCGCTGCTTCCTGAGTCCCAACTCATCGGCTAGAAGGAAAAAAACTGTTTAAACTCTTGCTGCGGGGCTTCAAAGGGCCGCCCTACAGCTGATCAGTGTTAAAAGGCAGTGTGGTGGTAGACCAGTATGCTCAAAAAACAAATAGGTAGACCTGTGCCTCCAAAAACAAATGGGTAGACCGGTGCCTCCAAAAACAAATGGGTAGACCGGTACAGCTCTGCAAGCAGTAAAAGCCTGGTAGACCAGTACCTCTGCTAAATCCTAAAGAATTGTTACATGACCATCAAACCACACCCATAAAATAAGCCACACCCAGAGAACCAGTAGTAAAAAAATGTAGAACCCACCCGAGGTAGTCCTCAACTTATGATAAAAGTTGAGCTCAGAATTTATGTTGCTAAGTGAGAAATTTGTTGAGTTTTGCTCATTTTACAACTTTTCTTACCACATTTAAGTGAATCACTGCAGTTGTTAAATTAGGAACATGGTTGTTAAGTGAATCTGGTTTTCCCATTGACTTTACTTGTCAAAAGGCCACAAAAGGTGAAAACGTGAACCATCATAAATATGAACCAGTTCTTATGCATCGGAATGTAAATCACGTGACCATAGGGACACTGAAATGGTCATGTGAAAAACGATCCTAGGTGACTTTTTTCAATGCCGTTATAACTTTGAACAGTTACTGAATGAACTGTTTTATGTCAAGGACTATCTGTAGTCAGTTTGTGAAATTTTGCTGCAGCCACTGATCAAGTGGTCAATTGTTTCATCCTTTTTATTACAAAGGGGACATGTGCTGTTGTTTGCTACATATTTTTGCCTTCATGCAATTAGTTAGCAAATTATTGTATAAATAATACAATATTTACAAAAATAAAGCCTTTAGTTCTTTTTGTGATATTACGTAGTAGTGAATATAAGAAGAAATGAAGAAATGGAAACCCTTGTGGAAACTATCCAACTATGATGGATCTTTGTTAGAAAAATGAGGTTGCAGCAACAATACAGCAACAGAGAGGGATGAAGGGAGAAGAGAGATGGAAGAGAGAAGGAAGGAGAGGGAAGGAAGAGAGGAAGGAAAGGGAATTAGAGTAGGAGTAAGGGTAAGATAGGGAGGAAGAGAGGAGAAGGAGAAAGAAAGGGAAGTAAGGAGGAGAAGAAGAGGAAAAGAGAAAGTAAGAAGGAAAGAAAAGAGAGATGTGGTAGGTTTGAGGAGAAAGATTACTGTATAATAAAAACGATGAAATGGAAGAAAGGCAATCCCGAACAAATATAAAGATATTAAGATACAAGAATGAATTGTTTAAAGAATAAAAGAGAATAAATATGAATAAATAGCAATAATTAGAATTTAAGGGCAAATGAAGATGTTGTTTGTGTAAGCAAGCATAGAAATATTGAGACATGATTAAAAAGGGAGGGGGAAGATTTTGGCAAAAACTGTAATTGAGTAAAATGTATTTGAATTTGATTAATTGTATAAGATAAGATATGGCCAATGCTCTATTCAAAAAAGATGTGGGTAAATGTGGTGGGTGGGGGGGACCAATAAAACTTGTTTAAAAAAAAGAAAAAAAGAAAAAAAAAGAAAAATGAGGTTGCAAAGAAAAAAACTGGTGTGTGCGTGTGTTCCTAAGGGATATATATAAGTCTTCAAGCTTCATAGATTGCCCATAACTGGTTTTTCAGAATGGAACTTGCAGTGCCTATCTGACTTTTAGCTAGTATAGTCTCAAAATTCTTCTCGGAAAAGTATCCGAGTCTGGACTTCTAAACAAGTCTTTTATGTATGCCTCAAGTGGAAAACATTATGAAGTCATTATGAAGTATGTACTAGACATGATTTAATGGCAGCCAAATCCACATGCTTTTTGTACTGATCCATAATGGTTTAAATATCAGTTGTTCCCAAACAATTGTTTGAGAAAGCAGCTTTTAATTAAGGGGTTTTATGCAACCATCCATAAAATGAAAGTTCTGTAGAACTGTGTCATATGGAATCTCAGTAAAATATTTTGAAAAGGGAGAAATTGTGCTATATGAAGAAAAATTATATAAGAAAGTACAAAAGGTCAATTGTTGATTTGTTTTCCTGGAATATTCAATCTATGTACTTCTGAGTGTGTCAAAACTCTATACTTCATGGCTGCTTTATTCCCATAAAAGCTAAAAGGTAAATAACAAGATAAACCAACATTTTGGTCTTTTATACTTATTCAGAAAACCATAAGGCTAATCAGGGCTGCCACCAATATCTGCAGAGTCACCATCTTTCTAGGCCCTGAAAGTGAGAGGCTGGATAGACAAACCAAAGGTATGAAAAGAACATCTTTTTACTTCTGGCTGTCCCTTCTCCATGCAAAGGGGGAAACGTTCAGACTTCTTCAAAAATAAACAGTCACTTGTTTAAATTACTTTTTTTATTTTTATGAATATCCCTTTTGAATCCTTCATGCATATTTTCAACATAAAAATCTTTCAACTAAATCGTCTGACATAAGTTATAATTGTTCTAAAATGTGGTAATTCCAACAGCTCCTCAAGAATCTATTAAACTTTGGCAAACAGTATCATCAGACTAGGCAAAGTCTAGTAGGGCTTGATGAACATTTTACATTTGATGAATTCAACTCATGGCTGGATAAAGAGAAGTTTTCATAGCAGTAGGCAACATGGCATATGGTTTATTAATCATAGCTATGCTGTTAAATAATAGTAATCCAATCTTTTATCACACTGAGAGACCAATGAAAATATAGTGTTTGCATTGTTTGTGTCAAATAAGTTAAATGAGGATGTTACTTTATGACTGAAAAGAGATTCAGCAACTCCTAGAAAGCTGTCATTCATTTTAAAAGAAATACCATGATGATTGTACAATATTGGGATCTTTTTCTTGGTAATACTGTAAGCAAATACTAGGGTTTAGGATCCATTAATATACAAATATACATATGTAAACAGGTAATGTACAACCAGCCTGAAATTGTATCTTGCATCACAACTCTGAAATTGCACCAATGAACATAGTATGAGAATGCTACAAAGAAAATATACTATTTACTACACCAATACACTTATAATAATAGTAGCTTAAAAAGAAAGAGCTATCCTACTCATTCTCTCATGTTATTACATATCCAACATCAGAAACTAAACTAACATAGATATAACAGAAAGATGAAAGTTTCCTTTATTTACATAACTGTGTATCTAGGATAAAAATTAAATTTCAAATCATACAATTCCAGCTTTCTTCATCCATTCACGTATATAAACAATGTTTTATCCGAAATGGCAATAAGTACCAAATAGATATCTCTAAACTCTTTAACCCTAGTGGTAAAACTGTAGAATGTATTGTATGTTTATCTGTGTGAATAATAAATAGACATATACAAGTGTATGAACACACACAACAAACACTCTCTCTTCAGGCTGAGGGTTGTCATAATAAACGTAATTCAAACAATTCAAGGAAGAAAATAACTAGCCTTTTAAAAAAAAGTGCATGGAAATAAAAACATTTAAAAGATTAAAAGAGCTCCATTTTGGAAGGAATTCAATCTGTTTTTATAAAAATAAAATGTTTCTTCTAAAATTTATGGATACATAAAAACAACTCAATAGATAGAGAATGCGAAAAGCTTTCTCTAGCTTTGAAATGCATATTGTGCCAAAAAAATCCTTAACAGTAAGAGAATATATGAAAATTTTGGTTCTTTAATATTTCAGGAATTTCCTGGCAAAACGAACATATTTATACTTGGTGGATTTCCTTAATGTGTATGGCAACACAATTCAGACATTAATTGTAATGCTTTAGAAGACATGAATTTTAATATTAGATATTTTATATAACCTTTCTAATAGGAAACAAGACATTCTTTCTTCTTACTCTGGGGCACTTTGATTTCTGTGTACTCCAGAATGATTTATCTGGACAACATGGACTATACTTTTCAGCTAAAAGTACAATGCCAACAATGCACAAAATGGCTAAAGCATTCAAACAGACAGAAGAACATTACCCAAAATTTAAAAGCGTGGCTAATTTGCATGCATTTACTCAAATTCCACTATATTTAAAAGATTTATATTAACAATCTGACTAAATTACTTATACCTGTATAAGTTTTAAAATTATTTCCTGAGTCTATCTTTTTCTAGCCAAATTCAACAGCCAAATTCACGAAGAAAAACATACCTCTCTGAATGTGAAGAGGAAGCCCTATTAGACAACTTTTAACATGATTTTAATTATCACAGTGTAAATGTCTGTATTTAAGTTATTTAAGTATAAAGTTCCACTTTTCTCTAGCAATCAGTGTTTGTTCCTGGCAAATTTCTGCAACATTATACCCTGGCAGGTATTGGTTTTAGTGTTATTCCCTCCCCCACTATCCCAAATTTACATCAATCCAAACAATATCTGAAATAATTAGCAAACATGTAAGGAAATTATTATGAAGGAAAAACTTTAAAATTAAATACTGAAGACTTAAAAAAGAAAGAAAGAAATATTTTGGATTAAATTTGACTTTGGTGTACTTATAGTGTAACAAATAAAGGAAAAGTGATATAAAGGGATCATTTCCACCCATGTAGTAAGTCTATCAATCCCAACTCTTTTACATGGACATCAAAACCAATAAAAATATTATAAACGGTAGACAATCTACTTATTCTTATTTTTCAATCCATGGAAGATCAGAAGAGATGAATAATAGGACCGCTTGGGTTTCCCATCTACCCTGGATTATTTGGTGTGCCAAAATAAAGAGCTCTCTACTCTCTCTGACTTGTAATGGATTTCTGCAAACATTAACATCACACCTAGAAGTCAATTCATTTGTAACAGCCTGCAAGGATTCTGAGTAAAATAACTTATCAATTATCCCTTGTGGTAGATAAGCCTTTCAAATTAGCTGGATAGTAAAGTAATTTAACAGCACAAAACCTGTGAATTTTCAACAATAAACAGGCACAAAATATGTCTCAGTGAAACAATCATATAAAAATTATATGTAGCATAATAAAAGATAATGAGTAAGTATTCAAATAAAACCTGTACTAAACTTGGCATCAATAGGGAGAAAGTATTGAAAGAATGTGAAAGATAACGGGGGAAAAAATCTCAACTTTATAAAGTTTGAAACTTCTTGGGTTTTTTCCCCCAATTGCCTGAAATATTTTAAAACACTAATCACTTACTGATTTTTATATAAAGAGATAAAACACACCTTAGCTATGACACAAAAACTATTATTTAAAGCCTATGAAGCCTACTATGTGTATATATTTATATATTTAAAAATTCCTACTTCCCAGAAAGTTATTAAAAGAAAATATTTTAGTTAAAGTCCCAATTTATATAACTTCTGAAGCTGAACTTTTTTAGCTAGAGTCCCTTAGGTTGAATTGATGATACAATGTCTGTTTTGCATTTCCAAGTTGCCATTGCCAATGAATGAAAGCACTTCTACAATTTGAATGTGTTCCATGTAAACTTTCCAAATGTATGCCAATGTTTTGCTTTTTTGCTTTCTTGCCTGGGAAAATTTATTAGCCATTTCTCACCGAAACACTACTTAATTGTGAAGTTTTTGATTGCTGATCATGGTGCTGATGAAGAGTGGTATTTCACAAACGCAATTGCAGCCAGTTCTTTACAAAATTCTTCTAATACTATCACACCTTCAAGTAATGTCATATGGTCAACACTGTAAAGCGAAGACAAAGAATAGATTTTAAAAGCCATACAACATCAGTAGAAAACAATCTGTATTTGACTGGTAGTTAATATACTTACATAGGCCCTTCAGGTTCTAACCCAAGAAGACGTTTCCTGACCAATAGAAGTTTAGGTGTGAAATCAGGTATGCGCTGAATCCGCACCATGAGATCCCCAACAACCTGTATATCATCCACAAAATATTGAACAAAATGAAGCAAAGAATCAGTGTAATTATATGGATCTGAATCTGGTGATAAGGTATCAAAATTCAACTTTCTAAAGTACTGTACATATAGTCATATGTAGGCTTCATGCAATTCACATGGATCCCAGGAACCCTAACAAATTCCCACTCTGGTCCATCTGGTGAAACTGCATTGACAAAATGATGAACATTAACAAGAATAACAGCTGCCTTCCATTTTCAATTGCTCAGCAGCAACACCATTCACATATACACAACTGTGAGACTGATCAGACGGCATACTTACCCTAACAATTACTGAAAAAAGAGAACGGCAGCCATAAGCCAGATTTACATAGGGATCCAAAAGGTATTCATGAATATGTGGATGTGGAAACAAAGAAAGCTTGGACAATACAGATGTGACTTGTAGATTGACATCATATGGCTGTGGGGTAAAAAGAAAAGAAGACATTTCCCCAATATACACATTCATTGTCGCAGATATCTGAATTTCAGCAAAAAAATTACTAGCTCTGCTTTTATCCCTATGCAAGATTTACAATTGAGTAATTTTTATCAACCATGCAAGCACATGGCTTTAATTGTTTTGACACACACACACAAAAAGCCATTATATTACTCAAAGAAAGCCAATGGCTGAGATTTCAGTTTCTGAAATTTCTTTAGGACAATAATTGGTTTAAAGTTATCAAACTGTAAGCATAAAAGGGACTGAAGGTATACAATGGATGGATTATTACTGTTTAGACTATGCAGGACAGAAGGTTTCTATGTGTCCTATTTAATACACCAGTCAACTGTCATCTACCCTGTTTACCCGAAATTAAGACATCCTCTGATAATAAGCCCAATCGGGCTTTTGAGCGCATGTGCTGAAATAAGCCTCCCCCGAAAATAAGCCCTCCTCAAAAATATTTAAATGCAGAGCTGGAAATCAGGCAAGACGGCAAGAGGAGCCCCATCTTGCTCCACGCGTTCCAAAATAATAAGACCTCCCAGAAAATAAGCCCAAGAGCTCATTTCGGGGTTCAAAAAAATATAAGACAGGGTCTTATTTTGGGGGAAACACGGTATACTGAAGATCATCTGTGGCGACTGAGAAAGTCTTATGGCTGCTCTTGTAATGCTACCAGCAGGCTGAGTGCAGCACAAAGAATCTGTATTTTCTTTCTGTCTCTACTTCTGGTTCTTGAATACATTTTAGCAAAAGCAAGGAAAATTATCATTAGGTAAAGCTCTCAGAAATTGGGCTGATGGAAGAAAATAATTTTCCTAATGTACAACCATTCATTTGTTTGTTAGCATGCCATCTCCTGTCCATGGCTCAAGAGAACACTCAAATTCCAATGTTATTATATTAGCAACCCTGTAAGAAAGATTGTGTTTAGAGATAGTAATTGATCACTGAAGTGGTATAGGGTTTCCTACCTACGCAGAGGGTTGGACGAGAAGACCTCCAAGATCCCTTCCAACTATTCTGCTCTGTTCTGTTCTATTCTATTTCTATGCTATGCTATCTATACTTATTATAATGGATTTTATTTTGTAGCAGCAAAATGTCAACTTTACCCTTTGTTTCACAGTTGTTATAGAACAGTAAGAGAGATTCAATCCTGCAAATACTGAAAGCAAGACATTTTCAGACTATGTGGCTACACACAGATTGCTTAGAATTTTCTGAGAAATTTCAGTTACATAAAAAAACTGAAAACTTTGTGATTAGCAAAAAACTATTGATATCAACATATTGGGATAAGCCTCCAGAGGATGTTGGCTTTGGAACAAGAGAACATGCATGGAACACATGGCTTAAATCTGTAGTCAGGAACTATCTTGCACTTAAGAAATAAAGCACTTTTTGTAAATTTTAGATAGGCAAAATCGTGTAATTTGCAAGTTGTAGATATAGAATTTCAGTTTCTGTGTAAAAGAGAATCAGGAAAACCATCAGTTATTCAGTTCAAGAGGCCAATGCTAATGGATCACCAGCCATATACAATGTTGTGTCAGAACACTGAAATGGCATTTATGGATCCACAAAGCAGAATCTACATCTGCAGGAAACCACCATGGCATGCTTTATAACAGGAGTCCCCAACCTTGTGGCCCACTAGTGGGCCGTGAGAGGTTTTCAGACATGCTTCAGAAATGGCCAGAGTGCATGCACATCTTCACTTGTGCGAACAGTGGGCGAGCGTGAATGCACTCCAGTTAAGTGAGCAACAGGCGTGCTTCCTGGCCACTTGCATGGAATCATACCTTCCCCCCCGCCGTTCGTAAATCCGGAAACGTTGGGGAACTCTGCTTTATAACGTTAGTAAAGACTACAAAATTGTTTTATGTCAATAGAATTGCATTCAATTGTAAATTGTTCACAGACATATTGTTAAAATAATTAAATCAAGTTTTTCATTTTAATCTCAAATGGGGATATCAGAATATTTCGTTCTGATTTAGATTAGCATTTTAGGTTTAAAAGTGCAGCTAGTTTCCCTTATTTTAGTATAATCTAACATACTGACAATTTATACTGTCCTCTCCTTTTAATCTGTTCAGATTCCATGATTCTTAGCTCTTCTATTTGAGGGGAGGACCAACTCTCTAAATCTGAGTTTATGAACATTCAACAATTTTCAGGTATACAAAATCACTCTCTGCAACTGTACTAATTTCCCACCAATAGATATGTTGTGCCTAAAAAACAGCTATTTTACAAGAGGAAGCAGCACAAAATGCAAATATACCTGATCCAGAATTTTGCCCATTCTATCAAAGAGAACTTTCAAGAAATGTCCTTCAAAGAATGCAGCTTCTAAATTGCACTTTTCCAGAGATTTAGGAGATCCTGGCCATTCCCATCGTAAGCATATGGAACAATAATCCCGAAACTGAAGAAGGAAACATGTGATTACTAATTAATAAGTTAAAGAAAAAATATTAACTTCAAGAAACTCTTGAATAATCAGCTACTTTTTAAAGATCCCTTTAAAAAAATCCTAAAATAGCAATAAGCAAGTCTGTCTGTCTATCTGAATTACAGTATCCCTCGCAGAATATTGTAAAAATCACTGTGAATTTAATTGATAAAAGCTTTTATTTTTTTGTCAGACTACAATTATATATTTAAAAAGTACACAACTAAAAATACTATACCGCAAGTATTATATATGAAGAAAAATTAAGGTACTAATTTGAGGCTATTTGAAAATTTCAAAACATGTAACAGTAAATTTCATTCTTTATTTTATCTATCAAGCAGTATGAATTGAAGCAGTATTTGAATATAATAGAAGTGTACGTTAAAATGCTATAAAATTTAATGTACACCATGTCCATTTACTACTCAAATACTGCTTCAATTCATACTGCTTGATAAAATAAAGAATGAAATATACTATTATGTGGTTGCTGGTTTTAAAAAAATAATAAAGTAAACTGTCACATAATTATGTAACCAAGTAAAGTTGGCTTCCGCCTCCCCCTTGTCTGAAACCATCGTATTATATATAAAATAGCATTTTCTGTCTTTGCTTACCTGTCGATGGGCATCTCTGAGGTAGGTATCATAACCTGTTCCTTCCACGTGGTAGGAAGATTTGGCTTCATCTGGTACAAGACAGAGAAAACTGCAAAGATATATAAAACAAAGATACATAAAACAAATTCTTTCTACGCCTTTACAACAATGAGCAACTCAAATACTATTTAACTTATGCTAGTTACATGAATTGCTGTGGAACAGAATACAAAGAAATCTGTTGAGGCCTTTCATTCAATCTGATTACAGAAATTTTGAACTTCTGGAAAATAATGTTTAACCCACTCCTTGTTATTTCAGTCGGCAAAATATTTATTTGTTTTCTGTCCATCAATTTATATGCCCTTTAGAAAGCAAAACCAAAAATAAATTTTTAAAAAATAGAAAAAATTGGTATCATGCCATGATCAAAAGAGCATTTCATACATTTCATTCACATACTCATACACGCTATTTTAGGTACACATATGCACAAATGTTGAAGCCTGTCCTTTTCCTTCGTTTTCTGTTAAAAGATAAATTTAATGCATTTTTGCATTTTTCCTTCATGTTTATTAAGTTTTCAATTGAAAATACCTGAAAATAATTATATAAATACAGCACTTACAAAACCTGCATTAATATCTTATTAAAGACTTCTTTCTAAAATCATGGATAATATCATTGTGTAATATTTACAAATGATAATGAAATTGGGCATTGGTCTTACCTTAAATGCCAGATTTCTTGAGGGGGGTGACATTGTCCAGATGAGGGTTATATCAGTCGGATCTGATGCTGGCTGAGTCATAACTTTTGACCACTCCCCTTGCTCCGCCCCTTTCATGCTCAGTTTTGACGAAGGAAGGCCACCAGAAGTATCTCCAACAGGAACCCCCGTTATCAGGAGGAAGTAATTCGGTCCAACGGGACAACTGGAAAAAAACTACTGAACAAGAACAATAAACTGTACAGGCACTGAGACAGAGGGAGGGGCTGGACAATGTCACCCCCCTCAAGAAATCTGGCATTTAAGGTAAGACCAATGCCCAATTTCCTTGATGAGGGTGTGACATTGTCCAGATGAGGGACATACCAAAGATTTGGCTGTCTCAAGGGCGGGATGTCGAAGGGCCTGGAGAGACCCTCGCACGATGCACCTGCTGCAAAACCCTCCTGCCAAATGACGCTTCAGCAGAAGCAAAGGTATCTATCTTGTAATGACGAATAAATGGCGAGGGGGTAGACCAGGTGGCTGCCCTACATACCTCCTCAAGGGAGGCCTGAGTTGCCCAAGCTGCTGAGGTAGCAGCACTCCTAGTGGAGTGGGCAGTAATGCTATTGGGAACAGGAATCGCCTGGGCCTGATATGCCGAGGCGATGCAAGCCCTGATCCATCTACCAATTGTGGCAGAAGAGACTTTGAGCCCTAGGGAGCCTGGCAAAAAGGAAACAAACAAAGCCTCTGACTTCCTGAAGGGAGCAGTCCTTTTGATATAAATCTTTAGGGCCCTCCGTACATCTAAGGTATGCCACCTTCGTTCCAAGGCATGAGAGGGCCGGGAACAGAAATTGGGCAAAATAACCTCTTGGGCCCTGTGAAAGGGGGAATTAACCTTGGGAATAAAGGAAGGGTCCAATCTCAAAATAACTGTGTCCGGCCGGAAAACACAGAGATCCTCCCTAACTGAGAGGGCTGCCAGCTCCGAAATGCGACGGGCTGAAGTTATGGCTATAAGGAAAACCACCTTAAGGGTGAGAAAGCGAAGGTGAACCGTGCGGAGGGGTTCAAAGGGAGTCTCAGTTAAAGCGTTAAGGACCTTGGGCAAATCCCAAGTAGGGTATCTATGAATCGAGGAGGGCCGCAAGAGCCTGGCTCCTCGCAGGAACTTTTTTATCACAGGGTGCTGAGTGAGTGGTCGGCCGGATGGACTGGACAAGGCCGTAGACAGAGCCGCCACATGTCTCCGAAGGGTACTATGGGCCAGACCACGGTCAAACCCATCTCTGAGGAACTCCAAGATCTGGGCAGGTGAGGCTGAAACAGGATCTATCTGCCGGGAACGGCACCACCTATAAAAGGCGAGCCAGGAGATATTGTAGAGTCTGACTGTGGATTTACGTCTGCAGGCTTGAACAATGTGAATCACCCTATCTGAATAATTGTCCTGCCTTAGACGGGCCCCTTCAAGCGCCATGCAGTCAGTTGGAGCCACTGAGGGTCCGGATGAAGAAGGTTCCCCTGACGCAGTACAATCTCGTCTGGTGGAATCCTCCAAGGGTGAAATGTGGAGAGACTGACCAGGTCTGCGAACCACGGACGGCGTGGCCAGTGGGGAGCCACGAGGATAATTTCTGCTCTGTCGGCGATGACCTTCCGAATCAGGGCCGGAATCAGAGGCAGTGGTGGAAAGGCATAGTGAAGACCCGGCGGCCAGGTGAGACGGAGAGCGTTGACCCCTTCCGCCCCTGGCGTCGGGAACCTCGAGAAGAAGCAAGGAAGCTGATTGTTCAGGTGTGTGGCGAAGAGATCTATGGCTGGGATGCCGAACCTGTTGCAAATCTGATGAAATATGTCGGGATGAATCTGCCACTCGCTGTTGTCCACCTCTGTCCTGCTCAGGAAATCCGCCTGTGTGTTTTCCGACCCCGCAATGTGGTCCGCTCTGATGGAGAGGAGGTGTTGTTCTGCCCACTTGCCCAGGCGAAATGATTCCTCCATGAGGCGCTTTGAGTGGGTGCCCCCTTGACGGTTGACATGTGCCTTCGCCGCCATATTGTCTGTCAACACCAGAACATGACGGTGTTGCACGAACCGGTGAAAGTGCGTGAGAGTGAGACGAATGGCCTTCAGCTCCAGCCAGTTGATAGGGTTGGCGAGGTCTGATGCAGACCAACGGCCCTGAGCCACGTGTGATGCAAGATGAGCCCCCCATCCGTGAAGGCTGGCGTCTGTAGTGAGTACAAGTCGGTCGTGATTCATGAAGAGACACCCCTTGTCGAGAGAAGGCGATGTCCACCAACCTAGCGATCGCCTGACTGAAAGTGGAACTTTGACTGTTAACATGGTGTGAGCTTGGCGTTTCTTTTGAAAAGGAAGCAGGAACCACTGCAAGTGGCGAGCGTGAAGGTGTGCCCATGGGACGATCTGGACGCAGGAGACCATCTTGCCTAAGAGCTTGGATAGAGTGGCCAATGGAACTGATGGAGTTCTGCGAATGAGAGCTACTAGGTCCCTGATGTCTGACCGTCGTTCCAAGGTTAGGTAGACGGTCCCCTGGGCTGCGTCTATGATGGCGCCAAGATGGGTGATCCTGGTGACTGGCACTAACTGACTTTTTTTGTAGTTGACCAAGAACCCATGGTTGTTCAGGGTTTGAATCGTGAGGTGTAGGTCGTGTAAGGCTTGCTCTTGAGAGTGAGCCTGAATCAGAATATCGTCCAGGTAAGCCTGGATCCTTACCGGTTGTTGTCTCAGGTGAGCCGCCACCACCGCCAGGACCTTTGTGAAGACCCTTGGTGCAGATGCCAGTCCGAAGGGAAGAGCCCGGTATTGAAAATGCTTTCCTGCATAGCTGAATCGGAGATACTGTCGATGCTTTGGCAGGATGGGAAAGTGAAGATAAGCCTCCATGAGGTCTATGGAAACTAGAAAATCGTTGGGACGAATCCCTTGAAGAATAGAGGTTAGTGAACACATTTTGAATCTGCGATACACTATGTATGAGTTGTGATTTTTTAAGTCCAGAATGGCTCTCCACCCCCCTGACCGCTTTGGAACTACGAACAGGATGGAATAATACCCCTGTTTCCATTGATCGTGGGGGACCTCCTCTATGGCGTGAATCTGTAGTAGGTGCTGAACTGCTTGGTTCATTAATTGACGTCTGGATTCGCTTTTGGAAGTTGGACATTGAAGAAAGCGGGTTGGAGGCCTGGAGAGAAATTCCAGGGGGAGGCCGAATTTTACAACTGAAAGAACCCAAAGGTCTGAAGATGACCTTTCCCACCTGTCCGCGAAGAGGGACAGGCGACCCCCTACTGGAGGATTTGGTAGTGAGTCACTTACGACTGCGGGACTGGCGGAAACCAGAACCCCGAAAGGACCGTTTGGGCTGGAATTGTCTGCTCCTGTCCCGAAAATATTGACGGTCCGAGGATCGATAGGATCCCTGAAGATATTCCTGCCTGGAGGGGCCTCCCTGGGGGTAGGAACGAAAGGAAGGCCTTCTGTAATATGGAGAGGGTCTTCCTTCAGCCCGTTTGTATGTTGAGGGCAAAATTTCTTCGCTTGTCCCGTGTCTCTACAAGAAGAGGGTCAAGTGATTCCCCAAATAGTTTGTTTGCAGAATATGGAGCTGCAGCCAAGCGCCATTTGGCCTTAAGGTCAGCAGGCCATTGGCGAAGCCAGAGCATCCTGCGGGCTGAAACTGTAGAGGCTAAGGCTCTGGATGCAAATTTGGCTGAATTCAAGGTTGCATCAGCCGAAAATTGAGTGGCAGCAATGAGTTTATTAATATCCTGATGAAGGCGAACCTCACTGGGGGGTACCCTTGCCTGTAACTGTTGAAGCCAAAGGATGGTAGTTCTATTAAAAAATGAGGCTGATGAAGCTGATTGAATTGCCCATGGCGAGGCCTGATGGTTCTTTTTAAACAGAAATTCTAACTTTTTGTCTTCTGGCCTTAGACCTTCAGAAGTATCCCCAGTTACGTATGAAGAAGAAGAGGAAAGGGCCGCTACAGGACTGTCTACAGGTGGAACTTGCAAGAGTTGAGCAAACTTTGGAGCAACAGCATAATATTTCTTATCTGAACCATGTGCAGATGCCATGGTTGCAGGCCCAGCCCACTGTTTCTTTACCACGTCTATGAACAGTTGTGGAGTTGGTACATAACAAAGTTCAGGGGGGGGCTCAGAAAAAGGTCCCTGTAGTCCACCCTTTTGAGCCTCCTGCATCTCTTGAAAGTATTCATCTTCCTTTAAGGCGGCTGTTAAGCGAGCCTTATGCAATAAAGACTTGAATTTATTGGGGGGAAATAATCCTGTAAAGGCAGGTTGATCTTGGATTATCCCCTCATCATCTGATAGGTCAGAATGTCTCTCTTCCTCAAACACAAAGGCTTCACTAACTCTGGAGGCTGCAGGAGAATGAGAGCCAGTAAGACTGACTGCAGGAGAAATTCTAATACGGGCAGATCGCTCTGAAATAGCAGAGCCAGAGTGGTGACCATGAATATTGGCTGCCATTCTAGAAGCAATGGCCTGTTCAATCAGAATTCTCAATCCTTCTGGCACATTTTTTAAAGGATCTTCGGGGGTTAGCACAGGCATAGAGGATTCACCTGTTGAAGCAGCTGCAGCTGCAGGCCCACCAAATACAGGAGTTGCAGGGGTCATTAATTGACTTGCAAAGGGGTTTTGCAAATTGCTTTGGTCTTGTTGAAGAACATTACCCTCTCCTTCCGAAGACCAGGCCTGGCTAACAGTTGAAATGGGAGGAGGGGGGGTAGATGGGGGGGGGTCCCCTTACCAGGCTCAGTTGCAGGCACTTCACTAGCTTGCTTTTCTAGAGATTTATGCCTCTTTGCTAAATCCTTCTCCTCAGGCTTAGAAAGGTGCTTACGTTTGGAAGTTGATTTCTTCCCAGTGTACATAGTATTTTCCTCCCCATGGGAAGAGCGATCCGCCATCTTTAGTATACTCACTGCGACCACGATGTCGACTGGAGAAATAGCTTTTGGTTTCAGTTTCACCACGTGGTTGAAATTTGAGATGGCAACGACTCTGGCGTTAAGCACGATGGCTGCCAGGTCACACTTGAGCAGGAGGAAAACTCTGCTCTGGAGGTATCTGTCTAGGCAAGCCTAGAAACGGACCTCCTCAGCGCCCCCCCAGCCACAAAGAGAAAAAAATTAAAATACTGGCTGGAAATGCCACAGGGGGAGGCAAGAAGAAGCTTGCTGCCCCCCCCAAACTTGCAGACTCGTTGGTGGCAAAGCGGCAAAAATTTCCTTTTAAAATTGCCGCGGGGCTTCAATTAACCGCTCTACAGCTGATCAGCGGTTTTGGGATCGCTGTAGGGTGGGCGGCGGCCCGATTTGGCAATTTCCCTTAAAATTAGGTAATTGCTATTATTGTTGGTGGTATTGTGGTCTAGGGCCCCTTAAACAATCGTTGGTGGGATAGATCAAAAAAATCCCCCCCAAAAAAGACAGGAAAAAGAAAAAGGAAAAAAGTTCCCTTTTAAAATGGGGCTTTCAAAATGGCCGCCGCCAGGAGCGAAGCAAAGCCTGCAGCTTAGGAGGCTCTAGCAAAGCAAAACCGGCAGGCTACAATAGAAGGGGGGGAAAAATTTAAAGGGGAAGTAACAATTTTAAGCTATAGAAATAAAAAGGTGGTCAAAAGACTTACAATTCTGTGATATTGAACAGACCTGGGCTGTATAGCCAGATCTGTAGGAGATGTTTCTCTCAGGCCGACTGAGTCTAAACTGAGCATGAAAGGGGCGGAGCAAGGGGAGTGGTCAAAAGTTATGACTCAGCCAGCATCAGATCCGACTGATATAACCCTCATCTGGACAATGTCACACCCTCATCAAGGAAATCTATAGTTGAATAAGTAAAATAATTACTTTAGGAAAATGGATGTTGGAGTTTAGTAGAAACAAAAATTGTCTCAACCAAACATTCTCACTTTTTAGAATCAATCCCAAGACTAGACAGTGAGATCTAATGAGGTACAATCCTTTATTTGCTTAGGCTAATAGAATCTTGCCAAACTAAAGTTGTAACTTTCTAAAGTATCAGATAAATCCTGATAGATTCTAGGGTTTGCTACGCTCAACCATCCTCCTGCCCTCACCCGGCCAGGACTGGGCAGTCTCTTCCTCAGAAAGAGTTGGCAAATCCTCCCCCCCCAATGCTGCTGCAGGTGCACATCCCATTAAGGCTGAAATATTACTGTCCATTGGAATTACAACGAATTATGAAAAAAGGATATTTAGCTGATTTTTCTAATGAATTGAAGGAATAAGCATTACCATCTAATGGCGTATCTCTCAGAATTTCCTCATTAGATTTCTATTGTAATTCTGTACTCTAAGAAGCTATTTGCAATATTTTTGTTATTTTTCTAAATGCAGTGGTTGAAGAGTGAATATTGTAGCATAATCAAAGCCCATATATTATAACTAATTGTGTGATTTTTGAATATATTAAAACAGGCTTTAAATATTAAAATAAAGATTTCAGGAATCCAGCTCAGGAATGAAGGTCAGTCAATCCTTTCTGATTGATTCATTATATTCAAAACTATCTACTAGTTTGTACTTACCCTTCTCTACCTTGCAAACACTATCTTTTTATTTTCTCTCAGACTCAGTGAATACACACACACACACACACACACACACACACACACACACACTACAAGACATCTAACTCTAACCCATACTTCACATGATGGCTTCAATGTTCATCAGAAAAAGTAATCAATTAATCTTCTCTCCTTTAAACCTTTAGTTCCGCCAAATAGTAAACTTTTGATTTAACAGAATAATGTGATATAGAAGTTAGTTCATTTGTAGGAATAGGAAGACTCAGATTCAAGACCAGCCTAAGCTATGAAAAACAGGGGCATTCTTGTGAGAAAAAAATGGACAAGAAAGTGTTGTGCACGTCACATTTACTCCTGGAAGGTCAAATATCAATATAACAAACGATTAATAAAATATATACTACACCAGTAGTATATATGTTTATTGCAAAAACCTAAAGTAAGTGTTACAGTATTACTAACCTAAGCACAAATATTAAGAAGTTTAACACACCTATTTACAATTTTATGGACTTCAGTCTTCCCATCAGTTTTTGGATGATCAGGAGTTGTAGGTGGTGAAGCAGTAAGCCACTCTTGATTTGACAATATGGTATCAGGAGAAAGATCTGTAAACAAAGGATCTTCTTCCAGGTCTCTGTAGCAAAACGAAGAAAGAATAAAAGTTAATGCCTTCTATTTGAAAGACAACTTTGTCTGCAACCTGAAAAAAAAAATTACATCCATCCTGTACAATTTCTGCTTCCTTTCCCTTTCAGCTATAGCCTTCAACTCATGAGCAGCTTTTTAAACATGTTCCAAAAATAACTTGAGTAGACATGAAAACATTCTGTCACGAAACAATCACAAAATAGGCCATTCCAACATCAGAATATTTGAAGCGTGAACCACTTCAGAATTAATTACCTAGAATGATGTTTCTGTTTCAAACAATATCTACTTTGACAACCAATGCACCATTGAAGCAATTACAGAAAGATACTGTATATCTAGATATTTATACGGCAAGGGAAAAAGCAGAGTTAAATGTAAAAATTTTCAACATGAAAAAGAATGAGGAAGATTGGGCTTTCCTGATTTGAAATTGTACTTTATAGCCTGCTGTTTGGTTTGCATGAAAGAGTGGGTGTAGTGCAAAATAAAAGAACTTTAGAAACAGAAGAGCATGACCTGAGATTTGGATGGTATGGTTTTTAATGGTACATCAAAGTTAAGGTTAATATAGACTTTAAAAAGGGACGTGGTGGCTCAGTGGCTAAAACGCCGAGCTTGTCGATTGAAAGGTCAGCAGTTCAGCAGTTCAAATCCCTAGTGCCGCATAACAGAGTGAGCTCTCGTTACTTGTCCCAGTTTCTACCAACCTAGCAGTTTGAAAACACCTAAAAAATGCAAATAGAAAAATAGGGACCACCTTTGGTGGGAAGGTAACAGCGTTCCATGCGCCTTTGGCATTTAGTCATGCCGGCCATATAACCACGGAGATGTCTTCAGACAGCGCTGGCTCTTTGGCTTTGAAACAGAGATGAGCAGTGCCCCCTAGAGTCGGGAACAACTAGGACATATGTGCGAGGGGAACCTTTACCTTTACCTTAGACTTTAAAAACCATTATATTATAAGTGCCATGTTAAGAATATGGAATAGATACAAACCAAGGCTATGCCTGAAAATGTCTTTGTAAGTCTTAGTACAAGGATTTTATAGGAAAGAAAAAACAGTGAAAGAGAAATGATGAACATATCTAGAGTTGTCAGAACAAGAATATAAAGAATACAAGATGAAAAGAGATCCACTGATTGCAGAAGGATTTAATTTTCAATTATTTTTATATGTACTATAAAGAGAAAGTAGACAAGAGGACATTAGGAACTGAACAACTTAAGATGAAATTTGAAACTAAATTATATGCATATGGTGAACATATAAAATGTGTAAGCTTTTACTGAAATTTGAAACTGAAAAGAAGTTAAAGGGAGTAGGATAAAATGGGTTACGAACTTTGCTTATAACAGAGAGAGAGACCAATGGGGAAATATGTGGGCTGAAAGGACTGAAAATCACATTATGTTACAATTTATAAGATAATTTTTATCAAATGATATACTGTTGGTACATGACACCAAAAAACTATCTAGAATATGTAAAGGTACTTATTTTTCAGACTATAAAATGCATTTCCACCCCTAAAAATGGGTGAAAATGTCCATGCATCTTATAAAGCGAATGTTGCTGAAGCCCCACCCACCAGCCAGCCTCCACCCTTCAGCCTCTGCCTTCCAGCAATTTGCCTCCTTGCAGCAAACAGCAAACAGCCTGGTCAGCTTCGGCATAGCCTGATTTAGCACGAGTAGCTGACTGGTGGTTGGATCTGCCTCCCGGAATACCACCTATCAGCTGTTCCAGGTGCGGGGATTGCCCTCTATCACTGCCACTGCCTATCACCGCCTCCCTGCACTCCATTTTCGACCTCCGTGGGATTGAAAATGGGGTGCGTGAGATCCCCACTGCCTGGAATGGGACAAAAACAGGACATGCGGATATCAAAAATGGGATTCGTGGCGGTGGCAATCCCCGCAGTCTGGAACAGCTGATAGGCAGACAAAGTAGAAAAAAATGAACTTGTGATTTATGGGTTTGATGTTTGGAAAAGGTAAAGAAAAGGGAACTTCTCTAACGGATCCTTAGAAAGGATAAAATATAAATGCATTTATAACTTATGTAAAAAAAAAAAAAGATTAGAAACCACTCCTTTTTTTAACTTTCTTTTTTATTTCTTTTCTGTCTCTCTTTTTTATTCCTTAATTAGTTATCACTTTTATTTATGTTTAATGTATTATTTTGTAACAAAATTATTCAATAAAAATAATTTTAAAAAATGAAATACACTGGCAGCCTGGGTAACTCCTGCAGCAACGGTGTATCATGGCAGTGCCAAGACTGATTAGTAAACATGCAGGCCACAGCATTCTAGACCAACTCTAGTTTTAAAATAGTCCTTAAAGGTAAATTACAGTAATCTAATCAGAGATGGCAAGAGCGTGAATGACAGTCTTTGGAGTATCCTGCTGCAGCTAAGGTTGCTGTTAAATGGGTAGATGTACATTCTTCATTCATATCTCTTGCATGAAAGCAGTCTTTTCATAATTTTACTTCTACTCTTTAACTACTTGTGACCTATTAAAATAACACATTCAAACATTAAATCTATATTCTCAAATATTTGCTTATTAAAATAAACCTACCTGAAAGTAAAATGATTTTAGTTTTTTTAAAAAACTAATGAAACATTATAGCTACTTCAGAGGAAATTCAGAACATAATAAAACATACACTGCTCCTGGTATCTGCCCATTTTCTACCACGTCTTTATCTTCTTGGCAGGGTGGTTTATATTCTGTATAGTTCCTCTCTTCTAAATTTCTAAGAACCAGGTTATAAAGAATGTGTTCATCAGGCTTTTGCAAAAGATGTTCAAACATTCTGAGGGTCATTATGCTGATCTGTAGAAGTAAAGGAAAAAAGACATTAAAAGATACTGGAAAGGCTTAATTAATAAGCATAATAATATTGAGAACACATATGAAAAAGACAATTAATTGTCTTTTTCATATGTGTTCTCAATATTATTATGCTTATCACTGATAGAACAGCTCTAGAGACTAATGTATATAGATACATACTTAATGTAATCAAAATAAGTTTTGGTTAAGACAAACATAATTGTTACTATCTCCTAATTTAGTGGCTCGTTACAGGTGTAAATTTAGGAAAAGCTGCTGTAATATTATTTTGGAAAGCCATCTGAATGAACTATTCTAGGTTAGGGATGGGAAATTGTCATCCCTTTCCAGTACTGAATTAGTATGGTTTGTATGGCTATTACTGAAATTGCAGTTCAGCAACAACTGAAGGACCACAACTGTCTCATGAATATTCTATTCTATAGTATTCTGCTCAGAGTTGGAAATAAGACATGCCACAAGTTCAAAGTAGCACTTAAGTGAATGTACAGGCTTCCTTGCCTAAGGCAAATCTTGAGGTATTAGTCCTCTAATTGCTAGACCAGCAGAGCACTAGGTTATCTAGTGAGTTGCCCAGCCTTTGAAAGTGCTGACAGGCCTTTCTACTCATGATTTTCCACTTCCTTTTATCCATCTCTGCATCACATCCCAAAATGATAGCATCCTATATTTATCAGATAGGAAAGGGAGCACATATGCTAGGGATTGCATACAGACTTTTAAGTATTTGTTTTTCAGTACTTTATGGGTTACTCTGAATTATTTATCCTCAGAGTGGTCTGCCCACTTAGAAATGAGACTATTAGAAGGTGTAGTCGTATAATCTTCAGTTGCATTCAATATTTTTAAATATATATTTACTTATGGTTATCTGGTGTCTAAAGATGAACTATTTTGTAATGCTATTCACCATTTAAAACTTAACTTATTAATACACATCTCGAACACCATTTGTTTCACAACAGCATTATGCACTTGCTATATTTGAACTTCTTACCTCATCTGAAATGTGATCACAGTGCTCAATTAAGCGATGTCGCAATGGATGCCTGTTGACATCCATTAGTTTTTCCGGCTCCCGCTGCTCTCCAAGGATGAAATAAACCATTTCGTGAACTAAGGCATCTGATGAAACTTGACGAACAATACGATGCAACAGGGCAGTTGAAGTAAGAATTCCAATCTCTGAACTGATCATAACAAGAATTTTTAAAAACAAATTGAATAACACGGGTTTCTTCGTTAAAAATAAAAAGGATGGGGAAAGCCCACTTCATTTTTCAATGGATGATTACTCACGTTTGCATTAGCTGAGGTTCCATCACGCCAATGAAAAAACGCTCCCGCACTGAGATTGCCATGGCAACAGCAGTTGTCTAAAATATAGAAGGTATCAAGATGTCATCTTCATGATTTACAAACCATAGCTTTGTGAACTTGTTTTGGCAATTTCTGATACAAGTATCACAAACCTTGTGAGCTTCCTTAATGAGTTGATCACAATAATCAAACCAGGATAGGAATGAAATCAGAGCTCTTTTGCCTGGGAAAGCAGATGCGTCTTCTTTGTAGTTATAGGAGTCCAAACTAGAGTGCAGGAAATGAAGGCAAATGAAACATATTTGATATTTGCTACCGTTATAGCATAATGATAAGCAAGAGTTCTAAACATTTTAGGTAATTTTCATTATTGTATTGATACTGATACCTTTTCCAACTGAGAGACATTTAAATTTTAACTGATCTCAAGTATAAGGTAGGTTATAAATATAAATCAATCTATAGCTTATGTTCAAAAAGTAACACAAGCACGCAAGGACAGAATACTTACCCCCAGTTAATACCTTCGACTGTTTCGATATCTAAAGGATCCATTGATTGAGGGAGGGCTTTGTAAAGAGAGGCCAGCCTATCTGTCAGCAGTTCACATAAACATGTACTCTGTGTTAAGCACTTGGCAGCTGCTGGTTCAGGCGAACTCACTAGAAGCATAAGGCCTTCACAAGCTTTCACTGCTATTCGGCCATCCTGTGAAGGAAGATCAACAGATTTTACTAAGTTGAAACACATCTAATTATATGGTTTCCATGACCTAATCTTAAAAAAAATGTGACAAGGCTAAAACACAATGTAGCGGTGGGTAAAATAGATTGAATTGATTACACAATATGGCATGAATGTATATGTAGGATTAATTTTGCTTATTTATTTACTATACATACAGACCATCACAATCAGGATTGATTCTGTTTCTACAGAATAACTTAAAGGAAGTTTCCGTTCTCAAATGCAGCTTTACCAATCTTAAAAAAAGTGAATGGGTTTCATCACACTTCTAGGATGGGAACATCTATTATCTGCAGGCAACATGGCTAACAAAATGGGATAGTTTAAACAAGTTCTAAAAGTCCTTGTAAATCTAAAGCATTATTTAGCAGATTGGGTACTAATAGAACACCATTCAGAACAAGTCTTAAAGAATTTACAATAGTGATTCTCTAACTCTGTAGTATACGCTCCAGAAAATAGTGAATTAATGTACTGACTCTTCTGCAAAGAAAACTAACAATTTTGTTGGTGTTGATGTTAATGTTGTATAAGGAATAAACCACTTTTAATCATTATATTTCTTCCATATAAAGGAATTCTCAGACTTAGTTGTAGAACAGCCCTCCTCCCCTCAAATAAGGTGCACAGGAGTAATGCCTAGACTTGTTTTCAGTTCACCTGCCCAATGGGACATATCTGATGCCCCACCCTCAATACCTTACAATTTACTAGAAATCCTGATCCAGAGTTTGAAAACCACAAATTAGAGCAAATTTGTGAGGATTCCTATGAATTTTGGTTAAAGTGGATCTGTACCCACCATGATTACTCAGCAGCCAAACACCTACCATACAGAGAAATTATGTCTCTCTTTAATCCAAAATTAAATCTGCTATAATAAATAGACACTCACTGGGCTTTTGGTAAGGTTGAGCAGAGAATTCACCAAATTATAGTCCCCATGTGGACGAACAGCTAAAGCCTCTGGAGATAAAGGGATGTTTAATTCAATTTGATTTGCAGACAAATTATCTGCCTCCTGAAGGTCTTTTTCTCTCTCTGCTTGCTCTGTCCTATTTGATGTTTCTTCAGATTGAATGGACTGTCCTGTATCTGTCACTCCAGAATCTTGCCCTTT
Source organism: Pantherophis guttatus (assembly GCF_059756535.1). Taxonomy (NCBI): domain Eukaryota; kingdom Metazoa; phylum Chordata; class Lepidosauria; order Squamata; family Colubridae; genus Pantherophis; species Pantherophis guttatus. The sequence continues at coordinate 53,989,697 of NC_142068.1, read as the reverse complement.
TACGAGGTCTTCTGTGACTGAGTTTGCTACATCTTTTGAAGCCAATCCTTTCTGCTTGTTCTGAAAAAAAAATTAAAATGGAAAATTACAAAGATAAAATCACTGTTTGGTTTGTAGCAGAAATACAGTACGAAGAAACCCAAAGGAAATGAAGAAACAGCAGAAGAAACCTAAAATGTTAAACTGATTCCTGAGGGTCTAAGTTTCTAAGTAACTAAAATGCATTTGAATTGAATAATGTAACGTAAGGAAGGTTTTCATTATGCCTTTCATATTTTAAGAACGTTTAATCACAGAATGTATTTTTGATTCTCAGATCTTAGAGCAGGAAAAAAAACCTGCCTAGTTTATTGCATTATATATTTTGTACAGACTGCTGAAATTTATAAACATCAAGCAATTTTCCATGAATTTTAGCCTGATTAATAAGCTACTATCTTGTGTTTATTTGTAACCTATACATTTACATACATACTTCAATTATTTTTTAAAAAAATACCCACATGTTATCATTTGATTTGTTAGCCTTAGTGGTTTACTTCTTCTGCTTCTTATCTAATTCAAACATACTTCTCATCAATCTGGTTAGTCAGAATTACCAAATAACATGTTAAAAATAGAAGAAACAGGACATCCTTCAATAATTTAAAGTGTGCTGCAAAAATTTGCTAGAAATTGTACAATCAAGTGCTATACTCTACATATCCTTCCAAATGAAAGCAGACATTTATGATATGCAAGGAATCTTCTAATATTAATTCAAAAGAAATCCAAAAGAATTTAGTTTAAGACCTCAACTCACTTTATTATTCTGAGTTCTAAGAAGGGTTTTAGGTGCTTAACTAGTCATGCTTCTAATTGCACACATCTAAAAGAAAAAAATGTTATTGGAATTAGGAAATCTGTACTTACCACTATACAAAATTGTCAAAACCTTTCTAAAGGCTGCCCAATTTAAAGTGGAAACACTTTGAACACTTTACTTTTGCCTAAAGATCTGCTTCTGATTTGTGAATGATAAGACAGATTCAAAGTTCCAGTTTTTGCCAGTTTAAAAAAATCCTTAAGAACTATGGTAATGGATCTCACAGTTTGCTTTCTGTATTTGGCAATATGGCACACTTATATTATAATAAGGTTGCATAAACAATTGTGTAATTGTTATCCTTGAGTAATATGTTATTTTGGAAGCACATGCAATATTCCGTGCATTATAGAAAATAAACATATAATTAAGACTAAAATGTAATTAGAACATAATTATGTTCTATTATGAACGTAAGGGATAAAAAAGAGTACTATTGCATAGTAGCCTACTATTTTCCAGAAAATGTTTTACTATAAAAAGGCATATATACACTTTCTAAAGAATACTGTAGATTTCTTTGTTTTTGAAAATGAAATTGACTCATGCATGGCATTATTTTAACATTCATGGATCCCACTATGCTAAAATGATATATGGAAAACTAAGACCAAATTTTAGTATTATATGTAAGTTCACCATTACCCTGTTTTCCCCAAAATAAGACATCCCCTGATAATAAGCCCAATCGGGCTTTTGAGTGCATGGCAATAAGGCCAAGCGCTTATTTCAGGGTTCAAAAAAATATAAGACAGGGTCTTATTTTCGGGGAAACACCCTAAGTATTCTTAGGTTTTCAATACTTCTTTTAAATAGACCTCAGGCCTGTAGTGAGATTTCAGCACAGTTGTGATGTGAAATTGTTAATGTTAGTCTTCACCTAAAAAGAAATACTTGCAGAAAGAATCAACCTGACAAATAGTGGCAAAGACTTGATGACTATGCCTAAATTAGAAATGGAGAACCTAGTATAGCCCACAATTTTGTACTATAATTTTAAAAAGCTCCTGCACCATGACACTGGTGTTTTATGGGTTTTGTTGGTAAAAAAAAAAATACATGGGACCATGTTTTTTCTACCAAGAAACACAATGTTTTCTCTGGAAACAGTAAAAAAAAAAAGGTAAGGTAATGTGGTGTCTGTTCCTTTATTACTGTTAATGGGTTGCAGTAAGAGATGATTTATGAATCACACTATGCAAAACAATCAAAATTCACTGATTTGTTCATGCAGTTCTGAAGCCCACCTGCTCACCTGCCTCGAAGAAATGTGTAGGACAGGGACTGGAATCACCTATTAGGAAAGTTTAATGAAATAGGCTGTATGCTTTCTGATTCAAGAGCATCATCACCAAGGGACTTCACTACCAGACCACTGGGGATAGCAAGAGCAAGCAACAGTTTGCTGAACTTAACAGAAAGAAAAAAGCCAACTCAGTTCAGCAGCAAAAGGTGTGTAGAAAGCATCTTGTCAAACAAACAAACAAACGCCACATAAAAAGCCTAACCAGTTAATTGTGGTAATGAAAACATCAAAAGAAATGTAATCATACACACTCTGTCAGAATACATATGCTGCTTCTTCATTCTTTTCACACTATTAGTCACAAAATCATGGAACAAAGATAATTGAAAATACAACCACATAATTGTATAGGACAGGAGGCATTGTTCATCACAAAAAGTACTGCACTGAAAAATGCAGCACTGTTATCCATATTCCAGTGGTCTAATATGGCCACATAAATCTACAAATAATGGCAATAATAATTACCAATTTTCTAAATGCAATTACAGTAGAAGACCTGTTTATGGAAAAAGTTGCAGCGACTCAAATAATATTCAGAAGGTGAACTGCTGGCAACTCCCTGTCACTCATTAAAAACCTTCATATCTTCAGTAGTATTAATTCTATACATGTCTAGTCAGAAATATTGAATAAATTCATTTGGAGATACTTCCAAATATAAACATACAATTCCAAATTTGTAAGATTCTCTCAAGATTACCTGTCTTTTCTCCACAGCTATGACTTTTCCACAGGTATTGGGTTGACGGACCATTTATGGAAATAGTGAACTACTATAGATAGACTCTAATCTATTTGGGCTGTTAAATTTTTAAACCAAATTCAGTTTATACATTAAGTATGCAGAGCATGGTGAGATGCATTTCCTCATGTATCAAACAATCAAACTTTCTATCACCATCGATATCTTGAAATCACTGGATATATATTGGTAAGCCTGAGCAGTCTGGTTAAACTGTTTCCATAATTTCATATGTTTGTTTGTTTGTTTTTGTTAAATTTATTTGCCACCTATCTCGCCGTGGGGCTACTCTAGGCAGTTTGCAACATAAAAAGGATAAAATGAAAAGAATGTAAACAAAAGAGAATATCTAGATTACTGCAATGTACTGTATATGGGTCTGCACCCAGAAGCTTCAAATGGTCCAGAATGCAGCAGCAAGCACAGTAGGGGGGCCCTAGGTTTGTCCATGTAAAACCGCTGTTGAATGAGCTTCACTGGCTTCCAGTTTCTTTCCTGGTGCAATTCAAGGTGCTGGTCATCACCTTTAATGCCCTATATGGCACAGGGCCAGGCTACCTGCGGAATATCTGCCTGATGTCCTGTAGGCCTCCACCCATTTAGCCTTCCATAAGGCTGTAAATATCTATTTTTCCATCAAACATTGGAAAAAGATAATCAGATAATCAAACTGATTTGGCAACAGGTTTTTGTTCTTTTTGATGCTTTAATATTTTAAACAGTTGAGTTTTACAGCTTTAATATGATTTTATATGTCTTTTAATGTTTGATTGGAGGCCATCCAGAGTTTGCTGAAAGATGGGTGGCTATAGAAATGTTTTAAATAAAAAATAAAATAAATATAAGCTATATATGGTATTTGTAATATTATAAACTAATTTAAATTCCAAATTATGTGCAAGAGCAGCTAAGCCCAGGGTATGGAGAATTAAATATTCAGCACTATTGTAACTTCAGACAATCATGAACAAGTGGTCAATAAGCAGCAACTACAACATGACATTGTCATATTAATTTTGACTGATGTAAAATATGGGGGAATGTTTTTTTTTCTTTTTTTTTTAGTTTTATTTAATACTGAACTATTTATAAATAAAGGTGAAATTAAATACTTAAATAAATAATATTAAATACAATATTTTTAAATAATTATTTAAAAATCAACAGCCTCTTAACAGGATTCAGCCTCAATTTATTAGCCCTAATCATGCCATTACAGTATCCAAACAAAGTAGACTAGAATCTAGCTCTGATGCAACTGACTTCCTGATTATTTTACTAAGCAATTTTCTACTGATATTAAACACATGATACAAAATGGATCCCTTGGACACTCCACACCTTAGTAATCGAACTGAGCAAAATTCCCAAATTCTCAATATTGTGATTCCAACTATGACCCATAGAGCCAGTCCAACAATACATTACTGCACAATCAGTGGTATCTAATGTAATTGAGATATCCAGAAGTGGTTATACTTTCACATTTCTCTCTTTCAGCAGATCAGCTATAAGGATCATCAACATGATGCTGGTTCCAACCCCTTAATTTAAACAATGCTGGAATGGTTCTAGATCAGAGGTGGGCAACTACGGCCCTTTTATGGCTTGTGGACTTAAATTCCCAGAATTCCTGAGCTAACATGGCTGGCTCAGGAATTCTGGGAGTTGAAGTCCACAAGTCATAAAAGGGCCATAGTTGCCCACCCCCGTTCTAGATAATCTGTTTTTTTTCAAAAACAAAAGCTAACCAAGTACCTTTCTCAAAATACCTTAATGTTCATATATATCTGGAACTAGTTCAGAAGGAGCTATCCTTCTGTCTCCTTGATCTCACCATTTTATTAGTAATTTTATGCATCTAATTAATATTTATTAGTCACAACTGAATCAGGCTATACGTTGTGAGGGATTTCCGTTCATGCTAACTGGAACTATTCCCAAAACACCGGAATTGGCAGAACTCTAAAATGTCTTCCATAAGTGTTACAGTTGCATATCCAAGTCTATGCAGACATACTTTTCTCATAAGTGTTTAGCAAAATTATGATAGAAGAGATGAATCTCCATCACTAATTCTGTTTCACTAGAATAATTCTGTTCAGCAACCTATCAAGGGTGAAATTGTCCTCTTTGGTTTAGGCCAGCCTTTCCAGGTACAGTAGGCCAGGCTGGAAATACAACCAAAGGAGCTAATTCTACCTTAGGCTACATTAACAGAATCTTGCCAGTCTTATAATGAAAACCTCCTGCTGTCTCTTTTACAGTCTGAGAAGTTAGGCAGGTTCCCTTTTGGATCTCTCCCTCTGTGCATATTATGCAATTGAGAGTTATGTCATCTTTTATCTGATCATTCCCTAGGCAGTACCTCTTCCCTGTATTCCAAGGTCATTCCCACCCACCTCTACAGTTTAAAACTCACACACAGTTGCTAGGCAAAAACAGCAATTTACTCAAGGCAGAATAGGTAACGGCAGTCAAGGAAAGGATGTAAAAAGAAACCTTGTCTGAGCAATTTTGCTTTTAACAGGAGCATGCAGAAGAGTAATCAAAATCCAAAGTTCACGGAGCCAAGTTAGGTTTGTCAGCCAGTCCAAGGTCAGAGTTTTATGATTCACAAGAATGATCCGCCAAAGGAGGAAATCAAACAGTTGTTTCTAATAAAGTAACACAGATAAAGCTGCCTTTTAAATTAGGTTGCAGATAGCTACCGTATTTGGGTGCGTCTTATACACCGAATGTAGCTCTACCCACCCGCTGGCCCCCACCATTTGGCCTCTGCCTCCTAGCAATTTACCTCCTTGCAGCAAACAGCAAACAGATCGTTTCAGCTTCAGCACAGCCTGATTAGCACAAACAGTTGACTGTCCTTGGATGGGCCTCCCAACCCACAGCTGTTTCAGGCTGCAGGGCTTACTATTGCCTATTGCTGTGCGGGCCTCTGCTATTTGCTGCAAGGAGGCAAATTGCTGGAAGGCATTTTTTTTCCTTGTGCTAATCAGGCTGATTGAAAATGAAACTAAAGCAGGCTGTTTGCTGTTTGCTGCAAGGAAGCAAATTGCTGTGAGGCAGAGGCAGATTTTTTTTTCTTGTTTTTCTCCCCAAAAAAGGTAAGTGCGTCTTATAGTCCGGAGCGTCTTATATTCCGAAAAATACGGTACCTTTAATCAAGAGTATTACTCCCTTGCTTGACAAGAAGTTTCATTGAGTTATCTTTGCTATGTTCTCTGCTCCACTCTCTGAATCTGAGAGCTTGGAAGCTGAAGCCAACAGTTCCAACCATTCTCACGATGCCTCTGTTTGAACAGCCTTGGGTGATTCCTGACTTAAGAGTATCTTGAGGCTGATATTCCACATGTTCGGTTAGAGCAGCTTCTTAAGAATCCGAGTCCTGGGTCATGGCACTATCTTCCTCCCCAGAACTCTGTCCAACCTCAGATGGAAGCTTATGCTTCTGGAAGTGTTGTTTATGGAAGTAACATTTCAGAGGTGGAGCATGAACTTGGAATGCATCCTCACAACCATTACTCTGGGCCATTTCTCAAGTCTAGGGATGTCAAACTCAAGGCCCACCGGCCAGATGCAGCCCACGGGGTGCTTAGCAGCTTGGCGGTGCCTCTGGCTGCTAAAACGGGCTGTGTGCAGCCTCCCTGCGCCTCATTCTCACCCCAAAAATGGGCCCCAAAACAGCCGGCAGAGTGCTGCAGGAGACCATGAAGGGTGAAAACGAGGTGCAGGAAGGGTACATGTGGACACCCCGTGCCCCCTTTTGGCTGGAAGGGTGCTGCAGGAGACATCTGTCTCGCCCCCACCCCCACCCCCCACGTCAGCCTGCGGAGGAGAACTACAATGCTGATCTGGCCCTCAAAGAAATCCAGTTTGACACCGCTGCTCTAGTCCATCAAGCAACGTAATCAGTGTCGATACCTATGGGAGTCCTAAATATGTGCCACCTCATATTTGGGGTCATCATTTATTCCAAGGCAGAGGATTTGAACAATGAGACATTGGAGCATCACGTGCCAACAATTATCTATGGAAGTTGGTATACTTTATTTGATGTAGGTAGTTTAACACGATGGGTTAATGGGTTACTCATACCTTTAATGAGGAAAGAACTAGGTGGCCTAGTTTTTAGATAGGTGCTTGGTGGAAATCCAAACCAAGTCTGCAACTAATGAGATACCCACAGGTTATTGATATTGATGATCAGCAAAGTGTCTATATCATCTTTTTGCTTTCCATACATGAAGAACTTGGTGGATTGCGTTCAGTTCCTGCAAGCATTGATTGCATATGTAATTGATTAGCTAGTGGAATCCAGAAGAAAAAAATCAAAGGTGGAAACCATAATTAATAAGAGTTATTTGTGTAGAGATGTGTTGTGCACTGTTTTAGGAAGATTCCTCTGAAGCCAGAAATTTAGTCCAATTGTTTTTGGTGGTAATTTGCATACAGCAGCATGAGAGAACTGGCTTTCCTGGAACAGTTTTGGACCAGCCACAAACAGGGTACGAAACAACATATTGCTCTACTTCTCAACCTTGAACTCAACCTTGAAAGTATAAGATATTCTGACCCAATATCATGGGGGAGGTTATTAAAGATGGCTTCAATTTCCTTCCAATAGGCCTGGGCAATAGCAGGTAAGGCAAGACTGTTCTTGTAGTTCTTGAAGTATACAGTAGAACACTGGAAGCAGCAAATTTTTCTGGAGATACAGCAGCTGAGTGTTTGTATTATGGCTTCCTGGATTCCAGCTTGTTTTGGCTGATAGGAATTTAAGTAATTTTAAAGTTAAAACAGGAGGACAGAAACCACTGGATTTGTCTTTGGTTCAGCTTCCTAGTTGTCTAAAGATGCTAATGGTCAATGTGCATGGCCTCTTCTAGCAGATATTACCAACTTTCGTATGTGGCTTCAGTTGCTAACAGTTCTTTATCCAAGAGGATGTAAATTTTTTCAGCTGTGATAAGTTTGATAAGTAGCATTCACAGGAGAATAAGATGAAGGAGTGTGTCGGCCACGAGCAACAGCACTCCCAGGGCTACATCATAGGCATCAGTCCCTATGACAAAAGGCCATGTTGGATCTGGATGATAAAAGGTGGGCTGAGAGATGAAAGCAATTTTTTCTTCTGAGGAATACACAACCATCAATAACTTGGACCAAGTGGATATGTGGTCCAAAAGTGATTGGCAGGCTGTTCTTCTAATTTGATGAAGAAATTCTCTATTTATAGCAATGGGATTGCTGATATAATCCCAGTCCCTAATGATTGAAGTTCAACTGCCTTAAGATTCAATCTTATTTATTTATGCTTGTTTATTTAAAAGATTTATATAGTTGCCCATCTTAAACAACTCTGAATTACCAGCAAAACTTTGGAAATCAAGAGGAAATTATGATTACAACTCAGTTTAAATTGCTTCAAGTTAATAAAAGTACTACAAATGCCTATAACAAGGAATGTTAGTGTAGGAAAGTAAAGTAAAAGGCTATGCTGGATTTATGAATATATATGAATCTATTTGTAAAAACATGGAAATGTTTCTTATTTAACAAGGCTTATATAATTCATTAAATATTATATTTATAAAAGTATTGTGTCTGCTAGTGAAGCACAATTTTCTATAAAATTGAAAAGACCCTTTTAAGAAGAAAATTTTTCAACACTTAAACAGACTTTTCAGTAAAAGCACAATCAGCAATGGATTAACTTACTTCAAGAAAAAAGTTAACCAGGTATGGATCTTGTTTCAACTTTGAACATACTGTGCAAAGAAACTGGATTTCTTCATTTTCTGTAGGTGTTGCAAGAACTTCACCACAGAGTCTTATTAATTTCTGTTGAAAAAAAATTAAGGAAATAATATTTTAAAATCAGGCTTCCTTTTTATTAAAAATAACAATTTCTACTGATTCTTTTGTATAATCATACTGTAGATGTCCTTAAAATAGAAAAAAAACCAAATGTATTTAATTATCAAACAATGTATTTTCAAATGTGTCATTTTTGAAATTAATTCAATACCTGTACAGGTCTGTGTACATTTATGTGTGGAAGAAGAGGTTGCCGTATTCTTCCCAGAAGTTTAGTATAAAAAGATAAAACCTGCTGTTTCATGCCTGGAGGACACTAGGAAAAAATGAACAAAAATTACAAATTATATGGAAGCTTATGAAAATAATTATTTTCAATATTTATTTCTATATATATAGCTTTAGTTGATAAGCTTCTTATATTACAGAGAGCTTTATTTTTTATCTTGTAGTATTGAGCTTTTCTGAATCCTATGTTGATGAAAGGTGGTAACAAATACTTTACAGAAAAATACTGCACAGAATAAATACTAAATTAATTTTCTAACAAACAGAACAATGGATTTTATAATAAATATAACACAATTACAGTATTTAAGAAAACTGAATACGCTGAAGGTTCGGAATGGAGCCTTTTTCGTGAAAGGCAGGAAAATGGGGAGGGGGATTTTCCTGCCTGTCATCCATTCGTCAAGCTCAGCATAGACTGAAGGAAGAATGGTAGGCAAGAAAATTCCCCTCCCCATTTTCCTGCCGTTCGCATAAAAGGCTCCATTCCAAACCTTCAGCGTTGCAATTCTAAGATACGCTGAAGGCTTGGAATGCCTGCACTTCAGTACAGAATGACTTTCATCCGTCTCTTTCTGGGCACGGCGCTTCTGCCGGTTGGGCCACTTCCCAAAGCTGGCAGCTCTGCAGCCAGCCACTTTGCTTTTTCCCTCTTTTTCCTCATGGGAGGCCTGTGTGGTGGCACCAGTAGAAGGTGGAGGCAGTGGCATGGGGGAGGCAAAGGCAATCCCAATGCACCAGCCTCTTTGTCCCACTGTCTCTTGGCTTGCCTGCAGCTGCACCGAACAAGCACCAGCACAGGGCGTCTCGATTGCCTGCCTCCCCCATGCTGGTGCCGCTGCACGATCCTCCTACGATCTTCCCAAAAAGAGGGAAAAAGCAAAGCAGTTGGCTGTGGAGCTGCGGCTTCGGGGAAGTGGCCCAACAAGCAAAAGTGCTGCACCCAGAAAGAGAAGGGCAAAAATGGTATTTGCGCTGCCCCAAGGGACCAGCAGCTGCAGAGGTGAAGGCTAACTCTGGGGCGACAGCAGCGCTCTGGGAGGATGTCCCGGGGCTGCACAGGTGGTACCACCGCCCCTCTCGGCCCAGCACAGTGGCTGCATCTCCCCCAAGGACTGCCTGCCCACCCACTGGCCGGCCCGGCCTGGAAGGAGCACATCTCCCGTCAAGGGCTGGATGTGGGATCAGAGCTCAGAAGGCAAGCAGGCATGGGGGATCACTGGGAAGGCTGCGTGGAAGGCAGGCAAGCATGGCAGGGTCGCAGGGAAGGGAGTAGGCTGCTAGCTCCCTTCCCTGCAGCCGGGCAGCCCGACATGCTTGTTTGCATGCCTTCCACGCGGCCTTCCTGTGGCAAGCTTGCGAAGGCAGGCAAGCGCCCGGGTGAGCAGACGGGTGGGACCAACCAGGAGTGGTTTTTACTGATTTGCCAAACCATTTAAAATTGCCGCTACCGGGACATGCAATCCGGTCTGATCCAGTTGAATTCCACTCCGGAACAAACCAATTCAGAGTTCAATAGTTTTCAATCTGCCCAACTTGCGAGACTTTTACATATGTCATCATTTTCATGTGTTTATGCATGTTTCTAACTTTCAGTAGTAACATCTTTCTAAATTGTAATTTCCAAGACATCACTTCTTGTTCAAGAACACTGGAAGAACATGAATATTTAACATGTGTTAAATAAATACAATTACATCCAATCATAAGAGCTGGCCTTTATTGATAAAATCTGATAAACTTACATCAGCCTTGCCCAAGGTGTATAAAGTTTCCAAAATTTTGTGATGTAGCAGATATTCCATACAAGGACCTGTTTCCCCAGATTCCCTTTCATTTTCTTCTTGAACCAAAATGTCCAACATCTGCTCCAGATGTGATGGAATATTGGTATCAGTCACAGGAGCTTTGTCATCTACAGAAAGCATTTACATTAAGATCCAGTTTCATTAGCATGGCACAGTAACTTAGCAAATTTTAGCAAATATTGTTTTTATTTACTTTTAAATTTTCTCATGTGCTAGAAGAAATAGACAAGGCAAATATATCTATTATTTTTACTAACCACTGAAATTGGTGCATATCTGTTCAATTAGCTTCCTATTAAAGTAAATGGTTGATGATATTTTGGTACATAAAAAGACAAGAAAGAACTTGGAAAAAAGTTAGTTATATATCCTCATCTGATATTTTCTGATGTTAAGTTTCAATATAAAATATATTTAACATATGAATAAAAGCAAACAAAACATTTATACTACTAGTGTAAAAAAATTAACTGAAGCTAAGTGGTATTTATTTATCTCAGAATGCTTAAAGCAATGGAGATACAATTTCATCTAAGGAAACAGTTACATTATAAATAAACCAATGGACAGTTTGTTGTATTTCAAGGTAAAGAAAGTCAAAGTCACAGGAACAACTTGCAACAGCTGAACTTCTGGACTTCTAACATTACAAATGTGTGTTTAGAAGTGTTGCCAAGTACACTATCCAGAGGTCATCAACTAGATTTCTCTTTATTTTATTACTTCTTGGATCTGGTTCTGTGTATGGCATATGTGTGGAACTACAATTCCCATCCACTGAATTGAGGAAGGCCAATAAATTGAAGAAGATTATTTTAGATCACTACTTTCTAAGTGACAACAAAGAATTTTATCTTACCTGATGTTTCTATGTAATAATGGGTAATTGCCTTCCAATGGTAAACAAAGTCCTCTTGCAATGGAAGGGAAGGTGCAAGCTGAAGAAATACAAACAAGTGGAAGACATTTTCTTCAAAATATGTATTTTGAATTTCTCCAATAATATTTGAAATTTACTCATGAAGTTGTCACAAAATAAACTTGACAGTTCAACAGGACAATGATATAAAATACACCTGTCATTAAATCAGGTTATATAATTCTGAAAAAATGATCCATAAACCTGTGTATTATCTTTAATTTATTTACTTTTACTTATAAAATATATTCTGATTTTATTTTGGGAAAAGTCTAAGAAGAAAAATTATAACAGAACGAACTAAAAGCAGTATGAGAAAGGCCCTAGCAAGACTTACAACTTCAGTGACCATTTGAAGGTACAACAGTGTTGAAAAAAATGGGCATGGCTGGTCCCAGGCTTATAAGCACTGAAGTATCCTTGCTGTAACATCATCAAAATTTGGGTCTGCCTGCACTTATTGCAGGGGTGCTTCAACTCCACATACCTGCCTATTTCCCTTCCACCATCTCTGCCCTTTTGATATCCTGCACTCCACCATATACCCTTTCGCCCCCTCTGTTCACGGCTGCTCTTTGCTATCTTTTTCACCCTGCTAGTGGCCCAGGAATCAGGTGCTGGGTGAGAGTAAAACCTTGCTGTAAAGGTCAGCAGGACAATGGAACTCGTTTGTTGAAGTTAGAGCTAACTAGGCCTGGCTATGGAGAAGGCAGCAGGGCCTCTCCAATGCTGGCAAAGCAGGCGATCAGGCAGCAGTTCTCCGGGCGAAGATGGAGGCTGTTTGACAAGAGCTGTTTGGAGTGGTTGCAATACTAGAAGAAGTGGAGAGATGAGGGCTTCTGGACTGTGCAATATACACTATGTAGCTTGTGCTGCAAAAGTATTCCTGGAAGTGGCCTGCCAGGATGCCCATTCACAAAGATGTCCAGGCACTGCCATAAATACTATTGGCATTGGGATATTTAAGAGTGACATCCAGGGCCAGCAGTTCTTCAGGACCCTGGTGGCGGCAGATGGGTCCCTGAACAGGTCTGCCCCTGCCTCGATCAAAGCTTAAAAGCCTTAAAAACAGGCTTTCCTCTCCATGAGTGAGGACTGAATGATAGTGCTTCAGGTGGTCTCTTCTTCAGATTGAATGTTGTTGGTTGGTGATATACAGAAATGCCCATTTTCACCTTTGAATCACATTTGTTTTTCTGCTCTCTACTGTTCTTTTATGAACTAAGAGTAGGAGATTCTTGAACATAGCACTAGACATTACTTGCAATTTCAATAATTAAATTGCATGCAGTCTTTTGCAGCACTAGCATTCATTGGCACAACTGAGAATTCTGCCATGATAACACATTGTGAATGTTCATATGTAATGAAAAAAATCCATCTGTCATTCTTTGCTTTCCTAAAGTAACAAAGTACAAGATCAAAACTAATGATACATTAAAAGCATTACATATTCTAAGGTTTGATCTCTGTCAATCGCAGATATGAGAAACCATGGATAACCTGCAATTACTCAGAGCACATAAATTGACTCAAATGAATTCTTAAATACGTATGGTATCCAAACAGAAAAATGGTCTGCAGCATTAAGTGTACTGAACAATGAGTCATGTTGTAACCTTAGAGTAAGAGGTAAATTTATAATTTATAATCAGAAGCTATTTCTTTTCATCTTTTTTCTCCCTTCCTTGTTTTAGTTTTCCCTTTGATTTCTTTCTTTCCTCCTCCATAGTTTTTATTAATTTGAATTTGTTTTTTTAAACTTTAAAAATTATAAACATAAAAATATTATATATACATACATACACATTAAGGAATTAGTGCTGCCTGCAACATAAACATCATGCTTCAGCATTAATCTAGATACTGCTAGTTCTTGTAGCAGAAATAATTCCTTGATCTATATAATCTACTCACAGAAAGCATATTTATATTAATGTGGGGTATGTGTGTGCGTATGTGCCTTTAGTTATCACAATAAAACTGTATTCAAGGAAGCATTTCCTTTGCATAGAAATAGATGATGGTATTTGTTCAGCATAGATTAATTGCAGGAATAACCTATGTGGATCCTACTGATAAGTTTATTATGCATGTGGGTGTCACACAACTGTCCCTTATGTCAACTCATATTTCTTTAGAGCCCACTATACTTGAATCTATACTTTGTAAGATGATACTGGTTCATAATCTGTTAGGAACCAGGCCCACAGCTGGAGGTGAGCGGCAGGTGAGCAAACAGAACCGAAACCATCCTCCCTGGTCTGTGGAAAAACTGTCTTCCATGAAACCAGTTCCTAGTATCAAAAAGGTTGAGGACTGCTGTCCTAATATGCAGTCTTAATCAAGAACTTGTTAGCAAAAAGTCCTACCAAGTTTAATACAACTTTCTGGTTAAAGGCATATAAAGATTACCGTTAATTTCCATTATCAATGTTTTCAATTTTCAAAGGACGCATTTCCACTTGTGCCAATCTCTTATATGAAAAATCTATGCTTATTCAGTAAAAACTGTTTTACTACTGTAGTAGTATGCTGCTTTCACTCTACCCTTTCCATTAGCTTAGTTGACTCCTATGATTAAATATGCCATAGACTAGCATCCAGTAGAGCAACTAATGAATGCCTTGGAAAAGATATTAAAATACTATTATGTGTCTATAGCTACAAAGATCAGAATCATGCAAGTTATGTTATTTATTCCCCGTGACACTCTGTGGAAGTTGCACTTTAAAGAAATAGGATCGGAAGAACGTTGATGCTTTTCAACTTTGATGTTGAAGAAGACTCTTAAGAATATTGTGGACAGCCAAGAAAACAAACTGATAGATAATTGAACAAATCAATTCATAATTCTTACTTGAGACCCAAATAACTAGGCTCAATTATCCATTATGCGGAGACCCAGCTCTCCAGAAATACTCTTATGCTGGGAAAGATAGAAAGAAACTAAAGAGCATGGTCAGAAGCAAAATGGATAGATTTACAGAGTTTCAGAGATGATGAGCACACCTTTGGGAGACATGAACAAACAGATTAGGGATAGATTGTCTTAGAGAAAATCTATGTGGTTACTAGAAGTCGAAAATGACTTGATGGCACATAATGGATGATATCAATGATTAAAGTATATGAAGAAGCCATGCTTTGTAATCATACAATACTCAAGCATGGCACAGTAGTGGTAGGGCCCTGAACTAATCTATGCTTATCATCTTTTTTATTTCTCTGCTGAATGTGCACCAGGGGACTTTGTCTCCTCCATGTCCAGCACAGAACTTCAATGGATAATCTTATTCCTGCCAAAAACCTCCTAGGGTTTTATAAGCAGATGGTATAAGGGGCCAGTTGTGAATCATCAGACTCCCTCATCTCTACACTTTTGTTCCCTAGGGAAACATCTTTAAAATCAAAGATCAGGTGATCTGATAGCAGATCTTCAAAGCACACCCTGCACTGGAGGAACAATGTCCTCTGAAAATGAAAATTGGAAGACTCACTCACATATAACACAAGCTGTATTTTGTGGTAAGATCTGTTCTGCTATTGTCCCGAAGGCTTCTGATGATCCAAAAATAGCACTACAAATAGCACTACACCCATTTTAATTGTCTTTTATTACAAAACAAGAACCTTTTTATTTACCAGAGCCTTCAGCTAGTTTTTATCTGGCTACACTTTTTGTTTTAGCATAAACATTTATCTACTGGTTTATCCCTCCTGTAGCCCAGGCCCAGAAGCATAATAAGTAAATAAATAAAGTAAATAAATAACATAAAAGGAGACACTGAGCTATATAGCTGAGTTCAATCAGGGACTAGAAGGAAAAAAGGAACCAAGAATTACATCGTCAAGTTCTTCTATTCTACTTTGCCGTCTGAATCTGGGTGGGTGCCCCCCCCCCACTTCTTCCCCAACCGGAAAAAATAAACACGTTAAATTTATTAGGTGATCTGAAGCAGAAAGACGAAGGCGGTTGGACAAGAGAGGGAAAGCGAGAGAGGGCCCTGGAAAACGAGTGTTCCCCAGCTTAGGCCCGAGGTAAGCCCCGGCCTTGCGTGGCGAGCGCTTCCGGTGGCCTTACCGCTTCCACGGCGTGCTGCAGGATGGAGGTGAACTTGGAGAACATCTTGTCCCTGGACTGGAGCAGCCGCTGCCGGGAGGATCTGGAGAGCTCTTCGATCCGCCGCCTCCGCTCCAGGGTGAGGGCTGCATGCGGCTGACCGGATAGCGGGGATCGGATCGGTTACCGAACCAAGACGGGCTGCTTCCAGCTCTGCCTGCGGCAAGGAGACACCGTGGCACTGACGGAGGCGGACACCCACCCGCGCCGGGCTTCGGCGACGGTGCCCGGAAGCCGAACGCTTTCGCCCGGCGTCGTTGCTTCTGCTCCCTCCCCTCTCAGGGGCCTTCTAAGAGCCGCTGCTGCAGCGCTTTTAAGCAGCAAGAGAGGAAAACTACCTGGGCTCCGAAAAGGACAGAGCGCAGCTTCTTTCAGTCCTTGCCGGAGCCAGAAATCAGGAGGCGTCTAGTCTCATCTTCTCAGACTCGGTTTTGTCGAAGTTTTCGTCAGTTGCAGCTCACTCCCAACAACACCCGCTTTTTTTCATTTATAACTATGACTATCATTAAGTGTTGTACCTTATGATTCTTGATGAAGTATCTTTTCTTTTGTGTATACTGAAAGCGTATGCACCAAGACAAATTCCTTGTGTCCAATCACACTTGGCCAATAAAAAAATCTATTCTATTCTATTCTATTCTATTCTATTCTATATCAAAGGGTGGCATTTAGTATTTCCTTCCACAGGGTCTTTATGTTAGGCCTTATAACTGTGGCTTGCTTTCATATTTCCCTTACTATTTTCCAAGAGAAGGTACTGTTACTGATGAAACAACTTTCTATCCTTTTTTTCTTTTGACTTCAATAGCTGTTGTATGTTTTACCTATGCATGAATTTTATCTGTGTATGACAAGAATCCTTAAACAGAATACAGGTAATCCTTGACATACAACCACAATTGAGCCCCATATTTTTGTTGCTAAATTGTGAAGTGCTTAAGTTAGCAACACGCTTGTTAAGTGATTCTGGTTCTCCATTGACTTTGCTTGTCAGAAGGTCACAAAAGGTGATATGATCCTGGGACACTGCAACCATCAGAAATATGAGTCAGTTGCCAAGCACCTGAATTTTGATCACATGATCATAGGAATGCTGCAAAGGTCCTAAGTATGAAAAATGGTCATAAGTCACTTTTTTCTGTGCTGTTGTTACTTTGAACAGTCACTAAATGAACTGTTGTAAGTCAAAGACTACCTTTATCATGGTAGATGGTAGTACCTACATAATCTTGATGAAAAGCTAAGTAGGGTCTGAATCTTGTTAGCACATGGCGGAATTTTGTTAGCTAGACTGGGGAATAAATTATACACACACACACACACACTCAAAAGCAAACTACTTCCATGTTTTACAGAAAACCATATGGATGTATCTAACAGACATCAGAGAATTAAACTCAATTTGAGGGAACGCTTAAGGGAATGTGTGATGCCTAGATTGATTAAAATAGAATAGATTTTTAGAAAAAACAAAACAGGAAACAGGGATTAGGACAATTTGAAATGCTTCAGAGTGAGGGCCTCCAGCTTTGTTCAATGTTTGTTCTGTCTATATATTTCTGCACCAGATCTTTTTGGGTAATGCTATCCCATCCAGAACTAAAGATGGACAATCTCCAGATGTAGGTGGGTCCTAAAACCCACAGCAACTCAGTCACACTAAGGTTGAACCCGTTGCTCCCCATTCCAATCCCCACAGCCTTCAGAAGCAAAAAAAGAACCTTGAGAGTATCACTTGTCATAGGCAGGAATTACAATGTATACCTGAATATCATCAGGCATATCCAAGGTTGGGTATTCCAACCAATCATTTTTGAAGAAGTTCAGTAAAGTCATAGTTTCTACCAGGACAAATTAGGAGAAACAAGTGGAAAAAATAGCTAATAAATATATTTTAATGGAATGAATTTGGTTTACACTAAAAACATAGGGCATCATGGAATTTTAAAAAAAGAAAAGCTAGGCATATTTGTAATACTAGTTTTTTGCAAAGTTGCAAGAGATGTTGCAAATATAGATTTTGAGGTAAAAGGGTACTGTATAGTTGGGTTGCCCCCAGTTCGCACTGGTGGGTTGCCCCCGGTTCGCACTGGTTCTATAGAACTGGTAATAAAACCGGCAGGAGGCTCCGCCATCGACCTCGCATGTGCGCGGCCCCATTGTGAACTGGTAGTAAAGGTAAGTAGAACCCACCCGATACTGTAGTCAGATAAGTACTAGCATCATTTGACACTCCTGCAACTTCTTATACCATGAATATCTAATTAATACTTACAGGTTCTCCTTCGCTTACTGTATGACTAATTGAGCTAGAATTACAGTTGTAAATTGTTGAAGGCAACACATGACCAGACCAGATTTTTTTTTTAAATTTCTTGCTGCAGTCATTAAATGGATGCCTTGGCTGTTAGCAAGTCAATTTTCCCAATGAAAATTTTCTGCCAGAAACAGGAAGTAAACACTAGAAACTAGCAAAAAATATTGCAAATTGCAATCATGTAATCTCTGCAAAGAGCTATAAAAGTGAGCTAGTTGCTAAGCACCCAAAATGCGATCACATATCTAACTATATGAATGTGTGTGTGCAGCTGTCATAACTTCGAAAACATGTCATAATTAGCTCTAAGGAATTTTGTCTTAACTTTGAACTGTCATTAAGTGACCAATTGTAAGTCAAGAACTACGTATACTTGCTTCTGTTAAGTAACAATTTTGATTCAATCGGTACTAAGTTTGTAGAAAGTGCAATAACTTTGACTGCAACAGATCTGCCTAAATTATGAACTTATTATGGATAAGTTTATAGTTATGAAATTATGGATTTAATTTTCCATATTTGTAAATATAACATTGGACACTTATTTCAATTTGAATCACTAGGATAAGGAATTTCAGAATTCAGTTCATCTTGAAAAGGAATGCTTTCCCCAGTTGCATACTGGTAATTATTCTTTAGTACCACAAGTTAGACATGATCAGCATTTGCTCGGAGAAATTACTTTGATCTTGTTACTCATGAAATGTGTATATTATAGGATAAATACAGTTTATAGTAATACCCAGATGCCCCTTTTTACTGGGTATTACTCAGATCAAACTGAGTTCTGAGTTCTAAACTATTTTTAAAAAAATTAAAATTCAGTTTGAGTTATCTCAGCTTTTTGCAAATTATCCATATTAAGTATTGTTATTTGAATTGTTTCATGCTACTGCTAGTAGTGTTTCTACTGAAACACTGCTATTAGATGTTTTGAAGTCAGTTGAAGCTCCTAAGTTTTGTGTTTCTTACTGCATTTTTATAAAAAGTTGTAATAAACTTATAAAATTAATTTTAATTAGGTAAACTTTAAAAGAACAAACAAAAATCTCTCATTCTTATAAATCAGTGGAGGGTGTTTTTAAATCATGTAAAAATAGTTTATTTTTACCTTAAAATGAACTTAACATAACAGCAAAACTTTGGCCACAGTGGACACTGCAGAGAATGCTTAAAAAGGGTTGGTTACAATTACAGTATATTGCTGATGGATATGGAAACCAGAATTGGAACCCCAATGTATATAATCTGATTTTATTTTTTATCACTGGATTTGGGTTTAAAATCCACAGAATAATTTTAAAAAGGTTAGACTTGTAGATTGAGGATGCATCTTATGGTTGCCTAAATTCAAAATTTTTGAAACTCATCAACGTTTATGCCATTTTAATGTATCAAAATACAGATGCCAACATGATATAATATTGAAAGGATAAATTGACAGGAAATTATGCTGATAATTGTTGAGCTCTTTCAACATTTGAATAGGCTTTTTTAAAGGAAGGTCATGGAAGATAAATAACTGAATAAATTCAGACAGATTTGTTTTCTTTCAAATATTTCCACCCATCCTATTCAGTCAAATATACTGAAGTAGCCAATATACTACCCTTTGCAGATATCTAGTGATTTGTGATCTTTAGTTACATTATTAGTTACAGTGTAAACAAAATACAAAATGAAGTCTATGAAGAATTCTCTAATTATGAGGAAATAGATAATTTACATCAGGAAAAAATAAATCAGATATTGCCCTGCAGATGGCAGTAGGTTTACACGTTTTAAAGTGGATGATATTAATCTCTACAGGGGGAGTTTGTGCTGTGAAGCAAAGCTACCTGATTTATATAAAATATATAAAAAACTATGCATGTAAAATTTAAAAATGATTTAAAAAATGGGAGAAATATATAAAAAATTTCAGGAAAATTGTTTTGCTCATAGGTCTTGTTTTTCATACCAATCAGTCAGCCATTGCCTAGGCCAAATAGCTATCACAGTATTCAATATCACTGTAGTCCAAGTCTATGTCCCAACCACTGATGCTGAAGAGGATAAAATTGACCAGTTCTATGAAGCCCTACAGCACCTTATAGAATTAACACCAAAAAAATGATGTCCTTATCATCATGGGGGATTGGAATGCTAAAGTAGGAAGCCAAAAGATAACCGGAATAACAGGCAAGTTTGGCCTTGGAGTATAAAATGAAACAGGGCACAGGCTGATATAATTTTGTCAAGAGAATACGATGGTCATAGCAAACACTCTTTTCCAACAACCCATGAGATGACTCTACACATGGACATCACCAGACGGTCAACACAGAAATCAAATTGACTATGTGCTCTGCAGCCAAAGATGGAGAAGCTCTATACAGTCAGTAAAAACAAGACCAGGAGCTAACTGTGGCTCAGATCATGAGCTTCTCGTTGCAAAATTTAGGCTTAAATTGAAGAAAGTAAGGAAAAGAACTAGGCCACTCAGATATGAACTAAATCATATCCCTGATGAATATATATAAGAGTTGACAAATAGATTTAAGGAATTAGATCTGATAGACAGAGTGCCTGAAGAACTGTGGATGAAGGTTTGCAACATTGTACAAGAGATAGCAATTAAAACTATCCCAAAGAAAAAGAAATGCAAGAAAGCAAAATGGCTGTCCGAGGAAGCTTTGCAAATAGCTGAGGAAAGAAGGGAAACGAAAAGCAAGAGAGAAAGAGAAAAATACACCCAATTGAATGCAGAATTTCAGAGAATAGCTAGAAGAGATAAGAATGCCTTCTTAAATGAACAGTGCACAGCAATAGAAGAAAACAATAGAATAGGAAGGGTCAGAGATCTCTTCAAGAAAATTGAGATATGAAGGGAACGTTTCATGCAAAGATGGGCATGATAAAGGACCAAAATGGCAGGGACCTAACAGAAGCAGAAGAGATTAAGAAGAGGTGGCAAAATTACACAAAAGAACTATACAAGAACAAGCTTAACATCCCTGATAACCACAATGGGGTGGTCACTGACCTTGAGCCAGACATCCTAGAATGTGAAGTCAAATGGGCCTTAGGAAATCTGAGCAACAACAAAGCTAGTGGAGGAGATAGTATTCTAGCTGAGCTAGTCAAAATCTTAAAAGACGATGCAGTAAAAGTGCTATGCTCAATTTGCCAGCAAATTTGGAAAACTCAACAGTGGCCACTGTAAAAGGTCAGTTTACATTCCAATTCCAAAGAAAGGCAATGCCAAAGAATGTTCAAAGTATCGCACCATCACACTCATTTCACATGCTAGAAAAGTTACACTTAAAATCCTACAAGCTAGGCTCCAGCAGTACGTGGATTGAGAACTACCAGAAGTACAGGCAGGACTTGCAAGAGTATTATAACAAAACTCAGTTAAGTAGTTTTAGCTTTTCTGCACTTGATTTGATCTGGCTTACCTTGTTGAGCCCCTTGGTCTACTCTTTCCTGTTTTTGTTGGTCTTGCAAGCTATTGTTGAGTTTCAACAAGTAGTGATAGCATCAACATAGGAGGGGACCAGGACAATGGGAGAGGAGGAGGACGATGAAGAGGAGGAGGAAGATGACTAAACTGACTGGTGAGGATAAATATGACAAGGATGGCAACCATGATGGAAAAAGATTAGCAGTGGAAAGTGGACAAAATGTCCAGGATCATATTTGTCCATTTTTAACATCTTAGTTGAATGGATCAGAAGCTGGGACCTGAAAAAGTGGAATAGATTGTAGTTCTGAAAAACCAGTTGTAGGACTGAATGAATGTACGTTTGTTGTTAAAGGCAGATGAGTGAAATAAATCACAATACCTCTGATGAACTGATAAGGGACTTCAACAAAATAATACTGAGATGCAAATAGTGGCAGAAGTGAACCATGATGTTAACACAACCTGGTTGATTGTGAATTTGAAACAAAACTGCTGAGTTTGATTTTAAACTTGAGAATTTTGAGAGAAGGGATAAAGAGAAGATTGGAGTATACAGAAAGGAAGATTGGAAATGGGGCACTTGTGGGAGAAAATAAAGATGGAAAACTAATGATTTTAAAAATTATTTTGTATGTGGACTTTAGCACAAAGTTAAAGGAATGCTTAGAGAATAGTAACTCAGTTTCAATAAAAATGGCCTAATAACAACAATCTTGCTTCTGCAGAGTCAACCCAGGCCAAAATGACAATGAAAGGCAAGTGACCACCAGTGACCAGGGAGGAGGGAGCATGCCCATATTAATTAGGACTATGAAAGAATTTTTTAAAAATGTTACATCAAAACTGATACGATAGTTTTAAACTGAGATGCAGGCAGGTTTTGAGGGTAGTAAAAGTTAGTGGGGCTGTTGCAGTTAAAGGAACATGAGCATAAGCCCCAAAGCACTTAGATGTTCTATCACTTGTTGTTCTTCTGGTTTTGATTAATGAGATTAACATGTTTTTCACTGTTTGTTGATGAGATGCTTATGTACCCTGGTTTTCAATCTGTGATGGAACATTCATTTCTAAAGAAAGCCCAAAGGTTCAAGAGTTTGAAATCTTTTGTGTCACAAGCACCTTCACATTATAGACATATAATGTTCAACACTAAGCAGATAAAATAAATTGTACAGATATAGTACATATAAAAATTATGTAAAATAAATAGTATTAAGGGTAGATGACATTCACCAGGTATCGGGCCACATTAACAGCATTTTCTTTTCCCAATATGAAATCTTCCTCTGTACATGTTGAAGAACATTGTATGTGTCATAGCATGCGTGAGATGGACTGTTCTTTTCCACATTCAGAGTGTATCTTCTATAGGCAAGTCCCATTTTCTAAGATTGTCCTTTGATCTTTCTACCTGGTGCAATCTGTTTTGCAATTTCCATATATGTCAAGGTTATTCTTAACCAGGTAGTAGCTGTGTAGTTGTTCCAAGTTGCCCTGTAGTTACAGGGCTGTCTGTGGCTGCTGCTTGATGGGACGGGCGGAGGTTTTGAGAAAGCCATTCCTTGATCTCAGTCGTAACTGTGGAGGTTGATGGCCACATAATGTGTTCTGCAGTTGTTGTTTTAATTCATCCTTTCTATGCAGTACTTTCCCAGCAGAACTTTTGGAGGGGAGATAGCAGTTAGATAATGCATGTTTTGTATTTGGGTCAGTTTTAGACACCTTGATTCTGATCTGATTGTTTCATTTAGGGACACATCCACCTATTTTACATGTTTCGATCTGAACCAAACAGAACTAGCATATTGTCCAACAGAGTAACATATGTCTAATGTGGAAATTCTGTGGAAGTTGGGTGGCCATCTTTATTTTTCTCAGAATGTTCCTAGCAAATATTTTTTGTTAGTGATTCTTAAAAGTAAGTGTGCAGTTCAGAGTTACTCCAAAATACTTTAGGATAGTGAAATGTTCTAGGCTGGTACCATTCTATCATACCTGCAGTGTTCTTGATGTCTCACATTTTTTTCAAATGGAAAGCCCAGAATTATGTTTTCAGCTGGTCTGGCATCAGCTGGTTATCCCTCTAGTATGTAGCCATTAGATTCAGACCCTTGGTCATTTTTTTCCTGACAGCTTTGAAAGTTATACTCTGTACTGCTATTGCCAGATCCTTGGCATCACAGTGAAGTCTGAAAGATACCGAACTAGAAGATGTTATCTTTAGAAGCAACTGCAGAGAAATTGCAACACATTGGCAATAGATTATCAAAAGCCAGAGCTGCTCAGTAAATTACTCCTTGATGTTACTCTAACAGCATGACTCTTCTTATATAAACATGGAAAACGTGAATGGCTGTTATTATCTTTATCCTTGAGTACAGAAGAACTGGACATGCATTTCTAATATATATTTCAAAGCTTCCTTTGGACACAGGGAAGATGCTAAAGTGAAGAATGTAGGTCTTGCCAGTGTCTTGGAGACTTGATAATTGTCTAGAAATTCAGCTTTGCTTATATATGAAGCCAAAAGAATGCAAAGCAAACAGTTTATGACTTAACATAAACAAAACAATTTCGTTCCCACTAAAAGTTTTATATTTTGTTTACTTATTTTAAAATCTAAGTAAAAGTATGCAAAATTTGTCTGGCATGGTTTTTCCAGTTTCTAACTTGGTACCTTGACCATTACAGAAAACTGGCTCTCCTAATAATCTGTAAAGGAAGCCCAAATAGTCAAATTTGTAATGCAAGCAATAACCCTGCCCTTTTGCATGGGCATCAAAATTGCACATGGGTTGATCATGCAGTTGTGATGACCATTATGACATTTTAGATCTCTCCTGGGGTGCCTCTGAGAATATACCTGCTGCTGAATTTCCTTTACAGAAATGCTGAAGGTAAAACATTGAATCTAGCTAACTTAAAAAGTTTTTCTGCCTCTTTAGCATGAAATGCTAGGTGAGCCAAGGTGGCACAGTGGTTAGAGTGCAGCACTGCAGGCTACTTCAGCTGACCACTAGCTGCAATCTCACGGGCTCAAGGTTGACTCAGCCTTCCATCCTTCCAAGGTGGGTAAAATGAGGACCCAGATTATTGGGGGCAATATGTTGACTCTCTAAACTGCTTAGAGAGGGCTGTAAAAGCAGTAAGAAGTGGTATATAAGTCTAAATATTGGTAAGGTATTTTATGCTACAAGTGGCATAGCTAAATTATATATTTCTGGAGAAAGACTTAAATCTTAATTTATTTCCAACAGAGCTTTATCTTAGCCAGCTGAAACAAAATATTGAATGTAAAATCCAACATATTTGGATTTTAATCTATAGCCATGGGGGAGAAAGCCAACATTTGCAAAGTCAATACCATAAAGGATTTTTCAAATACTAATTTGACCCTGTATGTCAAATGGCACAGTCCAATTCAGGCTTTAAATAAAATCAGGATAGTTTCTAGACTTATTAAAGACTTGGCTGCACATCTAAGCAGACACATAGTGTGCCATTGAGTAGATAATGTACTACTTTAGTTGCTCCGAAGTTTTTGATTGTACATATGATATACCTATTACAATTGCAGGTAAAAGAATGGTGCTTTTGTTATACAGTTAGTCCTTGACTTATGACAATTGAGCCCAAAATTTCTCATTAAGTCAGACATTTGTTAAATGAGTTTTGCTCCATTTTAAGACCTTTCTTGCCACAGTTATTAAGTGCATCACTGCAACTGATAAGCTAGTAACCCGGTTAAGTGAATCAGAATTCCCCATTGACTTTGTTTGCCAAAAGGTTGCAAAAGGTAATCCACATGACCTTGGCACACAGCAATGATCATAAGTATGAACCAATTGCCAAGCATCTGGATTTTGATCATGGAGATGCTACTAAGATTGTAACTGTGAACGGTCACTAAATGAATTGTTGTAAGTCAAGGACTACATGTACCTTGAACTTTAAGATATAGTTTTGGACCAAAATGTCAAGGCTTGGACTAGAATTTCTATATATTTGAATGACCTGTTTTGTTCAGTGTTGTTAATTCTGATATTGTATAAACGAAACTCTGGAAAACATAATTTTAAGTTTTTGTGGTTTTTAAAAAATAATTGATAAGATTATCCTCTCTATTGTATGATGCAACAGCCCAAAGGAATTGTCTAATGCCCACTTGGAAAATAGAAAAAATTGTGATATTGTCTGAATACATGGCTGAACTTGGTTTATTTGCCTATTTTTTTTCATTTGCTGATATGATAACCTTACATCCCCTAACAATGGGACCAACTGTTTAGCCAAAATAATATTCACTGTGGACTTTATATATGTGCCACAATGCATGTGTGTGTGTGTGTGTGTGTGTGTGTGTGTGTGTATCTATCTATCTATCTATCTATCTATCATCTATCTATCTATCTATCTATCTTTGCAAAATGTATCATGCAGTTTGATAAGGCTCTTCTGTTAATATAATAGACAATAACATATGAATTGCTAATTACAAATTTGTTGGATGTACATCCCACTTTTTCTCCATCAATTCAAGATGCTATACATTATATTTCTGCATTCATTTATGGGAATAACATCCATCTGTGAAATTGACTATGTTGAGAGAAAGTGATTGGTCTCTAAGGTCACCAGTGGCCTAAAAGACCTTGACGTGGGTATCCCTGGTCTTACTTAATATCCTAACTACTGCACACTAAATTAATACCACCTAACATTGTTATCAACTCTACAATGGTATTCTGGCCATGAATTTATTTTGAGAAAACATATCCACCTTGAAGCTCTTCTGATATTAAAGTTTTGCTATTTGTGCCCAGAGAATGAGCTGTGCAATAGTAACCCAAGATGACATCTCCACCTTGAAAAATGCAGTCCATCAGCCAAACTTGAGGTCAGTTTCTGTTTTTTCCATCAACATCAACAGAATCAACAGCATTCACTGGTTTTGTAACCACAAGATGGTTGTGCTTCAGCTGATGAATCCACATACCAGAGGTCATGTACAATATTAAGCCTTGGTACTACAGTGGTCTAAGGCACCCTGTTATTAAGCTGGTTATTAAGACCAGCTGCCTGCAATTACTGCAGGTTCGAATCTCGCCAAGGCTCGAGGTTGACTCAGCCTTCCATCCTTTCTAAGGTAGGTAAATTGAGGACCCAGTTGTGGGGGCAATAAGCTGACTTTGTATAAATATACAAAAGGATGAAGGCTATTGCTGAGCACATTGTAAGCCGCCCTGAGTCTCCAGAGAAGGACGGCATATAAATCAAATTAAAAAAAAATAAATCACAAACTGTAAAACCTTCATAGCAGAGAGGGGGACAACAGGATTTTGTAAAGGCTCTGAAAGGCCCAGAATACAAAACAATCATTTTGTAGTATTCTGCTTTTCTCATTTCATGTTACCTCAATGTAAGTTTCTTTCCTCCATTATTCTTTGCCCATTTAAAACAATACCATGATATTTGTGTGGGGAAACCTGTACATGTAGCATATGCTTGCTATTCTATTTTAACTGGTTTAACTGCTTTGAATGCCAAACGCTGACCAAACTCCTGTATCGATCATTTCGAATACAGTTACCAGTTTATACTGGCGGAGGTTCCTTTATTGTGTGCACCTGGAGGCGCCCCTCCCCTTTCAAAAACACCGTGGATGACGGTAGTACCTGTTGCTTGCTCGATGCAAACGGAATAAATGTCCTGAATTGCCCTCAGATAAAACAAAAAACCAGACTTGGCTTCTTTATCCGGCTGTTAAGCCAGAATTCATTGCGGAATGTTCATACTGCATGAAGGAACGAACACGCAAATCGCCTCCCCGCTCTTCCGCAGGAGGCCCCAGCCACGAATCGGTGGGCCGGCAAAGGCGGTTGTTTTTTAGCCAGACCCGACTGGTGCTGCAGCGCCTGGCGAAGCGGCAAATGGCCCCGCCCAGGCCCAGCCGGTCGCTGCTCGCAGTGGCTGCAGCGGTCGGCTGTTGTGCTAGTCCGCGGCGCTCCCTCGCTTTGAGACGCAGACAGGTACCGCCCTCTCGCTCGCAGTCCCGGCGGCACATGGGGAGATGCTTCTCGGCTGCGCCCGGTTAATGTCGGGGAGGGGGCTTCGCTTCTTGCGCTCGCCGCCGCCGCCGCCTCTCTCTTGGTCCATCTGAGCCATGTCCGCCAGAGGTGAGTGAGCATCTGGGTCGGGACAGGAGATTGGATCAACATTTTTTCAGGCAGCGAATGCTTCCAGATAAGGCCAACTCTCCGCCTCTTTCTCATCTTCCTCTCCCTGGGCCGGTAGTTGCATTAATGTCTCCCTTTCCCCCCCCTTCCCCCCCCTTCTACCTTTCCCTGCAATATGCACCTGCTGTGCCTAAGAACTTCGCTCTGCCTCCCCTTTAATTTTGCATTTGCTTGGTCTTTTGAGGGAGGCGAAGAAGAGCTACGCTTGAGAGCCTTGAAGGCAACGTTTGTGTTAACACCACAGCTCTCTTTTGTGGGTGCGAGGAAGCCTGGCTTGGCCTGGGAACCTACCTTCTTTAGGGGTGGGGTGAGATTTTGCGCCCACACCACCTTTCTTGGGACCGGTGTTTTTTTTTTACAGTGTTGGTGGAAAAACTCGGGGATTGATGCACCAAGATATTTAAAGCTGCAGCGAATCCCTTTGGGGAAGAGGGAGGGAGAATGGAGAAAGGGGGAAAATATTCACAATCACTTTGGAGCTTTACCAGGCTGTCTTTTTTTTTTTTCCCAAGAAGAAAATCTTTTTTTTGTGTGAAAAATTTGGGAGGGAGAATTTTGCACTGATAGAAAGTGAAGGAAAATACCAGAATGATAATACTAGTATGTTTCCCTTTCTGAGCTAGGTGAAGTAGCTAGTACAGTGATTTTAGTCAGTTTAAGCCTTGTAGATACTTCTTTTAATGAAGTGTTAGGTATTATTGAGTAAGGGGCTTATTCCTGGAAATTCATATAGTATTTATTGATGTTGAAATCTACAAACAGCTTTTATTATCTGGATATAAAAATATTATAGTTTTAATGTATTTTTCAACAGAAATCCTTTGCATACTTTCCTTGCACCTGGTTGAAAATCCTTTTGAATATAGATGCCTAGTATTGTGATGTAAAGAAGACCAGATGTAAAATCCTTCTTTGAAACTGGGACATAAGATTTGTCTTATGTGCTGTGTTATAAGGACAGAAATGATTTTTATTATTCTAAGAAATCAGTGCATTTGATGTTTCTAGGTGCATTGTGTACATTTTATGTAAGATCTTTTAAGTGTGTGTACTTGTAAAGAAATAACAAAACCAAAGATATGTTTCTCTGATTTCCAATGCACGTATTTGCTTTATTTCACTCATACTGTGATTATTGTTTCAATAATAATTGAACAAGGTAGAATCTATCATGACCAGAACAAAACTCCTATAGAAATCTGCAAATACCGATTTGTCTGCAAATTCATGGGTGTGGCTATGCTTAAAACTGGAAAAGAAAAGGTGGAGACATAGGAGGAACTTTGCATATTCTGACCAGGCTCCTTAATATTGCCTAGCTTCCTTGAAGTTTTGTGATGTCACAGTACTGACTCAGCTAAAATTTAAAAACACATTTAGTTAGTTTTATTTTTGGGATGGGATGCTCAGTGAATTCCTCTTGATTTATACAATTTGCATATCAGCAACTCCAAACCTTCAATTGTTTTATCTTTATGAAGAAATGTCTGTTTAATCCTTGAATGAAGAACCTTGTGCCACTTTTCGTTTCTAAAATCTATTGCTAGCTAGCTGTAGAATTGCAAGACCATGTTTAACCATTGCAGAAACCATACTGTAAAGTTATTGTAAAATAGGGAAAATTGAAGCAGATTTTATTACTAGAGAAGTGAGTACTCCTGTTCTGTTTTCAATGTTTTTGCATTTTTGCAAGAAATAAGTGGGGGAAAACATTAGATGTCATGTATTATGCTTCTCAGCTGCCTAACATACTGGAAATATGAAGGTCAACCATGCATATCAACATTTTTGCATAATTTAGACATAGCTGTAGACTCAAGTCTTTTAAGACAAGTTTTTATACCCTTGGGAAGGTTTTAAAAAATATTCAAAATACTGAATAACTTTAAAATACTATGATTATAACATAAAGCTTCACATTAGGATGTAGTCACTTTGAAAGCTTTAAGGCACGGGTGTCAAACATGATGCATCACGGTGCTGTCACATGACGTTTTGCGATGTTTTTCCCATTCACAGAGCTGGGGTGGGTATGGCCTGCACGTGATGCATCCGGCCTGTGGGCTGCCAATTTGACACCCCGGCTAAGAGAATGGCTTTGGTAGCTTTAAACAGTGGTGAAATCCAAATTTGTTTACTACCAGTTCTGTGCACGTGGCTTGGTGGGCATGGTGTGGTTTGGTGGGCATGGTGAGGCTTGGTGGGCTTGGCTTGGTGGGTGTGACAGGGGAAGGATACTGCAAAATCTCCATTCCCTTCCCCACTCCTGGGGAAAGGATATTTCAAAATGTCCATTTCCATCCCACTCGGGGGCCAGCGAGAAGTGGTATTTGCCAGTTCTCCGAACTATTCAAAATTTCTGCTACCGGTTCTCCAGAATCTGTCAGAACCTGCTGGATTTCACCCCTGGCTTTAAATATAAAGAGTTTAGAAAGCCAAATATAAAGTATCATCTTGGAACCATTTTGAAAGCAAGGGCTAGCAGCTCCAAAGAGTGCAGATTCAGCAGTTTGGGAGATAGCTGTTAAGACTTTGGGAAGCGGACTGTAAAATTCAAAGCAGATTTGTATTGGGAGCCCTTGTAGTTTTGCTAGTCAGGCCTAACTGATTATGGTATTGAACAAGAATGGTAGTCTGTGGGACATTTGATAATGCATCTTTCTGATGATCATGCTGCTTTTTGCCTTAACAAAAACACTCATTCAAAAAGAGAAATAATAGGATATAACAACTGGGGAAGTACTATTGCATATTCATCTTCTGTGGTCTTTGGCTGCCAGTTCCAGATTCAGATATAAGTAAGAGTATTTGTTCAGTGGTCCCAGGTATTCCCAACAAAGTGCATAAACACAGATAACTATTACGGAAATTGCTTTTATTAAAGCTATAGCAGTTAAAATGGTTAATTTTTGTGCCAAGATATATTTACATTCTCCAATTATATGCACTTAACAGAACCAATAGACTGAGGTTTCTGCAAATATAGAACAAAAACCATATGACCTCTCAAGGTTTGGTTATATACCAGAATGCTCAGGACCCCTCTTGGTAAGAATAATCCAACTTTATTAAAATCTTCTTAGTTGCCTGTAGATGAGATCAGAACTATTTGGGGTGCAATCTTTGACGGAGTCAAATGGTAATTTAAGTAAACTCCAGCAATCTACAGACTGTACAGAAAGACCATTTAAAGATTGATATACTGTTGGAAAACTGGTTTTGTACATTTTAAATTACAGTTTCTTCGTTTAGTTAGCTAACCTGGATTGGCATATTGCCCCAAACCAGGTGCCTGGATTAAGTACTGGTAAACTCTGCCATCTGGTATTTCCATTAGCAGGCTGTTGTAGAAGACAAAATAACGCAGCTACTCTAGGGCTCCCATCCCTTTTATTCACTCCTACTGGTATATGGAAATGAGGGACAGAAATAATATGGGAAGAGATTTACTAATGTCCACTTTGTCCATAATGGTTATGACCTTAATTAGACCACCACTTTTTATTTTATAGAATTACATTTTTTATTTTTTTAAAAGTTTAGGTGACAACAAGCTAGGAAGTCTGTGAAAATGAACAATACTATTATGTGACGCTTGCAGTTGGCATATTATCTGGCTACAAATTGAGTTAATGGCTTATCTGTAATTTGTGCAAAATATATCTTATAATAAGTTTAACTGTGTCATACTGCCCCTTCTGGCCAAGTGAGCAACAGAATAAATATTGATCAAGGCTGAATAATGAATAGACTGCAAGCCAATCAACTCTCTTGAGGTTTTCAGAGAAAGAAGAAAAGTGCACAACAGGAATAGTTGATTTAAGCATAAGCTTTCTATAGCTATATCTAAGCAAGATAATGAGTTGGCAGGGCTTGACAGGATTCCCAGCAAAATGCCATCCACAAACGTGTTCCTATTTTTCCAACCCATCTACGGTTTTAATTGGCTTTGCAAATCTGCCAACTATAGGAATTGAGAGCTATATATCTTCACAGCAGTGCTACTACTTATACATATACAATTGGGGTGTCTCTAGACTTATGGCTATAAGTATTTATCACATTTTTATAGTTGTTTCATCAGATATCCAGGAAGGCTTCCTATGTGTAGTTGTTCACATATCAGTTATATCAACTAATCTCACAGTTTCATAGCCAAGAAGCTTATGATGGGAAAAATAAGTTCTGGAATTAAACTATAGTATGTATTAAAAGGGAAATTCACTTTCTTGTTGATTAAAGATAATCTGTTGTTTTAGTGTGGTAATTGACGATCTTAAAATGACCATGGGCTTACATTCCAGGCAAGCCTGGAACTTAAGCTGATGTCTTTCAGTGAAGGGTTAGCAACATATCTATAGGCCTAGGGTATATTTTTAGTAGTTATGGAAGGGAATTATATTTGATAATTCACAGTTCCTTAAATGGAAAGACAGCATCAAAGATACACACTACTACAACAACAACATCAACTAACAATGGTTGAGGCTGTCAGAAGAGCAAGAGCCAGAACTTTGTATCTCCCTTGACACCTTGAAGTGATAAAAGAGGAGAAGCAGGAAGAGGAGGAGGAGGAGGATCCTCAAAGCCCAGTGGCTTAACATGTTTTTCAAAGTATTAAATACTTGGAAACATAGTGAAGTTTGTCATCTTAAATGCAACAACTAAGCAACTAATTATTCTGTGCCTTTAGCTGTTATCAGGATTATGTTTAGTTTTTTAAAACAAAGTTTGAGATACTGTAATAAGAATATCAGAAGGATGGCCAAGGAAAAGAGAACTTTGCACATTCCCACAATAGTTGTGTTAATTGTATATATAGAACTTTTCATATTTGAGCTTCCAGAATTAAAATCAGGTTCTATCATTATCAATGCTTTTGATAATGTGTTTTGATGGTATATATTTGTCAGTTCTACAAAAAAGCAGTGTTTATGGAGATTGTGAAAGACCAATGTCCTATGATTGATTAGGCTCCCCAAACTTGGTATTCTTTAACCAGTTTCCATAGCTTTTAGCCAGTAGGCCATTCCATTTTTAACTGTTTTTGGGGGAAAGCATGAAAATATAAATGCTGAAAAAATGATGGAAAGGCATGGAAATGTTCCAAATGGAAGGTATTGATATATGGACACTTAGTAAAATAATGTGATTAATGCAAGACTATTAAGAATAAAATCATAGCCTGGATTAGTATTTTTTGCAGAATTTGTTTGTTAAATTACTTAGATTAATTTTATTATGTGATTGCTTTTTAACGTTTTATCATGAATTAGATTCACAACTTGAAGGCTATGTTAAAATGTGGCTTTGAGGAAAAAAAGCTGTGAAATGCTAGACTTAACAAAAAACAAGTTAACCATTTATCTTGAGTTGCATCTTTTATTTATTTTTTAAAAATCTCTCTTGTTTTGGTTACAAGCTCATTGGAATTCCTGAGGGGAAAATTACAAATAAGTCGGCATTAATAAGCACCAGAATGATTGTGAGCTGCTAGTTTCCTGTGATTGTCTGTCTGTACAATGAGCCTTAAGCTATTTTGAGTGCCCATGCTTCTGTATGATTTGAAAAGAGAAGATAAGCTTAGCTTGTGGCTAAACAATTAGCAGTTCGGTTCTATGCATGGTTACTGAAAGTAAGTCTCTTGTGTGTCACTCCTAGGAAATTATATACAGAATTGTATGACTGCCACTGGCATCAGCTTGGGCAGGTGTAAAGCTTCCCATATGTTCCTTAAATGGAGGGAAGTTACCCGAAACTGAACTAATCATAATGCTATGCTTCACAAACAATAGAGATAATAACACAACAGTAACACAAACAGCATGATCTTGCTGCTGCAACTAATCATGTGGTTACCTGCTTATGACATTGCCTCTGCATAAAGACAGCTGTTGGCCTTTTTTATTTTTTGTGGTGTTTAAATTTTGTGCATTCACACACGGATTGTATGAATAGGTTTTCTCATTTCTGAAAAGTTGTTACAGGGGCCCTGTTGTCTGTAATTTGGGAATGCGGATATGGAATAAAAGACTTAAATTATAGGAAGTTATTTAACAGTGAAGCCAAATATGAGCAGGGAAGATAAACTTTCTAGTGCTGGATATGTTCAAGAAGAGAATAAAGAACCATTGGTTAGGGATGACTTCGTTTCTATTTTTGTGCTGCACAGCTGAATCTATTTTATTTTGAAACAAAATTATGGGCAGGTGGAAAAAATGAAAGTTTCACACTACCACCACTGCTGAATATATTGCCTGCCACTTAAAAAAATAAATTTAAACAGTGTGCCCATTGGCTCCTCAAAGTTTGAATATCCAATAAATAACAATTATCATGAAGTGTGGCAGTTTAAAGGAAAGGAACTTAGCCATGGGAAATATATTTCAGACATCTGAGTCTGCCATTCAAAGTTTTTTAAATTAACTATCAAGCAAAGTTAAGCT
Organism: Pantherophis guttatus; assembly: GCF_059756535.1. Lineage (NCBI taxonomy): Eukaryota > Metazoa > Chordata > Lepidosauria > Squamata > Colubridae > Pantherophis > Pantherophis guttatus. The sequence goes on along the minus strand of NC_142068.1, from coordinate 53,955,373 downwards.
TTTCAATGTTTTGACCTCAAATGTACTAGGGAGGCACAATAAAACTATAACAATGGGGATCTCTTGGTTCTGAACTATTCATCAGCTGTAGGAGTGAATATAAACACGATGGGCACATTTTAGTTTTCTGGAACCCAAACTGAGAACTCTTTCTTTTTTTTTTGTACTATACTTGCACACATGAACATATAGAATCATATAGAACAACTAAAGAAGCATCGTGGGAAATCATTACAGATCTAAGACCCTAAAAATCTAGTTTCAGTTCTTGGCTTGCATGAATGTGTGAATTATCTGTACATAAAATATACTAAATTTAGGATGCTCTCTTTGAAAACAGAAGACAGAAAATAATCACTTCTTTCCACGATAATTCATTCGGCGAGTCTAAAATAAGTATCCTATTTTAAAAATAAATTATTTTGGAGAAAAAGTCTTCCTTTGCAATAGTGGCGAATGTAAGATAATAGTGTCTTCATGTAAAGTTAATACATCATATAAGTACATCTGAACTTTTTCTGTTATTGTGACTTTGATCATTAATACTGATACTGAGGTCTGCATGCTGAGGTCTATATCATTTCTAATTTCATAAAAATATAACTTGCTGGAGTGAACTAATGCAATTCAGTAACAATATATCAGTATTGTTCACAAAACTTCCTAAAGTAATGATTAGCAATTCAGTAACAATATAAGCTTATACCTTATGGTCTTCTTTATACTATGAAAATATCATTAAAACCATGTTTTTTTATTTTATAACCATGTTTTATATTATATTATATTTATATTATAACCATGTTTTTTTCTTTATTTGAACTATGCCAACTTTTCTTACTTTTTATCAGGCTGTGCTGATCAAACTAAGATGGATTTTTCTAATGAGTCCTTTTGTCTATGAGTCTGTCCAGCTGGCTGAATTGCATAGCCATCCATCTTCAAATCAGGGATGACCCCCTTACGTTATAATTGTGATTGCCTTTTTGTTTTCAACGGTAAGATATGATTCATGATCAATTACATAATTTTTGTCAGTCAGCTGCAGTGCACATGGCTTTATTTCCTATTTATAGAACCTTAATGGTGTGAACAGTTTTTGATAGTTAATTTAGAAAATTCTTCTTTTTGTCATTTCCTAGTAAGAGATATAAGAGATAAGTGGAAGGAGTTGGTGTGAGAATTAAAGTTCTAGGCTACAATTTCAAGACCATCTAAACCATAAACTAGTTAGCTACATTTCAGTTTAGTTCATTACATTAAGCTAGCATGTATTATTAATTTATGATTTAGCATCAGGGGTGAAAACCCTGATTTAGCATCAGGGGTGAACCCAGAAGCAGGTTCTGACAGGTTCTGGGGAACCGGTAGCGGAAATTTTGAGCAGTTCGGAGAACTAGCAAATACCACCTCTGGCTGGTCCCAGAGTAGGTTGGGAATGGAAATTTTGCAGTATCCTTTCCCTGCCATGCCCACCAAGCCAGTTTTACAGAACCGGTAGTAAAAAAAATTGGTTTTCACCACTCTCTAGCATGTTCTGGAAAACTACAAAACCACTGTTCTCCTTTGCTGTTTTAGCTCTTATGTATCAGTATTGTTCACAAAACTTCCTAAAGTAATGATTAGAAATGATGTTTGGATGGGCATTCCAACCTTCAGTGGAAAAGAAAAGGTAGAAATTCATTCACTAGAAAACTAGTTAAGGCCTAGGGTCCAAGCTATTGTGCTTGCGATATTATTTACATAGGCTGCTTTTTATGCTTCTACATAAATCTTAGAAAATATGGCTCTTCTTTAATTCCCATAATTGAAATGGATGCTAAAGGTGATGGTGTAGAAGGAAAAATTAACTGTTTTAATTAAAGAGAAGAATCTATATATTTTTGTTTCTACTTGGAAAGTACTTTGACTTTGAGCTCAACTGAAAAAAATTAAACTTTGGTTTTAGGTTTTTGATAACTAGGTTGACTTTGTTGTTTTTGTAATGGTTTGAAATAATTAGAAATGTAAAGCAAAAGGTTGAGATGTATTTTTTTAAAAATCTACTGCAATGAAAAATGTTGGAAATCATTCCTTTTTTCTTTGCACTTCCCTTTTCTCTTCTTTGTCTTTTCTGTTTTTTGTTTTTATTTGTATTTATCTCATAACAAAATTTAATAAAAATATATAAAAAGGAGGAAAAGTATAGCCGGTTTTAGTAATTGGGATTTTAAACATGTTCATTGACATGGTTTCCTAGCATATGTATTTTCTTTGCTGATGGTTGAATGCCCAGCTTTGAAAAAAATTAAAGTAATTATATTATCAATTTTTTTCAAAAGGGCATAGTGGAATCACATTGGAGATAACTATTTATGTTCCAGTAAGAAATTCTGCTGTTTTATGTTAAATACTGCAAATAATTAATTCAGGAAGCTAGTGCTAGACTTATAGCATTGGATAATTTCCAGTCTAACTCCAAATTTCCCTTTCTGATGAAGATTTTTCGGAAATACCCTGTTTCCCCCAAAATAAAACATCCCCTGATAATAAGCCCAATTGTGCTTTTGACTGCATAGCAATAAAGCGAAGCGCTTATTTCAGGGTTCAAAAAAAAAAATAAGACAGGGTCTTAGTTTTGGGGAAACACGGTAGTTATCCTGAAGCTTTTGAAACCCTTTAAGTCAGATTTCAGGCATGGCAAAGTACTGAAAGAGCACTGATCACACTTTCTTGGTGATTCATGATTCAAAACACAGAGCACAAGTTTGAGAAAAAAGAACTACTGTATTTTTAGGAGTATAAGACACACTCTTCCCCCTAAAAGAGGCTGAAAATTTGGGTGCGTCTTATACTCCAAATGTAGCTTTTTCGAAGCTTTTTTTCAGCCCTAAAGTGCTAACGAGGCACTAGCGAGCGATCTTCCCAGCTTTGCCTGCTCCCTCAACTGTCCGCTGTGCTTTAACTAGGCGCTAGCGAGTGAAACGGGTAAAATGTAAAATTTGTTACTACCGGTTCTGTGGGCGTGGCTTGGTGGGGGGGTAATGTAGTCACATTACCCCCCCCATGCCCATTAGTGGGCATGGCCAACTATTTTTTTTTTAACTTTTCAAAGCATTTTTTCTAGTGCTTTGAAAAGCCTCTGCCGATCAGGCAACTCAGCTGGGATCGTCAGAGAGGCTTTTAAAAAAATGCCTCTCTGACAATCAGGCAACTCAGCTGGGATCGTCAGAGACTTTTCAAAGCAATTTTTTTACCACCTCTTCGGCCAACAGGTTGCAGAAAAAAATGTTTTGAAAAATCTCTGACAATCCCAGCTGAGCCGCACGATCATCAGAGGCTTTTTTTTTTACTTTTAAAAGCATTTTTTTCGTCAGAAGAGGTTGTAGAAAAAATGCTTTTAAAAGTAAAAAAAAAAGCCTCTGATGATCGTGCGGCTCAGCTGGGCAGGGGGGGCCCGCAGGGATTTTTGCTACCAGTTCTCCGAACCACCCGCTGCCATTGCTACCGGATCGGGTGATCCGATCCGAACCGGGAGCATTTCACCCCTGGAGTGAAGCGATCTCCATGCTTTGTTCCGATTCTCAGCTGTTTTTTAGAAGCTTTTTTTTCAGCCCTAACTAGGCACTAGCTGAGTGAAGCTATCTCCTCCCATGCCTTAGAAGCTGTTTTTTATCCCCAAGCAGGGCATAAAAAACCAGCAAACTAATGTGCTGAAGCTGACCAGACTAAGGATGCTAGCCAGATGAATACCTGGTAGGCAGATTTCCCCCCCCCTATTTTCTTCCCCAAAAACTAAGCTGCGTCTTATACTCCGGTGCATCTTATACTCCGAAAAATATGGCATGTCTATTGCAAAGATCATTTGGTGCCTTTTTTGCAAGAAAGTGGAAACACAAAAAAATTACAGAACTTGGGCTTGAGGTGAGAAATTTAGCAATCTGATTTTCTTGTCAACGTTGGGGATGCAAGTCAGATCTTCATCCGTAACCATATCCTACAATTATTTCTAGGCAAAACTGCTGCTTTAGGAGTGGCAGCAGAACTAGGAAAATCATTCTAGGAAAATTGTTAAGATGGAATGCAGAGGTAATCAGGCCAGTGTCCTGATTGAGGAAGGAACATTGAGGTTTCTCACCTAATTATATTATGTTGCAATGACCTTGGTAAGTTGCCCTAGGGCTGCAATGTGAAATGGTGAACTGTTCCTTGTTTCAGATGGGTTGGCAGAGAGGATCAATTTGTCTCTGATAGGATGAGATAGAGAGGAGCTGGGTTTGACCTTAGTCACGTCAAAGGATAAGGAGTAAAAAGAGTGCAGCTTCCATTTTGTTCATTATATCTATCTTCTGCACTGCACATGGTACCCATTGGACTCATAGGGATATTGTGATGGTTCTCCTTCTCCCAGGGTCAGTTCTTGTTGATGCATTTGTATAGAAACAGCTTGTACACCAATTGTATCTATTCTACTTGATTGCTTGTTCCTTTACCTATTGATGGTTGATCCTATAAGGCAGAAGCTATCTGCCACGTCTATATCTTCATTGTCAATTCTATGGCTGGTTGTTTTATCCATTTTCTTTAGTTTGGTCTGCTTTATATTTAATTTTAGTCCCATTTTTTCCACTGTGCTCTTGACCTTTAGTATTGGCGCTTGCATATCATTTGCACTTTCAACTATCAGGATAGTGTCATTAGCATTAGCAAATATAAATACTGTCAATGTCCAAATGACTAGATGTTGATGTACATATTCCTCCTTGTGAGTGCTGAAACAATAAAAACCATGGTAATTTGAATTTTAACTTTTCAAGGAGAGTATTATAAATTAATCCCCAATAGCAGATTTTTATTAGGTAAGGTTGCTTTGTATACAATAGTTTAACATGTGTTAGAAGTTCAAAATGCAGAATAACTTTAAATGTTCTAGACCTGAAATAATAATAAAAAAACCTCCTTTTGTGGAGATCAGTGTTCTTTTTAAGGCTGGAACCATATATGCTGTTACTGGTGAATAGATTCAATTGAGCCCAGTGGCGTACTTAAATTGTGAGCACAAAGGACTATCTTGAATGATTTAACTGTAGATTGTCTTCCTTGACAAAAAGAAGAAAATATGTAGCTTTTACATCATAAGCAATTGACATTTGAAAATGAAATGGAACAGATTCAGCAATATTAGATTAAAATAAACTGTTTATTTTGTCACTGCTCCAATATTCCTGTGGTTTCTTGGCTGGTAGACTTGTATGATTGCCTAACTGTATATATATAATATGATCTGTATCCAATCAATTGCCTTTTTCATATAAAATATGGGGGTTTTTTTCTATGAAATATTATGTACACAACAAATTTCACTTTTTGTTTTTTACATTTTGAAACTTGGTTAGAAAGGCATGAACTGTAGAGCATGATGAAGTTATTGCTTAAGACAGTTATGATAAATAAAGCTAAGACAGAGAAGAACTGAAAAGATACTGTTTGAAATAGCAAAATGACAAAAAAAACCTAGGTATCTACGACAGGCTTATTGGTTATCAAAATTGTGTACAATTGTTAAACGTAATGTAAATGTAATTTACATTTACGTTAAATGTAATAACAGATACATTCATAAATAAAAAATAATTTTGATTTATAAGTGGGTTAGTTGACTTGAATAGTGACAAATAAAAGCAGTTAGGTCCAAAATAATGTAACAGTTTGCCTGGAAAAATCGAGGACAGTCAGTCTTGTATAATCACACAATTCCCCTTTTGTCCCATGATATTTGTGGTACATTGATTATAAAAGAGTGTTAGTTGAATTGCAAAAATAAATGTCCCAGTTGACTAGGAATGTCATCTGGCTGGCCATTATCCAATGAACACATTTTCTTTGAGGTATTTTTGATTTTGACCAGTACATAGGATGAAAATATCAAAATTAGCTATACAAAAATATTCCAGGAATGACTTATTTAATCTAATATTAACTTGTATTAGGGATAAGCCCATTCTGTCCATCAGCATGTATTAAAACACACTCATCTGCATTTCATTATACAAAAAACTTTTATTAAAATAAGCATTTCATATGTCACTTTCATAATTACATGCATTGTTGATACACCTTTTTAGAGATGGAGAACTGATGGAAAAATTGATAATCTGAAATATGGCTTAATTTTGTTCTTTAGTTTTATCACGGGCTCATAATTGATTTTAGTGTGCATGTTTCATCAGCTGGGACATTGTGAGTCCCAGGTGCATTGTCCAATGTCTAGGCATGAGAGCTCTTTGACATAAAGAGGACATGTTGATAAAGTTGCCCAGCCGTTCAGTTTACAACTGCAAAGAACACTGATTCATACATAGCTTCCTATGTTAATTACCAAGTCTCTTGGCAGCCATGGCTGCTGTTCTATTTCTTCTTCAGTGTAATTAATTATATGGCCTGAATCAAAGGAAGAAGCAGCTGCCTTTGTTGGAAAGAATTGGAAATCCCCCCCACCAAAAAAACCTTCTGTGTCCATAATGTTCTTTTTATACGAAAAGGTGAAAGGCTTTGCTTTATTTATTTCATCATGTCACTGAGGAAAATAAGCATTAGATAAAACTATACGAGGTTCATACCTTTCATTTGCTATCATCACAAAGGATTAGTGTTTGGATCTGAGTGATAGAAAGTTTCCTATTTCAAGGCAGAATGAGAATGCGATTGCAGTTTCACTTACTGCCTGTATGTTTCAGTTTTGGTCTGGCATTTGCTCAACTTGAATAAAACTGTGATATGAAGTCCATGCTGCATTTTGTCATTTGTCAACAAATGATCATATTCCTGTGTCAGTGGCAGGGGAAATTGTGAAGTTGGATACAGTGTAAGGACGCTGGTTCCCAGCAAGCTCTCTTTGATTTATGCTCAGGATAGTCCTGCTAACAAATATCATGGAGAACATTGTAGCTTAAGAAAGATCAGAAATACACACCAGCAGGTCCCCCTGTGGATTATGCTAATTGTGAGCAAAATACTCCTGGATCAATGTAAATATTCAGTTAGTTCTTAAATCTTTACCAAATATATGCAATCAATGAGCTATTTCCAGATTATATTAACAATGACTCCTAGAAATTCATTAATCTGGTTCTATTATAATTGGAGTTGCATTCTGAATTATTTTACCCTAATTTTCTCTTTAAAATCTATATGTGATTTACTTGCCTAGTTCTGGTTGGACGTGAAGAGTAGATGGCGGTTGAGAGCATGGATGGTAGGTCATTGCGAAGCAAAGATATGGCTCCATTCTCATACTGCTAATGATCACAGAAATACTGAATGTTCTTATTTTATTAAAAATATTAAGCTGCCCAATAGCCAGAGCTCACTAGATGACTTGCAATAAAATACAATAAAAATACAATTTGGACAAAAACATATAGAATAAAATCAAGTAAATATTTATTAAAATATTTAAATTACCCAGATGATTATAAATATTTATGCTCACTTTCATAACGAAAGTAAATTTTCAATGTCTACTTCTAGAATTTTTTATTTATTGTGGTCAGTTAAGATGCTATGATCTCATTCACATTTGATTTTCAGCAAGATAGTATAGGTTATACCAAAAAGTGAGTGAGAATTACTAAGCATTACAACCTGTTTTGTCTTCTTATATTCAATTTCCATAAGGAGATAAATAAAACAAGTAAAGGTGTGTAATCTTTGAATTCTCATCAGCGCTGAACAGCTGCAACTATGTCTTTTTCCCTGTTTGTGCAGGCTGCTGTTCATCCAGTGGTGCTAACCTGGGTGCGTCCAGTGCTTCCTGCACCGCTTCACCATGCTCATCCACCCCCAACGTTACAAGCTTTGGCTCCTCTGAGTTATCCCTCTCAAACTCATCAGCCTTCTCGGATGACTCTGGGACAGGCTCCTCTTCATCTGAGCCATCATCCAAGGGAGCCATCATAATGAGATTGTTTCATAGTCTAGCTTTTTTTCTTCTTGATCACATTCTCCCAAAGCAGGATCTGCTTTTTTTCAGATCAACTAAGTGTTAATCTTGATCTGCATTGGTTGCAGTGGAAACTGGTCAACTGATGTGTTGCCTGAGCATGACATTGTGGGCTGAGAAAGTGTGGCTGGCCCAAAGTCACACAGTTGATTTTCATGCCTTAGGTGGAATTAGAGTTCACAGTCTCCTGATTTCTTGCCTGGTGCCTTAAACACTAGACCAAACTGGTAGTCATTTCACAGTCTAGCTTTTATATTGTAACGCATGTTCTGAAGTAGTGTGCAAGCAGCTTCTTGTACATATCTAACCTTTATGTCTATTTAACATGAGAATGCTCATAATTTACAGTTATAGTCACCAAATTAAATATATCATATGGGGTTGCAATCTATTTTCATATGGAAACCCAACAATGTGAATGGCCACATGAAATATATGTTAAAGAGGAAGTATGGGCAGTATTTTCTTACTTGGTCTTTCAACTGGACAACATAGTCATCTTCTGAAACAAGGAGTTAGATTTAGGGTTCCCCCCCTCCAATAAGAGAAAGTTATTGAGATATTTCTAGTGAAGGACCATTTCTTACACATCTATTGTCTCAAGCAAATATTTCTTATATATCACCCACTTTTTATTATGAGCTTCTCCTTTCTTTACTTCCTGAGTTCAATTTTCTGCCAATACCATTGTGAAATATGGTAATGTTATTATGGCAGTTCCTAACCGCAGAATATGATGCTTCAGTCATGCCTACTTGGTCTCAAGAATGCATAGCAATGTGATGATTCTTTGGCCTGATTCACACTAGTAAGACCATCAAAATGGGCATTCTAGTCCCAATTGTTGGGTTGGAACTGTAGGGTCACAATATTTGGAAAGGCCGAGAATGGGTATCTTTATACTTAGGCAATTAGTTACTATAAATATAAAACCTTTTTAACTTTCAATTGCAAAGGTATTTTTTTTCTCTAATTTTGTTCAAATGAAAGTTGTGAAACAATGTAACATAACTGTTTTAGCTAGAATGTATTTAGTATTCCTTATCAAAAGGATATATCCTTGTAGATATACGCTTCCTATATTTTGAAGTTTTTCCTTAACAAAATTCCCTGAAAGCTGCAATATAAAGTATTTTTCTGTATGGCTCATGATGGGATCTGGCAAAGCTACAGAAGAAGTTAATTTCCAGTACTTAACTGATGAGGAAGGGAGGATCTTAATGGTTCTTGACAGCTTAAGACAAAACACATTATCTTATTTAATAGCAAATCCTTTGTAACAAGTGTGGGAAAACAAGGAAAAAACATTCCTTTACACAGATCTGGGATTTGATGAAGAATATTAAAGCAAATCATTTGGTACCCAAGCCAACAGTGAGAGGTACTATCCATTTTCTCTCTGAAAATTCTTCTTTCTTTTTCTGATATTCTCTTTTCTCCTTCCTCAAAAGTAGAATGCTGGAACTTTTTGGCAATTATCATAGTTCTGAAACAAAAGATGGGTTCAAATTAGACTAAGAACTAATAGAATTAAGCAGAGGGCTGCATAGTGATATCAGATTCAGGTTATTAATTTCTGCTTTATAAATTAAAATGCATTTCTGAAGCAATATTTCAGGATGAAATTTTTAAATGGAAATAACTGCTAATTCAAATATAATTGATTCTAAATAGAATAATATATCACTTTCATTCTACCAGTTGAATATATTTTCCTGTAGTTTAGCAGATATGAAATGTTCTGAATTCCAGAGAAGAATGAAGAAGAGTTGATTCTGCCCTTAAATCAGCACAAAATAGACACAGCGAGGCCTTGAGAATGACCCTTCTAGCTTCATTAAACGGCACACACAGAGACTATTGAAATATGCTGCAGCCTTGATGGGTACATTTTTTCTAAGTGTTAATCAAGTGGTTTTAAGGACTGCACTATAGAAGTTAATGCCTGCTTTGAAATCTATATGAATAAACCTAGTTGTTAGTGGGTAAATATAATGGCTGAACAGTCATGTGCAGACTCCAGAGTACATGAAGTCAGCATCCTGGTAGCCAAACTCTTTTTGTTGTCTGGGTTTTTTTTCTACAGTGTTTTCCCTTTTCAGAGAATCTGTTGGAATGTTCTTTTGCCTGGTTAACTATTGATTGCTATTGTTAATGTTTGGTGGCATGATTTATATGGCTAGCCAGGGTTCCTTGTTTTTCCTACAGCAGACAATAAAATAGCTACATCTGTAAGCACTGACCTCTAAAACTGCAAATAGGCATATTCTCTCTGGTATAAAAGTCTCACTGTAAAGAAGTTAGAGTTGGTACAAGTAATTTTAAAAAGGGGAGGGGGATAAATGTGCTTCCTTTTAATGACCCATTAAGCATTTCTGAAACTAAATTTTTAGCAATTTTTTTTTCAGGATGTAAGTGAACATGGAATATAGTTAATGGATATTATTGTGTGATTAAGGAATTAACTTGTCAACTCATTGTCCTAAAATACTTTTAATCTCACAATAAAGGTTAAATACATATACTGAATATATAATGAAATAAATATAATGAATACAAATCTGTCTCCTATTATTCTTCTAAAGAGCTGTACTATACTTATATGGCTTGTGGATAGGGGTATCAAATATGGAGCCCCAAATGTTCTGGATGCACCCCATTAAATATTTTACTTGAAATCATGATTATATGTCAACTTGAGATATAATGGAGTGATATGGCAGGGAATTTTGAGAACTGAGACTTCAGAGCATTTCACCCCTGTGCAAGGACTTAACTGAAACAATAGGCCTTATCAGCCCTTTATGATAAATGCAAGGCTGTGAACTACCAGCCAGGAGGCTGCAACTTAACTCAGTTCAAACAGAGAAATAGACATACATCAGTTCTGGCAAGGCAGTCTTTGTCGCACGAAAGACACGTGGAGCAAACTTTCCAGAAATGCGAACGGTTGTCTGCGACAACCAAACCACTTTCTTTTCCTCCTATTTATTCCCAGCCAGGGAGGGGCCAGTCAGCATCCATGTTTGTTTTGCTTCCCGAACCGGTTCATTGTCCTCAGTTGTTCACCTCTCCTATCTGCTCTGTGCATACATGCATCTAGAATAGGCCCTAGCTGTTCCCCACTTCACTCATCTCTTGACTCCAAAGGCAGCTGCCTCTCTGGCTGGGAAATTCCAGATGGCCTGGCTCTATATCTGTGTTGGACACTGAGCATTCATCAGAGCCTTTCCCAAGCTCCAGAACTGGCCCAAGTTCTTCCCCAACCTCCTCATTGTCCGAATCTGCTGCCAGCTCTGCTGGCGGCTGGCGGGCCACAACACATATAGACTTTCTCTAAGTTGATTTGTATGCAATCATTTAGGTCTCTCAATGGGACATTCATTTGTTGCGAGTATATCCATCTTGCTGCTGACATCCCTTCCTTCCCTTCTACTTTTCCAAGCATTATGAACAGCTCAAGGGAGCTGGGTCTTTGGGTAATATTTCCCAAATATTATAGTTGAGACTGGTCATTTTTATCTCAAGCAAGAACTCTGGATTGATTTGTTCTATGATTCATTTGTTTTCCTGACTACCCATGGAGTCATTTCCGGTATCAGAATTCAAAAGTATTAATATTCCTTTTTCATGTTGTTTCAGTGTTCAACTTTCACTTTCATTGACAGTCACAAGGAAAATGCTATTTGCACAATTTTAATCTTAGAAAATATAGAAATGTCAGAACACCTGAATGTCTTTTCAAAGGACTTCATTACTATCCTATTAAATACTATTCTGCGTCATATTTCATGATTACTGGATCTTGTATTATTGATAGATGATCTAAAAAGGCAGAAGTGATTCATTAGTTCGCCACTGTCAATTTTAAGAGTAGTTTTTATACCTGCTGCCATTGATTTGTACTTCTTTATATTTAATTATAGAACCCATTTTTCCCCACCGTGTCCTTGACTTGCATTACTAGAGCTTGCAGATCACTTGCATTTTCAGGTATCAGAGTAGTACCATCAGTATAGTGCAGATTATTGATGTTGTCTTCTTTTAGTTTTAAAATCATGCTTAATCTTCTTCCAATTTAGTTTCCCTCAAAATAAATTCAGCATATAGGATAAATGAATAAGGAAAAAAAATGTATAGACTTTATTATCTTTCTTGCCAGATTTCAACCACTCTTTTTCACTGTGCTGTATCCAATCTACCTACGTCTTTCAGATGGTGGGATTCCCATTTTTTCTAAGCACATTCCTTAGTTTAGTTGACACAACTGAAGGCTTCCTTGAACTATTATCAAAGAAGGATATATTGACTTCTTTTGGTATTTTTTGGCTTTTTCAAACATGGAATTTGCATCAGCAAATTGTTTGTAGTTCCCCAGCCTTTTCTCAAACTAGCTTGAACATCTGGCATTTCTTTTTTCACATAGGCCTTTAATCATGTGACTGGCATGTTATGTTAAGGATATTATAAAATAGTTTGTATAATAAATCTCCTTGCTTTAGTCTTCTTTAGTCACATGATCATCATTGATGTACTTTGCAACATTGATGTACTTTGTGATAAGCATAGTTAATAGAGAATATGGAGGAAAAATTATAAGTCCCAGTAACATGATGTTGCTCTTAACAAGTGTAATGATTTGCTTAACAAGGTGGAAGTGAGATCATAACTCTATCACAGTCATGTGATTTTCCACTGAATGACAGAATTGTTGGTCTCAATTGTGGTTGTTAAGCAAGGACTACCTGTATCTTAAACTTTGGTCCAGGTGAAGTTACTTAGGTTTTAGTAAAATTCAAAGCACTCCTGACATGAAATATAGAATCTTCCAAATAGATCAGCATAGAGTTTGGGTTGACCTTACCACAATGATTAAAATTCAAATTATTTTCTTAAATTTAGTATCTTGGGGAACAAAGAGTTATAGATTTAGGCCAATTAAGTTTTTATTACTCTACCAGCACACGCTTCACCTAAAGAAGAAAGCTTTCTTTCTTTCTTTTCTCCCAGTCCCACCTCTTCCACACAATTAATTTATAGTAGAGTGGAAACTGGATGGTAATTACATACACAATATATCCCAATTCAGCTGCTTACTAGAGAAATGCTAACTAAAGCTATTAGCAGTTGCCACAGTCTATGAAAAACAAAGGAAATCAGCAATACTTTGTGAGCTGATCGCAGTATTTTATATGCAATCTCCATGGAGACCTGAATATTCTGAGTGTCAATTGCACTCTTTCAAATAGATTTATGTGCTAGTTATATCCCTGTGCAAGTCTGAGAGCCATTCCTTTGATTGCTAATGGAAATCCTTAAACCAAGGCCAGATTTAAACAGGCTGCCATAATCAATGTGAGTGAGATGTTTTTATGCCTTTTTCATATATCTCCCAAAAATAAAAACAGTGACATCAGTGAAACACCTAATGCAAATCTGAGGCTATCTTTGTCAGCTCAGACTGGGAGACAGATGGACAGGAAGATAAAATAGAGCTTGCTGACAGCTTCTTTAGTTATGGTAGCTTTCCTATTACTTATAGTTCAGTTTAGGGATTGCCATGGAAATTCTTATCTGCTTCCAGGTTTGCACATAATGCTTTATGCAACGTTGTCCACACTCCTAGACAGAATAGGATGGCTCTTCTTTCATCTCTGCAGTCAGTCCACAAATCGGATTTCTGCTATGATGAATTAAATGGTGTAGAAAGCAAAAAAAAATATATGATTATTTCTGTAGTATGACGGAGTGTTTTGATGTTTTATCATATTCATATTATCACCCTTTCTTTTAAAAATGATCCTATTTATTTTTCCCTTCCCTTGATTATATAGTAATTTGAATGATCATGCATAATTCCTTGGATTATTACATTAAAAATATCACCAACCCATAGGGTTTGGTGTCTGTTTTATAATTCTTATATTTCTGAGAATGCCCTTGCTTTCCAGATATTGTACTGTATACTTCAAACACTTTTTTGTGATGGGAGGAAATCCTCTAGTGCTTCTTGACAGTAATCATGTTGCTGAGCTTGGAAATTTCTGCACAGTGTTTCAAATTGGTACTGACATCCTAAGACGTTATCTCTATTTGGAGAAGCAGACAATGCGACCTGGGAGTCATTCTGTCTATTTAGGGTAGCACAGATTGGCATCTAATGATATATATAGTACGTCTGAAACTAGAAGTGTGGGTGCTTTGTTTGTGTTAAAGCCAGCTTATGTTTCTATTTTTAATTAAAAGTAGAAATGTTTTTCTGTTATCTGAATTCATAACAATATTTGTTTCTACCAGTATGAAATTTATATACATAAATGTGAATGTTCACATTAGTTGCTTACTAAGGTAACTTTACATTCAGCTAAGGCCGGGTCAATATCTTTCATGCAATGTCTTAAAGATTTTCTTCTCTGAGACCTCTTTGTTTTTCCTACTGTATCATTGATTGAGCATTTCTTTTGAGTTTCTTCTGATACCTTTGATATTTTATCAAGAGCTGTGGTGGCGCAGTGCTTAGAATGCAGTATTACAGGCTAATTCTGAGTGCCAGGCCAGGAGTTCGATTCTGATTGAGGTTGACTCGGCATTCCATCCTTAGAATTAGCCTGCGATACTGTTTTTTATTATATTAATGTTATTATCAGGAAAAGGCAACCCAGATGCTCTGTGTTGTAGTTTTCAGGTAGACAGATATTCATCTCTGTAAAACCTCCTTGGCTATTGTTACCTCCTAGGGTGAAAAAAAATGTCTTTTTTGTGATGGAGGTTGCAAAATGTTTAAGACAGGGCATGCTATGGAGGTTGCAAAATGTTTAAGACAGGGCATGCATATGAATATTTCTGAATTATTAACTAGAGTACTTTATTGCTCAAAGCTGATTGCGTAATTAAATAAAAACAAGAGCAAGACATTCTACCACCCATGTAATACTTTCACCAACATTATATTTTCAACAGAAAAAAAAAATATAGAGCAAATTTTCTTTCATGCAACTACATGAGTTTTTTTTTTATTATTTTTTTATTTTTTTATTTGATTTATATGCCGCCCTTCTCCGGAGATTCAGGGCGGCTTACAATGCGTTAAGCAATAGCCTTCATTCTTTTGTATATTTTATACAAAGTCAGCTTATTGCCCCCACAAACTGGGTCCTCATTTCACCTACCTTAGAAAGGATGGAAGGCTGAGTCAACCTTGAGCCTTGGAGAGATTCGAACCAGCAGACAGCTGTGTTAATAACAGGGTGCACTAAACCACTGTACTATCAAGGCTCCTATGAGTAGTGATTAAAAATGCAAGTAAGTCTATACAGTGCTATGATCAACACTGATTTGATGGCTGCTTATAGTTTTTATCATGGTAGTACTAACACTTAGTTGTGTCTTTCAGTAGCATTGTAAATGGGGCAGAAAATGCTGCAACATGATCAGAGATTGCAAATCTGTAACACAGCTTGACTCTTCTTGATTCTCATGAAAGCAATGTCATAGGCTTGCATTATATTGCAAGTCCTCTGTTAGATGTGACTTAAGAGCATCCAAAGTGGCCAAACCAGATATGCAAGTGCAGGCATAATTCTATAATCAATTCTGCAAGGCAAGACGTTTGATACCTCAATAATGTTATATTTTGCTTCAGTGTAAGGGTCTGGTTTTCACATTAAATAAAAAATTAAAACTGTCCAAATATTATTTGTAAATGGTATGTTGTATTATTTCCCAGTAAGGCAAGAAAAGCATATTTGAGTGTCTTTAAGGCACACCAGAGTTGTAAAGCAAGAATGCTCTTCAGTGCAAATACAAATATAATATTCTCTTTAAATTTATTTTTGAATGAATCCTATACTACATCTGGGTACATCGTTTTATGCATCATAGCGGCTTGCCAGTTGTTTCTAAAAGAAAGTCTTTGAACAGAACATAAAGACAAAAGTTTTCCATACCTCTAACTCTTCCAATGCGATGTGGCCATATTGTTGATTGGCTGTCCTCAAGTTTAAGCCTATTATTGTTCCCTATTTAGTGCAGCTGGGTGGTTAGTGAAATGTTATACCAAGGTATTGTTCTGTTTGCTGAGATTGTTTTTGTCACTGGTTTCCTCATATTCTCTCACTTTACTCTGATAATAATGTTTTCCTATAATGGGGAGTGTAAAATAAAAGAAAATATACTGTGAAATAAAAGAGTGCTATTGTAAGAGCTTTTGAAATGGTGAACTCATGCTTCAATTGTCTTCCATTTAGTCTCTAATCTATAGGTGGCTGTTCTTGAAGACCACTCAGAAGTTACAGCAGGTCCAGAATGCAGCAGTTCAAGAAAATATGGCTCTATCACATGTCACCCATGTTACACTTTTTATTTCAGGTGGAATTCAAGGTTCGGGTTGTCATCCTTATGACTCAACATTTTAGATATGTGTGTCCTAGACTCAAATATTCCCAGTGATACTTGTCTGTTCAATAAGGTCTGGAACAGAGGGCTCACTCCATGTACTAACTCAAGATGCCTGGATTTCTTCCACTATGGATACAGTTCTATTAAACTTTTGACTTGTTTATCTATATTTGTGTTCTAAGAAGAGCAAATATGGAAAGAGGTACCGTATTTGTGTATTTATTTCATATATTTATAGGGCTACCCAATTCAAGTAGGGTGATTTTTTTTTTTACTGCAGGTACAGTCTTTGACTTATGATCACAATTGAGATCAGAATTTCCATAGCTAAGCAATGTGATCATTAGATGAGTAATCACTTAATGACTTTGTTGACATGGTCATTAACTGAATCACTCAATGGTTAGGCAAATCCATTGTCAGAACCTGGTTGGGAAGGTTGCCAATGGTAATCATGTGATCCTGGGATGCTGTAATCCTCATAAAAACATACCAGTTGCCAAGTGCCACATTTGTGATCATGTGGCTAAAGGATGCTGCGATAGTCGTAAATGTGAGGACTAGTAAAAAGTTACTTTTTTCAGCGCTGGCATAACTTCAAACAGTCACTAAATGAATGGTTGTAAACCGAAGACTACTTGTAGTCCCTCTTGTTTTGTCTATATTTTTTAAAAAATCATTCTTGGTCCTCCGGGAAGAGTCCAGGGGGAAACATAGATTGAAATAAGCTGTTGAGTTTGACTTGAACCTGGCTATTAACTATATGCTAGTATCAAATAATGCCAGGCATGATGCTTTCCATTATTCAAGAAGAAACTGGTAAGAGCGGAACGAATACAGTTATCGGAAAGAATGGCTTTGCAAGCATTTTCCAAGCTAAATTGGATCTTTTTTCTTTTTTGTCCTTATTGTTTTCTTCTGTTTTTGTTTTTGCCAACAAATTTAATATACTTGTCTTGCAGACAAGCTATATGGGTGGTTCTTGACTTACAACAGTTCTTTTAATGACTGTTCAAAGTTACAACAGCATTGAAAAATAATAACTTATGACCATTTTTCACACTTATGACCATTGTAGCATCCCCATGGTCACTTGATCAAACTTCAGATGCTTGTCAATTAGCATATTATTTATGTCGGTTTCAGTGTCCTAGGGTCATGTGACTATCTTTTGCAACCTTCTGACAAACAAAATCGGTGGAGAAGTCAGATTCACTGAACAACCATGTTACTAACTTAACCGTTGCAGTGATTCACTTAACAACTGTGGGAAGAAAGAACCAAATGCCTTGCTTAGCAATGGAAATTTTGGGCATAATTGTGATTCATAAATCAAGGACTACCTGTAAAAGGGATGAAAATAGATGTGGGATAAGTCCATGCGCTGGAATATTGGATGAAATTAAAATGTCGTTGCTTATCGGCCTTTGTGCCTGTGGTAACTAAACTCGGCTATCACGTTTTCCAAATGTGTGAATAGTCCCATTCCAATGCTCCTATTTTAAAAAGCTTCTGTTACAGTGTTAAGTTACAGTTCATTACAGTTTCAAACAGATCTCATTTTTTCCTGAAGACAAAATGAATTAAAGATTATTTTCTTTTCTTAGACTCTTGAATAATACTAATTTGTGTTAATTATTTCCCAAAGGGATTTTCAGCTATATTGTGGTGATGATGAGAGGGAAATTTTCCATTTGATTCTGGCGATTAACAGGTTCCCTCCTTTACCGAGCTAGAAACAAAAACCATTTACAAATCACTATTTATTTGCAAGTATTTTTAGACTGCCCATCTCAATAATACTTATAGTGGTCATGTATGCTTGTGGGATATTTTTTCTATTTCTCTTTCATTCCCCTTTCTCCTAAGGAAATTTAGATGTGGAAACCAAAAAGTAGCTCAGATAGGACATAGCAAATATACATGAGACAAAGTTATAAGAAGCTAAAGGAACATAATGTGACATTTTTGTACTATGGTGGATTTGATGGAAATGATACTGCTTCTAGTAAATTCTTTTGTGTACACACTATACATACATAGATGAAAGACTTTTTGATTGATTGATAATGTGTTAGTGAACATAAATGATGATTTTTGTTCCTGCTCTTTCATGTCTTCCATCCCCACTACCATAACTTGCTGCTTGTCATCTCTTTTCTTTCCTTCCCTCTTTCCTAGCCTTAGAATCTTAGAATTCAGAGACTTCGGTTTTTTCATAATGATCCAAAATTTGAGCCTGGTCATTTGTGCCTCAACTCTGGGTTGAATAAAAAGACTAGCCTTTTTTTTTTTTAACATTCTTAACAAATTGAATTTGTTGAAGAAAGTTACAAAGCCATATGGTAGAAGCTATAGTGGCACAGAATAAATGTCAGTATGGCTAAAACCTATATATCTGACCAGGAAAATTATTTTTCCTACAAATGTTTTTAAATGATGGCTTATCGTTCAGGTACTGCTAATGTGGTAGTTTCTGAATTAAACTGAAATTCAGCAATTGACCTGAAGTTGTAAACTGACATTCAGCAATTGACCTGAAGTTGTAATAATCAAAATCCTATTAAATGAGCTTCTTGATAAACCCCTTATGTCATACTTTTAGTGGAGTATATTATTTCTTGGTATGTTTGTTTTTCTTCCCTCAATGACAGCTGCAACTGGTATGTGGCATCTCATTCTTGCAGTTGGGCAAACTGATATTAACAGCTTGCTCCTGTAAAAGCGCCAGAATTATTCCAAATAGCTGCTTAAAAAGGCAAATATCAAACCTGAAGCTCAATCTTTTCTCTCCTGCTCCCAATCTCCCCCACTCCCTCTGGAATAAATACTTTCTATTTGGCCTGGTTCTGGGAGGCATACTCTGTTGCCAAAGTCTAGTGCCTAGTTCCAAGTTTTGTTGCTGTTGATTTAATTCATCATGCAGTCTTCAATAAAATAATCCTTTTTTTAAAACAACCATTATTAAGCTTTTGCTTTTTAAAAATATATCTCTTTTAAATATCAGTTGAACCAAAACTCTAAAAGAAAAATAGATTAGAGGATTCATATCGTGAATCAGGATTATAATAGGTTTAGGACAACAATTTTATGCATTCTTAATTAGAAATAATCACCAGGAAACAGAAATTCCTAGAACATGTTCACAGACAATGTTCTTAATCACAGTTTATTGAAATCTTAATTTTCTGTGTTTGTGTGAGATTTTTTTTTACATGATGTTTATGCATTGCATCAAGAACTTTACGCTGGATTTACACAATGTGCTAAACTGAATTGTAGTTGGCAAATGTATTGTGAGAACACAGCCAGTGAGTCAGACCGTGGATCTATTTAGTCCAGCTCTGTTGACAGTGATTAGTTTTCAGGCTGGAGTTTTTCCAGCTCTACTTCCTGTATTTGGATCTTCTGTATTCTGCCACTGAACTGTAACTCCTATAGTAGTTGCTGTGAGGAAAATATATTGCTTCTGACAGTGTTTTCATACATAGACTCCATTCTTTTATTCTGGCTTACTTGCACATAAGCATTTGTGCCCAAGCATTACATTAAAGGTAGTCCTCACTTAATTACCCTAATTGACATTGGAATTTCTGTCACTATGCAAAGGGGTCATGTGACCACATCACTTAGCAACGACAGTTAATTGTTAGGCCAGGATCTCATGTTTCTCCTGCTCTGCTGCACTTGTTGCTGCTTCAACTCACTGTATTCCACTGTCCTGTTACCTGCCTTCTGCTGGGCATCTGCACTGCCCTGCACTCTCCTACCCTTGTCCATCTGTCCTCCATTTTCTTCCTCTTCCTGCTGCTCCTTAGGAATGCCTGGCTTGGTGCTTTGCCAGGTTTTGTGCCCTCATTAAGATGTCATGTGGCCAGCAGCTGCCTTGTGAAAGCTGGGCATGCCTTGTCAGCAGTGGGAGATAGAAGACAGCAGGGCAGCAGTGGGCACAATGGCTGAAAGAGAGATAGGGAGGAGATAGCCAGGGGGTAGGGGGGTAGGGGTGGACATGGAAGCACATCATTGGTAAATGCAATCGTGATTAAAGCCATAACTTTGAAGTTACATAATATTTGATCACAAATATTATTTGTTCAATGCCCTTGTAACTCTGAACAAATACTCATTAATTAAGAACTACCTGTATCTGTTCTTTGATCCAGTCTGTGATCCTAAGAACATTTACATCAATTACATTTAGAAATACAATGAATGCTAACCTACCTAATCTTTTCTTAGGTAGCAAACATTCTTTCTGGCCCCTCCCCTTTGGTACCAATGCATACTTATCAGGCTGTTAATATGAAATTTGAGCTACTATTATGCTTTAGTTAATATTATGCTACCCTACATCTGAGATTATCTTATATTCAGTATACTTGATCAGATAATGAATCTATAAAGTAGATTTATTTAATGTACTATAAATAATGTGCAGTCATCTGTCCACTGTTTAAGAAACTGTGTTCCAAAATCTTAGCTAAAAATCAAGAACCATTTCCTATAACATTTTGAAACAGTATTTTATGAGAGAACACTCTTTCCTTACATATCCTTATTTTGATTTCTGTCCAAGATGATGATGACACACCACCTTAGAGTGCTGTTGACAGAATTATCCTGGATACCAAAAGCAGGCGATTCTCAGCTTTATGCTGTCTGTCTTTGTTACATTGCTCAGTTCTGCTTTTGTTCAGGGTTGTCTCCATCATTTGCCCCCATATCCCAATCAATTATTATCAATTATTTTTTATTAAACTGATTGAAATATAAAATGAAAATGAAAATAAAAATGGTGGGAAAAGGGGAGAAAGAAAAGTTTAGGGTAAAGAGGAAAAAAGAAAGAAGAGCATTGACTTCTGACTCTTAGCATAATAGAATAAGGTAATAACATTACAGCCACAACTTTTTACTTTTAGATACTTAATATGTACTAGTCATTTCTGTAACAACAAACTTACCTAATCAGCAAAACCCAAAATCATTGTTTGTTTTTTTCCGTTTCAAGCAGAAATTGTTTCCAAGAAGAAACAAAGTTGGATATGTTCTTTTCTTTAATTAAAGCAGTTGATTTTTATTCATTTTAGTAACTTTTGAGGGTTTTGTGGTTAAGCTTAGGTCCACTTTGTCTTTTCTGGCTTGGTACTTTTAATTTGGATCTAGGGATTTATGAAAATTTTGTTTTCCTTTATTTCTTGTGGTTTTTGCAATCCATGGGCCTAATGTTTAAGGTTTACCATTTGTGATAAATGTTTTTGTGGTGAAGGCTCATACTGTGAACATATCCTGGTTGTGCTTGAGAACCATGACATTCCTTTTTTTAGTTTATAAAATCATATTTTGAATTCTTCTTGTATTTTAACCTTGGCTTCTTGCTCTGCTTGGATTTTATTCAATATTCATACAAGGCTGTATTCTTACCTAACTAAAGATAAGTTTTACATTTTACAGGGTAACCCTCAACCTACGACCACAACTGAGCCCAAAATTTTTGTTGCTAAGTGAGACATTTTTAAAGTTAGTTTTGCCCCATTTTATGAACTTTCTTGTCACTGCAGTTGATAAGTTAGTAACACAGCTGTTAAGTGAATCTGGCTTCCCCATTGACTTTCTTGTCAGAAGATTGCAAAAGGGGATCACATGATGCCAGGACACTGCAACCATCTTAAATATAAGTCAGTTGCCAAGTGCCTGAATTTTCTTCATATTACGTGTGGATGTTGCAACAGACATATTGTAGATGTGAAAAATGGCCATAGTCACTCTTTTCAGTGCCATTTTAACTTTGAACAGTCATTAAATGAACTGTTCTAAGTCAAGGACTACCTGTATTCTGTATCTCTTTTCATTCTTTACTACTCCTTTCTTTATATTTAGTACTTAGCTATGCTTCTTTATTTCCCTGTAGTTTATTGTAGCATTCTAACTGTTTCTTAAATAAGAAGTGAAAAATTTCAATGCCTTCCTTGGGTCAGTGTGCCCTCTTAATCACGAAATGTGTTCAGTGTTAATTAGACCAAGTATTACTTTTAAATTTAGCACAAACATTACACATCATGATCTTGTATAATGGAGAGAAAATTGTAACTCACTTTATTCTTTCCAATACATGGTATGTGGATATGTGCTGTTTTGGAGAGAATATTGTAAGTTATTATTGTATAGTCAAGCACACTTTTGAGATGTAATTAGGCATTGCCTCTTTCACTGGAACAGGGGGAATCCAAGCTTGTTATTAATATGATTTTGTTTGAAGCTATTTGTAGCAAGGGTCAAATGGTATCCATCATCATGGTTGAGCTTGATAATATTGTGGAGCTAAATAATATCTGAGAATATACACACTTATGAATGAAGGCAAATATACGTGTCCCAGGATAATATTGCGAGATCGAATTCTGCATGAAAGCTAATGGATAAAGAAATTAGTGTACAAAAAAGCCTAATTGGGGAGAGTATTTGCACACAGTGTGCATACTAGATAAAGTTGTAAAGATTTGGAAACCAAGTGGAACAAACAGCTTATGTCAAAAGTTATTTTCCTCTTCCCTGTCCATAGTTTTTAAGTCCTATTTTACTGTGGTTCATATTTAGCACTTAATTTTCAATCCAACAAATTATATATTGTTGCAAGAATTAAGTTCTTTTTTCTTTAGTATTTTGGATAAATTGTTTTACCATCAACTTTTGCTTTCCTCGTGGTGCAAAACCCTTGTTTGTTCTGCCTTTTAACTTTTAATTGGAATGTAGAAGTGATGCACCAGTTTGATCTATTTTCTTCTTCGGAGTCGTTGTTAAGCCAGCATTTTTTTGTACATATCCTCAAGAGTGTAACTAGATAATTAAAAGATTCTAGATAGATACAAATTTAAAAGTAATTAGAACCTACTTAAATTTCCCAGAAGACAATGTTGTAAAATTAATTTTACCAAAATAATTATTTAACTTGTACCTTATGTCTAGGTCCAACTTCTATAGTTGCTCCCCAGTTACAATTGATTATATGTAAAGAAGAAAGTTGTTGGTAGTTTTTTTCATGTCCCTTATCTTTTTTCTCTCTATGTACTGTGTTCCCAATAAAGATTGTATTACTCCTCTGTCCTACATACTATAACTAAATAAAAACTTAATAAACGGTAGTGTGTTGTTATTAAAGGAACAGCAGGTTGGCCTTAAAGTTTTAGGTACAATATGTCATGTGTAAGAAATCATTTCTTTCTTTTTTTCTTTCTTTTTAAATGAAATGTATTGTATGTGATTAGACTTTGATAAGAGTCAATCCTTCGATTTACAACAGATCAGAAAGGCACTCCACAAGAAATACTTGAATTCAAGTACTCAACTTTATTGATACAGTTCTAGTAACAGAATTTAGTGTTTCCCTTAATTCCCTCTTACACTCAAAAGAGTCATTTTAAGTTTCTTTTCAATGTCTTCTTTTTTTCCAAACTTCATTCATGTTTTGTTAACTGGCATATTCTTCCTCCAATGTCATGTCTGTGAATCTGTACAAGTACCATGTAACCAGAAGTACCAGGATCACTGCATTGAATCCTTAAAGTGAAGTAAGGAAATGTAACGGCCAGTGTTCAAGCCAGGACATCTATCTAGATAACGGGGCCAAAATGTTGTGGCTCACACCACATTTGGAGTTTTGAAAACATACTTTGCACATTTTAACAAAATGGCTTTTTTAAAAAAAAATTTCTGAGAGCTGGAAGACTCAATCACAATGTTGGCAGGTATAAGATTTGAAGCTGGTAAGAAAGAAACTTAACATCCACTGGAACTAGTATGTACATATGGAACATGACTAGGAAAGAATGGCCAAAGTCTTTCTGTTGTATTAAAAAAGTAGGGGAAAATGGCCTTAAGTTAAAATCAGAATTACACGCACCTACACATGTACAAACACAAACACAAACACATATTTTGTGATTCTTTAAGTAAAATAGAAGTATTACAATCAATGTTACAGTATGTTTCATTTATATTTGTATGTTCAACATCACTGAGTAAATTCTGGGGACTGAATAAAAAAGATGTTTGCAGCTATGTGTGGTCTGTGACCCATGAGTTGCCCATCCTTGGCTAGTAGAACTGATTTAAATAGTTCAAGTTTCCTGGTGATGATTTCTAAGCAGTAGTACACTGCAACTGGGAACAGAGGTAGAAGTGAGTTTCTTACAAACTTAAGCTCTTGTCTAATTTGTCATGAAGTCTAATATGCTTGACTTGGGCACTTAATATTTGGAATTGTAAGCTGCCCACTTAGTTGAGTTGGGTGGCTATATAATTGGGTGGCTATATAATACAGAAAATGAGGTACAAGATCTATTTCACAGATAAAAGCCAGGAAAGCCCCAGGCCCAGACAAGATAACCTGCTTAAAGGCCTATGCTGACCAACTGGCTCCCATTTTCACCTGCATCTTTAATAAATCATAGAGATGTGCTATGTTCCTACCCATGTAACTTATATTAAGCAAAAATTCTCCCAGATTCAAAGCATTGATTCCAGTCAAATTTTGGCACTTCTTATTTAAGAAATAAAATCCTACAGTAAACAGTTTATCCTAAATCATATGTTGGCATTGACACTTGGGAAATGAAAATAAAAATGTAGAAAACTGTCTTGTAAGTGAAACTGGAGCTAGTCTGGCATAATATTATCAATGCACTGGCAATTTCAGAGAAGTTTTTCTAGTTCTGCTTGGAGATGTTAGGAATTGAAGCTGGGGTCTTCTCCTTGCAAAGCATGTTTTGCCTGTTGCTTGGCTACACTGCGCAGAGTTCTTTTTGTACTGTGCCACGATGAGTGCTTTTGTCTGTGGAGATTAATTGATTGATTATGTGCCATTAGATTAGCATCAACTTTTAGGGACCAAATAGATGCATTTTCTTCATGATGATCTGTCACTAACCTCATTATCCAGGACCTCCAGTGATACACCAATCACTACTGTAATTGAGTCCATCCGCCTTGCTGCTTGTTCATTTTTTTCTTTTTCCTTGTGTGCATAACAATAACTGATGGTATGAAAGGTAGAAATATAGATGTAAGCATGTTTTTTTTTAATTCAAGCACAAGATTATGTTTCAAATATTTGATTGTTGTTTGGCTGATTCAGTGATTTTCCTGAGAATACCAATGGATCATCAAAAAAGCTTCACAAATAGTGATTCAAGGAGATAGTTGTTCATAAGCTAATTTTATTGCAAGAAGCACTGTTAATGAAGAAATTTAGCAAAGAGTTTAAGATGCAAGCCTTACAATCTTAAATTTCTTTCTCTTGTGTGCGTTTTGCAGTGGACTAAGAGAATCCCACTTCTGGGTGGCAAGCAATGTTGACCCTTGTGAATTGTTATTGTAATTAGGTCTCAGGTGATTTTCTGCCAAACTTGCCTGATCTATCTATCCTTTACAAATCCCCTTACCATTGCTTAAAGAAGTCCAGGATCAATAATACTGGCTTTTTTAGTGCTTATGTTGCAACCTGCAAAAAGTTCCCTCCTTCTACAGGTGCTCTGAGTCAGAATCCAGGATGACTAAGGTAAGATTTGTAAAGAGTAAAATGCTTTCTATTCTTTTAGCATTGCAGTATATGGGAGCAGCAGCACACCCTGCTTGACATGGCCACTCCTCCCTTGTTCTGAACATTCGCCAAGTGGTTGAGAGAGAAGAGCCAGAAGGAGAACAGCCACTTCAAGGGACTAGTTGTTCCTTTCTGCACTTGGAGAAAATTTTTTGGAAAAGCTTGGAGAAGCTTTTTTATGTTGGGGAAATATTGCAGCTGGAGAAAACAAATGGCGTTACAAATACACCACAGTTCTGCAAGCAGCCAAGGTCTGTCCTGAACAGCTCTGCTATGCGATCTGGCATATTATTTGTATTGTATCCAGGATGTTGTTTTTCAAGCAGGAAGCTGATTAGGAAAGTTTTGCTAGACTGACGAGAGCATATGAGTTGTTCTGTCACTAGACTATTAGAATCCAGTCAGACTGTGCAGAAAGAAAATGCTGTTGTTTAAAAATGGAGATCTGGGTTCCATATGGTATAGCCTTATCAGGATAAGAGAAGATAGGGAGATAGAAAGACAGATAGAGATAGATTGAACTTGATTCATGCATTTGATGTGTTTGATTCACTTTTCAAAAAATTATGCTGTTGGGATAACTAAGCAATTTAGCTTGATAAATTTTCTTTTGCACCAACTTGTTGCTGAAGGAATTGTGTACATTTTCAGGACATATTGAATCCATAGTTGAAAAAGGAATTCACTCTGTGCTTATTTAAATATGGATCACCTACATAAAGAGATTGACATGTCTTGTTTGCTTTAATGCACTAATCAATCTCTTTAGCAAAACCAGGAGAAATGTTTTGCACTTACTGTAGTATAAAGATAGTACAAATCACATATATTTTGCAGGCTGTGCATTGGCTCTGTATATAGTTCAATTTGCTTATGAATTTATAAATTAACCAGTGCTCAGTTTAAAACTTCAGTTTCCAGGAATACTTTTTAAAAATGTGTGGGTTTAGGGAGACATGGATAACAAAAATAGAAATGTAATTTATATATCAGGATAAATGTTTATCCCCAGAGATAAGAATTCTTGTCTTGGTAGTATTAGTATGGAATTTTTATGCATAGCTCATGGAGATTTGTATGATGTTCCTTGGGAAGATTGTTTTTGAGGAACAGGTGTGTCCAACCTGTTCATTTTTTCCTCTTTAATATCATGTTGAGAAATGCATTTGTTTAGGCATGATGTTGATAATGACAGTCACTTGACATGTATATGCTTGTTAGAGAAATGCCTACAGCAGCCTTTTATAAGTGGCAAGTTTGGAAAAAGTCTTTACAGGTAACTGTGATATCTTTGACAAGATCTAAACCACACACAGATCATATTAATTGAATTAAAAGGTTTTTATTGAAACAGAACTAGCCAAACCAGTGTGGTGGACCTCATTATCCAGAGACTGACTTTAATGCAATATTATTAAAAGAATTCTTGAAGACTCTTATGTAAACTCACCTTATGTTCTCACATCTGATGGGAGTTGGTCCATACCATTCACACATAATTGGTTCTCATTGAGGGTTCTCTTGGCTTTTTTTTTTGTTGTTGTTGCATTGTCCTTGAAAACATTAATCTTTTATAATAATCTACAATGCATATTAATAATGTGTTGCAGTATAGATAAGTGCTAACACATGCACTAGAAGCAGTCCTTGGTATGTTGTCTTTTGCTAACCTTTCCCCTCCTTCCTTTAGTGATGCATGTTCTTATGGATATATGAGTGGATGCATGCATGCTAGAAATGTTATGAAATTACAAATAGCTTCATAACTTTAACTACAGGGTCCAAAATTTAGTTGCTTTTGACTGAAATGGCCTAAAAATATTATATGAATATACAGGTGAAATGTACTTCAGGATTTTTTTTTTCTTTGTGGAAAAGTTGGTTACATCTATATTTCTTAAATTAAAGGGTTACCTTAGGAAAGAATGCTTTTTCTTTAAGATTTTTCTCACTGCGATTGAAGATGGATCATTAATGTATTATACCCTCTTTCCCCCAAAATAAGACATCCCCTGATAATAAAGCCCAATTGGGCTTTTGAGCACATGGCAATAAGGCCAAGCGCTTATTTCAGGGTTCAAAAAAATATAAGACAGGGTCTTATTTTTGGGGAAACATGGTACTTTTTTAGATTAATGCTTACTGATAGTTCAAAAAACTAACTGGGAGAATTTCATTATATTACATCTTCATAAATGTGAAATTAGTGTCACGCACTTAGTTAATGGTTGTGACTGCAGTTTTCCCTAGAGATCAGCCAGTTCTAGAAATGTGTTACTAAATAAGAAGAAGGAAAGGAGTTCAGTATCTATGAAACAGCGTATGTATATATTGTATGGTGAAAATTCCAAGTTGATCACAGTTAGAGGAAAATGTGAAATATCTCCCCTTAATGTCCTAGAGAACCAGTGCCAGTCAGAGCAGTAGTGAAATAGTCCTGATGCACTTATTTGTTAGGTTATGTTTAATATTTCTTCTAATCAACCTCTCCATCCCTTCATTGCCATCTTTGTAAACAACATACAACTCTGCATCCAGACATCCTTTAAAAAAAAATTAAGAAAATTAATTAAAAATTAAGATCTAGGAGTCATGTCAAAGGAAAGCAACAAATGATTGTAACACTGACTTCATAGGGTGATAGTGACTGAATTTTGAATGTGTAGTTTCAGCCTACTTTGAGATGAGTTAGTTTTAAGATTGTAACGGGGGTATGGTTTATCAGAAATCTTTTGCTCCCGTTTCTAGCTTAAAACCAGTGTATAATGCCAAAAGATAATAAAAAAGACAAAAGAGAAAGATTGTAAATTGGACTGGAATACTCTCACTCCACCCTACCCCTTCAACAAAAGTCACAAATATACAGCTGAAAAGAGCTTCCATATCTCTAATGGGCTTCAGAAAAGTTGAGAAGTTGAGTTGGTAGCTAAGAAGCCCAGCATAATCCTTTATAGAGTATCACCGCCTGGGCTACCTGGAATCTAATAGCATGAGTAGAAGTAAAGATTGTTTTGGAGCTTTATGCAATACTTCCCAGCATGTAAATTTCCCATTTAAATATGCATTAAAAGTGGAGATAAACTATAAGACATTAAAAGCTAAAATTAGTCAGAAGGGAGTTTGCAAGGGATATACCTGCAGGGATATTTGATTACTCACCTGGTCCAGATATCAGCCCCATGTAAATCTGTATTACTAGTTTAGAATGAAATATTTTGAGCGCAGGTGCTACTAACTGTCCATCATTAAAGTAGACAAACTTTTAAAATAAGCTCCACTTTGTGTTGGGCAGTTGTTAAAACAATATGAGGATTTTTTTCAACCAAAGTATGATGAAAAAAGATTATGTGCATCAAATCGCTTTAAACTAGCAACCTACATAGATGTAGTTAGATGTTTCCATGATGGTGTATTCTTAAATTATTTTTTCAACTCTTCTAATGATACACTCATCAACCATTCATCTTGCTGCTAGTTGTCTTTTTTTTCTTTCCTCCCACTTTCCTCCCACTTTTCCAAGCATTAGATTTCCCCCCCTGATTATGCAGAATATTTGCATAATGTATCTGAAGTAAGATAATTTGAGTTTGGTCATTTATGCTTCAAGTGAGAACTCTGGGTTCATTTTTTCAGTTATCCATCAGTTTGTTTTCTTGGCTGTCCATGGTATAGTGGGAAGTCTTTTCCAATATCAAAACTTAAAGAAATCAGTACTCTTTTATCCTGCTTCTTTAGGGACTAACTTTTCCCATAGATTGCCATAGGGAATGCCATGCTTGTATGATTCTGAACTTTATAAATATATTATGACATTTGAATATTTTTTTTTCAAGACCTTCATGGTTGCTCTAGCCAAGTGTTAGTCGGTAGCATATTTTTTTACTGCTTGTTCCTTTACTGTTGATAGATGTCAGGGAAAAGTAACCAGAACAATTTGTGAATAGTTCCAAACAAGCTTTATTCTGTTTTTATTTTATTCTTTGTTCTTAGATCAGAGTTCCTAAACCATTCCGGCTTTGTGGACCAGCAAGGGGATCGAGGGGATGACCCCGTATGAGCAGCCAGCAAGTGTGCATAGACACACGCAGCTCCATTTGTACGCATGCTTGCCTGGGGTTTCCACAGCCCGGTTGCAAACAGCTCATGGCCCATTAGTGGGCCACGGCCCACAGGTTGGGGATCCCTGTCTTAGATTGATTGCTGTTGTCCTTGCCAGAACTAGCTCTCACAGATTCTCTTAATTACACTTTATAATGACTAGTGCAACTATGTTCTGCCCAGAATTAGTTAATCATAATCATGTAGAATACTGTTTATTGAAACAGCCAGCTACATTTACAATATTTAAGAATTGTATTTTAAAGTGATTAAATAATCAAGCTTTGTTGTGCTTCCTATTATTGAATAGAATTATATAACTGACATGGTTACTAGCTCTCACCAGCTGAATGGCTTTTCAACTGCAAATCACCAAATGTGCTATACTGTAGTGCAGCTGCCTTGCAAATAATGTGCTCTTCAAATTAATTGTATCCACAGAAAATAGTATCAGGAATTTCTTCTTTGTAAACAAAAATGTGGGTAACTTGAACAAATCACATATGAAAATATAACTAATAATTAAGCAGCCACCAGATGGAAAGACAGAAAATCTTTTGGCATCAGCTACTGGTTGTCATATGTACACACACACACACACACAGAGAGAGAGAGAATATTATTAAAATATGAACTGGTAAACTAGGCTGTTGTTTATGTGGAGTTTTTTGGCTATTTGTTTTCTGTTGTTCTGTTCTGAATTATTCTTCTCTTTCTACCATCATCTCATTTTTTTTATATGCAGAGTGTTATGGAATTGTGAATGGGATGTGAATGAGACTTCAGTATTAAATCGATACTGAATCTAGTACTGACATTGTATTGTAAACAGGGTTTTATACGTTCCAAATGTTTTTACTGTGTGTTGACTATAAATGGATGTGCGTGGAGTGATACTTGAAAAGTTGTGGGTTTATGTTGAAGTCTCAGAACCACACAACTGTGCTTGATTTGGTACTTATTGGCACTTTTCAATGATCTGTGTGTACAGTTTCAATGCCCTGAACTGCAAACCTTTTCATTGTGTTCTGTGTAATTCACACACTGGGTTATGTGACTATGAACTCTGTTCAGAACCTTTTATATTTTATAGAAAACACAGCAATACCATACTTGTCCTTCAGCTTTGTGTTTATTGAGGTTCTACATTTCTAATGTCTGGCTCCAGGAACCAAGAACAATACAAAGAGTTATTTCCATATACTTTATTTATTGTTGTTTACTTATAGACAAAAATCTTACCAGAGTAATACACTTTTCTGAATATACCCCTGTCTACTGGTGGAGGGGGCTGTTCACCTTCACCTTCTTCCTGCATACCAAAGATTCCAAGCTAAGTTGTCTTTTAGTCTCGGTGAAGAGGCTCCTCCCTCCTGCAACTCTACACTACATTCCACTACCCTAAACATGATTCAACATGTAAGTGCTTTGGTAGCCAATGGTCTGATATTTTCCATTGCTTTGCATCATCGTCCCTGATTCTGCTCTGCTGATCTCTCATTGGATGTAAAATATATGTTTTCTTTAGCAAGGCTGATCTATTCTTTTATAAGACTGGAGATACTCTGGATATAGTCCAAAAGATTTGTATAGCACCCTACAAATGGGATCTGCAGCAACCAAACTTCATTAATTCCAATTCATATTTATGCTCCAGTTTGTAATTCAATAAAAGACAAAGAATGTACTAACCTATGCCTAGGATTTCTTTGTTGGGCATTGGCAGTATCTTCATATTGTCTTAGCAAAGACAATATGAGCCTCAAAGATCTTAGCAGCTATCCTGACTTGAATATTACCCCTATAAAACATTCATAGGCCCATGATTTTTTATGACTAATTATCACCTTCAAAATTGTACTATTGAGTATTGTTTTAATCCCATACAGACCATCCTCTGGAACAGCATCCTCCAGAAGATCCTTGCAGCTCCCATCCTGATGATATGCAGAAAGTCACTGGTAGCCAGACTGTTTGTTTCTTTGCTTGTTTGTTTATTTGTACAAGGAAACAAGTAACAGTATAGACATAGACATGGACACATGGAAAAAAATTGGCACAAATAAAAGAAAATAAATAAGCAAAACATAGCCATAAACACATAAAATGAGTACATATAAATGGGAACAGTAGGACAGGGACGGGAGGCACGCTGGTGCGCTTATGAACACCCCCTTAAGGACCTCTTTAAAAACATGAAAGATCCACGGTAGACTGTTTAAGGTAAAAGGTAAGGGGATTAGAGAGACTAACAACAGGATCAGGTAGAGTGTTCCAGACATTTACTACTCTATTGCAGAAATCATATTTCCTACAATCAAGATTAGAGCGAATTACATTGCATTTGAATCTATCTCTTGTGTTATTGCAGTTGAAATTAAAGTACTCAAGATCTGTTCTCCCAGATCTTGGGGTAGTGTGATAGTTAAACCCCTGAAGGATGTTGTGTTTATTATAGATGGTTTGTCTTCTGAGTGAATATATAATCTTTTTCTTATTTGTTATTTTCCTCTTGTTTTTTTAAATGTAAAGAGAAGCAGAGAATAAATGAGGGTGGGGGCAGTCAGAGGTAGTATTTACCGGTTCTCTGAACTACTCAAAATTTCTGCTACCGGTTCTCCAAAACTGGTCAGAACCTGCTGAATACCACCTCTGACCAGATTGCTTTTATTTTAGAATCTAGTTTGTCTCTCAGTTTGCCAGGGAACTTTTTCAATCTTTTATTTTTAGACTGTGTGAACTGGTGAGGATACTATTCTCTTAACTGATAAGACAGGAATGTCCACATGGCCAGAATGTGAATCTCTTGGGATCTAAATTTACCATTAAATCTGTTCCTATAAAACAGAATATGACTTGTAGTGCACTTATTTTCACATTTCCATTTTCTGCTAGCATTCCTTTGTCACTTTATCAATTTTTAGCTTTACTGTTTGGAGTTTATACACAAATACACATTTTTAAAAGTATATATGGCACCTATAATCACTTTTCTCTTCCAATGCATCATTATGTTTCCTTATGTAGATACTTCATTTTCTGCCACTTACTCAAGGCCTTCCAAATTATTCAGTTCATTGGAATAGCTATCAGAGAAACACAGGTACATAGTATCAGAGAAATCGTGTTCCCACTGTTATCATGAATCTGTATATGTAAGCAAATTCTTCATTGATGGACAAATTCTAACATTGTCACTGTAGCCATACGATCTTCATTTCCATTTCTGTTATGTATCTTTACCCAATGCACACATCATCTTATCAATGAGTTTGCAACCTTCGCATTTGGGATACACTGCAAACTGGGGTGTTTATACAAGCAGTCTGCTTTTATTAGACAGTTATGTGATGGTTCAGTACAGATGCAAGCAAGTCGGTACATAATCTGCTATTCCTCCACATCTGGCAATAGTCATCAGTCAGTCCATCTTCATTTCAGCATTTCTAGTATTCTACCAATTCATACCCAGCAATCTTTCTGACCCTCTCAATCACATCATATCATAATAAGTCCCATTGAATAGAACAACATTTATCGGTAATGGCTGTCATCAAATTCTTTTGGAGAAATCCAAGATGATTCCTTTGCAACATGCCCCCCTCCATTTTTTGCAGCATCAGGGATGGAATAGATGCCCATTCTCTCAAAAAACCCCAACTTTTTTCTTGAACCAAAACCCCGTTTTCCATTTTTCACCCATTAAAAAACAAAAGGAACTCAAGTCAACTTCCTTCTTGTTGCAACTATGATAACCTGTTATTATTTCTAACCTGTCAGCAGTAATTCCTGATTGTCACCTCATAGGGTAGATGGGCTGCATAAAAATTTAATATATGTAGTCCTCGAGTTATGAATGTAATGGAGGCTGCCAATTACATTTGTAGCCTGAGGATTTGTAACTTGACTGCGATCACGCCTTCCTTTCACCCACACATTCACTAATTGAATGTGTGGGTCGTTAAGTGAACATGAGGTATCTCAGGATGGGGAAGGCCATGAGATGAGGTAGTGATGGAACAGAGCACCTGCATTAGAGCACCCAAGGCCCCTCCCAACCCACAGATACCTCATGCAATTACCTGTGCCGCACCCTGCCCCTTACCTTTCAAAGTAAGCTGTCTCCTGTCCAGCCTCTCTGTTTCTTTTCCTGCTCCTGGAGAGAGCAGAGGGAGAGCAGGACGAGTGCGCCCTGCTCAGCTTCTCTGATTCACCAAGGCTGACACTACTTAGGGTTTGGAAGATTTGATTCCATAATTCCTGTCACACAAAATAAACAAGTTACCTTGTTTCCTAAGTGTCCCACTAGGACTTCCCACACAGCCAAAAGGAAGATCTTTTTTGACAGCCTTAACAAAGTGAAATCATAATAAGATATAAAAGATAATTCTACCTGACAAATATTACTGCCTACTACTGTGTTTTCCTGTCTATAATGCCATTACCAATGCCTTTAAATAGAAATCCATGCATACAAGAATGAATGTTGCATTATAGGTGTTTTTAAATCTACATCTTATTAATACCATACCATATTGGCCATTTTAAAGCTTGCTTTTCAGTTCTGTGTTTATGTAGGCCAGCAGTCTGCCTGTATTTGGCACAATTTATATTTTACTGGGCTTATTTTATTTTATTTTATTTTATTTTATTTTATTTTATTTTATTTTATTTTATTTTATTTTATTTTATTTTATTTTATTTATTATTATGAAAGGTGGTTTCTCTGTCAGTTCTTCAAATGGGCAAGGTTATTTTGAGTTTGTTTCTTATACTTTCTTCTTTCTCAGGATTGAATATTTTTTTCTGTAAGTCCTCCTATAAACAGTTTGCTTACTTCTTTTCAAGGTCAGGTTTACATTCTTTCACACCAGTTTTTCTGTGTTTGCTTGCTTAATATTTTGTGTCATGATACATTGAAGGTTTCTTTGGTGCTTCTTTCATGTGGTTGAAAATGAAAGCAATTACAAAACTTCTAAGAAAGTCCCAATGAACTATGAGCTTGTTCTACTTTTATTTTGACTAAGTTTTCCTTACAATTTGGAGAAGAAATATTATAGTTAAGAATCTTAATCAGATGTTGAACTATACTCCTAAAACATAGAATTTGTCACCTCATGACAGAGCCCTGTATTAGTCTAACAAAAAGAATAATTATATACAACTGGAAATATATTTTCCCTCCTGATTTTAATGAATGCATCCAAAAATATGAGTGAGTTAACCTGTTTTTGAAAAGTTTCTGAGGTGCTGCTATTTCTAAGCACAACAGTTGTTAAATTTGGGACAATGTGTGGCAAGTTCTTGCCTGTTTGAATTTTAAGTCCCAGCGTACTTTAGCTTCATAATTTTTTTATTACTTTGTCTATTTTGTGATCTTTGTAGTCAATCTTTTTTTTTTACATTTTATTTATTTATTTATTTAAAAAAATACATCAAGAAAAAGAAATAGTCAAACAAATGATCGCGACAGGAATTTTACATGATATTTACACTTTCTACGGTATGTAGACTTCAGTCAGATTTAACAAATATTAAGCATAATCCTGGTTATATTTGACTTTTTGGGTGTTTGTTGTTCAACCAAACATACCATTTGTCCCAACATTGGAAATATACGGAGTCCTTTTGATCTCTCAATGCTTTAGTC
Organism: Pantherophis guttatus; assembly: GCF_059756535.1. NCBI lineage: Eukaryota > Metazoa > Chordata > Lepidosauria > Squamata > Colubridae > Pantherophis > Pantherophis guttatus. The sequence continues at coordinate 53,919,652 of NC_142068.1, read as the reverse complement.
AGTCTGTCGGCTTCCGCATAATCCAAAATTTTCTCCAAAATCAAGTCTTCAGCCGGCAGGTCTTTCCCCTTCCAATATTGGGCGAAACATATTCTTGCTGACGTGGTGATAAAAACACACAGACACCATATATTTGTGCCTATGTTGTCTGGCCTAATGTTCAGTAGGTAGTACTCTGGTTTCAGAATTAGGTTATAACCTGTGATTTCCATGATCCATGCCTGTATGATTTTCCAGAATTCAGTCGTCCTGGAACAGATCCACCACATGTGGAAATAGGTGCCAATTTCCCCATACTTCCAACAGTTTGGTGAGAGATTTGAATACATTTTAGAAAGACGAGCAGGTGGAAGGTGCCATCTATACAGCATCTTGTACACATTTTCTTTGTATGATGTTGCCCACAGGAATTTCATATGTTTAAGCCAGATTTCTTCCCATTTTGTCATATCAATTGGATAGCCAATATTTCTCCCCCAGGCAATCATAGAGTCTTTAACTATTTCATCCCCTATCCAATAGTCTATTAAAAGTTTATATATCCTTGATAACATTTTGTCCTCTTTTCCTAGAATGATATTGTCCAGATCATGCTGATTCAAATTAATACCATCTTGTTCCCTATCTTTTTTAAATTTCGAGCAAATTTGGGCATAAGCCCACCAATCCAGTTGTTTTCCCTGCAACTCATTTCTTGATTTGTAGTCAATCTTCAGGAAGCAACAAACTTATTAAAACTTCTCTCTCTCTCCCCCCCCTCTCTCTTCCTCCCTCTCAGAGAGATTGATTGACAGATGAGTTGATCGGTACTACTAAGGAGAGAGTCAGCTCCTTGATTTCCTAGCAGTTATGAACCTTCTGTGTCATTGCTCTTTTATGCTTGGAATACAGTATGTTGGCTTCTATAATGCACATACACCCAAGAGATAGAATAATACAGATTTTTCATCAGTTACACTGACAATTTATTTTGATGTGTCAAAGAAAAAAACATTGATTCTCATAATCCCAGTCTCCAACTGGTTGCTTTCTTTTCAGATAGGGCATATTAGTTCTTGAAAAGGCATATTAGTCTTAGAGAAAGAATGCTATCAAAAACAAACTAATATATTCATTTTATAGCTAATGTATATTTGATTTAGGACATGAGTAGGGAGAAGAAATTATATAAGTTGGGTGGTTTGTATTGCTGCTATATAGTATATTATTATTATAGCTGGTTGCAGAATCTCTAGATGGGATGGGATGGGCAGATTTTGTTGTTTAGTAATACTGAAGGAATCTTTGCAGAATGTAAGATTTTCTAAATAAAACTTTTGCAAGTGACCGATGATGATTTTGTCAATCCCGATAGTGTTCAAATAATGCTCCAGATGTTTTGGAATTGCACCGAGACTTCCAATTTCTATTGGTACTATCTTTTGCTACAGTTGTTCTGCTTCTAGTTGCTGTCAGCTTTGAAAGCCATATTAGGGGATTTTTCGAATGCTGACAGTTGCAGGTCTTTAAATTTTGTGATATGTATTCTTCCAGTTATTTCTTTTCTCTGCTGTCTCCAGATATTGTTCCACTATTCAGAACTTTTTGCCTTTCTCATCAACAATTATTAAATCTAGGATATTGTATGGTAGATGCTTCCTCTATGAATTCTAAAGTCCCAGATTACTTTAACTTTTTCATTACTGTGTCTATTTTGTGGCTCTATTAATTCTAGGTTGCAGACAAATAGCACTTTTTCCCAGATACTCGAATGTATCATTGTTGCTACTTTGTAATGACAATGTTTGTAGTCAGTCTGTGCAATCTTGCAGCAGCTACTTAGGTGGTCTACAAATATGGGCAGTTCAAAGCAGGATGGGTTTTTGTAAAATTAGGGTGTTGAGATCTGATAAATTCAATATTTCCAGATATCGAGAAAATCTTTAGATATTATTCTGATGGTTCCAATCACAATATTTATATTTTCATTGTGATTCATTGAAAGTTAGATGTTTAGACTGATTTGGCTTTTTTAATCCACCTATTGAGTCATTATTATTTTGGTTAACAACCACCAGATGTTCAGACTGGATTTGGCATCCTTTTCCACCTTTCAAGTCTTTCCCAAGGACCTTGGATAGCCAGATATTTATATTTTATGATGTTACTGACAGGATCATTATTATTACTGTTATTATTATTTATGTGAGAAAGAAAGTACAGAATTTCCATAACTGCAATGTAACATAATTTGCTTGACTGAGTGCAATATTTGAAATGCAAAGAATATAGTATGCACATTTTAAAGAAATATCTAATATTGAAAGCAGATGCTGGTATTCCCAAGATTGGTTTTTAATTCATAGATTAACAAGGATATGCAACTCATCATTCTTAACTATTACTATTTTAATGCTATTTAATGTGAATGTTAATTATAGTAAAGTTAGAAGTGAACTTCCAGACACCACATTAGCCCATTACAATAATAAGGGGTTTAGGATTCAGGAATTTCCAGGGATAAGCATCTTGGGACATAATTACAGTACATAATTCTAGGATGAGATGTTCCCATCCTTAGATATCTCCTTGCCTTCTATCACTGCCTAAACTTGTCATTGTCTGTCTGATCTGTTTGGAATTTTAAATCCACAGGAAGCACTCTTTTCTTTACAGAATCAGTTTGAGTTTACTTTTGTCTTCACAGTCAATGAGATAGGAAATAAGCTAACAACTAAATGTACAACAATAGAAATAACCCAGAAGCTTAGCCTTACATCCCATGTGCAGCAGTTTTCCTGGCTTTTGACTCATAGAAGCTGTTTGCAGATGAATTACTCCATTCTATTCCACATTAATCTTCTTTTTCATATAGCTGAAAAGGGCATGTCGAATCATCCAGATGAACTTAGTTGAGCAGCATGAAAGTAATTACTTTAATAAGATCCTTCCCCTTGGTTTTTTTCCCCCTAATGAACTTTTACACCAGAAAGGAGATTAGCTTTTCCTCCTCCCATCAGGTAGATTTTAAAATGGCTCTGTGGCTAAACTGATTAAAGGATAAAGCAAGAGAGGGCCACGTGTTTTTTTTTTTTTTTTGCCTCTGAAGTCTGCATGTAGTGATATGTGATGGATCATGGACTGCATACCAAAAGTGGACATGGGCAAAATTAGCAGCTTCTTAATGTATTCATTCATCTTTCTCCCAGACCCACACAAACATAACTTATTCTGCATTGTCACTTTTCTTCACAAACATTCTGTCAATTTTTACCAATATCCAGATATGCACATAGATACAATAACTCCCCTCTACCATTAATGTAGAGAAAAGAACACATTGTATATGTAATCTCCTCTGCTATCTGATTGATGAGAAAAAGTTGGCTTCCAAATCTGGGCTGAGAATGTGTAGACATTAAGTGCTAGTCTTAGAACAAGGTGACCCAGTTCAAATCCTTTCTAAGCCAGGGAACTAATGAGGCAACTTTAGGCCAGTCACTGTCTTTCAGCTCAGCTACCTCTCAGTTTAATTGCTGTTGGAAGGAATAAAATTAGAATAAACACTAATATATGTCATTTTAGAGAAACATGGAGCTGTGTATTCAGTTTCTGAAAGCATCTTTGAACACAAATGTAGCATCTATTTGCAATACCTTAAAGCAACTCTGTGCACAATTAAAGGAAGAATTTAAAAGAAGAACTATATTTAAATTGTTGTAGTACTGCATTTATCCTCCCTCATGCTTCAAAGCTCCTATATTTGAGAGACTGAATCTGAAATGTTGCCCAAGAGGATAAACAGAATCTATTTGACTTCTAGATGCATTCACTGATTGTATAGTTAGAATACTTAAATAGCAGTTCCAGATATAGAACAATCCTAGGTCTGTTCAGTTAGCTTGTTTTTCAGTACATAGAAACATGGGAAATTTATTTGTTATACCTGTATAAGTTAGAATTTGTTTCTTTAGTGATGGACAACCAAGTGTCCATCACTTTAAAAGTTTTGAATGATCCTTCCTAGAATGCCATTCCATTGGTCTTGTTTTCAAAACAAAGTATTAAATTATTCATTGGGAAGATTTTGTCCTAATCGTTGCAAATATCATTTTATAAACAGATTTGAAGCTAGGGAAGACTTGTTAGCAGAAAATCTCCCCCTATTAATATATCAAGAATACATTGTGTATTGAAATCATGCAGTTGTTTTTTTCATGAAGCAGAAAGTACTAGTATTTAAAAATATATATATTAGCTAATATTACATGTTATTATACCCTGAGAAAGGGCAGCTTTATTCTTCTGATAAAAAATAACAAAATTCCTAGCAATGAAGTATGCTTGACCATTCTTCAGTTTTCAGAAACTCAGCTATATGAATGTGTGTATAAAATTACTAGAGTTCTTTTCTTAATTTCCTGGATTTCTGGAGCTCTCAAATACTACTATCCCAAACTGACTTTAAGACTCATATAGTCAATGGAAGTCAGACGAAGATTTTTAATCAAAATATGTTAGAATCAGTACTAAAAATAACCTGTTACATGTTTCAGAAAATAGGGCTTTCATTGGGTGCCAAAATGATTTTACACTGTCACACCAACCTGCTATAAAAGCTGGGCTAAAAGTGGATTTTAATATGGTGCATTCCCTTCTTATTTTATAATTAAATGATTCTTGCATATTTATAGCTAAATAGGAAGACCTCTCATCCTAAATCTGAATTTAAATCTGAGTTAAAATGGGAATCTAGTCATTTTCTACACTTAAAGTGGCTGCTGAACATGGAAGCAATATGCTTATGTATCAGACAAACATTGAAATGTGTTCCCTGTTAAATTAATCTGCCATTTTAAAAGTATAGAGTGTTGTTATGTAAAAGTATAGAGTGTGTTTCTATAATTTCTTGGACCATCTTAATAGTCCTCATTTTCCTACACGCTGCTCGGACACTCCTCAGAATGGGATACGATCACTCCTATTCGCACAGCTGAGTGTCAATCAAATCCCTCTGGAGCTGCATCCACCTCACTTCCTGCTTCCTCTTCAGACTTTTTCACTCAGCCATTGCAATAGCATTGAGTGTCTGTTCTCTAGTGTAAATTTCTTTCTTATTTTTGTCTTTTCTTGGCTGAATTAGCTCAATATTGTTTATTTACAGTTTGAAGGTGCTGCGCTTCGTCTGCCTTCACTTGGAGACGTTTTAAGCGCGTATCGGCGGTTCGGGGCTCCGGCCGCCGCTAGCGGCTTGGCTTGGCTGGCGGTTTAAATCTATTCTAGTCTTCCCGCCATTTGCCGCTATTGCCGCCATTTTGCTGCCAGTCACTTTGCGAGGCTCCGTTTTGCCTTAGTGGCCGTTGGATCGATCGGCTTGAGTCCCTGCCGGCTGGCATACTCATCAGCTATTTTTAGAGATCGTGACTGCTTCCCTTTACTGCAGCTTCAGTCCAGCCGCAGGCGCTTTGTTTCGCCTGGCTTAGGACTCCTGGAGATTCGCCTCGCGGGCCGCCATTTTGGGCCCTGACCATCGGCGCTGCTTTGGATTCTCCGCGGCCATAGCGACCTGGGCTTTGGTTTCCAGGGTCGCTAGATTGCCGGCAGGTGGGGACGCTGTCCTGCTTGTACCTGCATTCACAACTGCCTGCAGAAGGGTGCCTGAATGAGACCCAGGGAAGTACACATTCTTTAACTTGATTTACATTCATATATATATATATATATATATATATATATATATATATATATATATAAAAAGGGCCGTTGCCTTATTATATTAATGGACTGGTTTTGTTTGTAGATACTTATTGCATTTATTACAAAAAAAAAAAAAAGCATATAGATATATATATAGCACGATTTATATTACTAATACTCACTTATATATATAGAATTGATAAGTTCTGATTACAATTAATTAATCAATAAATACTAATTCATTGGGGTGATTGATCATGGAGGACAGGGAGGAAGGTGCTCTTTCTTCTGATATGGACAGGAGTCCCTCTCCCTCCCCAGTACCTTCCCCTAGACAGCTCAGGGGAAAGAAGTCTAAGGCTTCCAGGCAGGGGAAGTCCTCCAAATCTGCCACTGCAGATAAAGATGCCCAAAGGAGGCATAAGGCATTAGAAAAGCAGTTTGCTAAGGCTAGGCAACGGGCCCAGGACCCTGGTCAAGGACCAATTCCTGAAGGCTCGAGCCATGAGGTGACCTGTGAGCCCTCGGCCTCTAATAATGTACAATTGTTGGCCAGTGGTCTGAGAGAGGATGGTCCATCGACCTCTCAGGAGGTTCCAATTTCTGCGACTAATCAGTCAAGGGCTAGTGTCAGGTCCCGCTCATCTAGTTTTGCAAGCCATTTTTCTCAAGCTTCCAGGTCAGGCCCTGAAGCTACCTTTACACCCACTGCAGCCGGCCTCCGCCCTGAAGCGGGCCCAGGGTTCCCTCAGCCTGTGGATTTTCAGGCCTTTTTTACTCAGGCCATGTCCCATATGTATCAAATGGGGTTGCAACAAGCCACTGGTGCCTTCCCGGCTCCTACGTGCCCTACTACTTCTGCCTTTTCCATGCATCCCCCTGGTGCACAACATCAACAGCAATCTGTTGCCTGTAGCCTTGTGCCTGAATCAGCCCGGGAGGACGATTTCCTAGATGACTTTGAGATGTCAGAGGATGAAGAAGAGATTCAGGACAAGCCGGCCTTTCCGGGTCTATTTAAGCCATCTTTGTTTCGCTCTCTCCTACGCAAGGCAAAAGCTGCCACTAATATGGATTCCACGCCTCTTCAGGGTTCCTCTTCATCTACTCCATCTGGCCCCAATAGTAACTTGTTCAATCTACCTCAACCTGATGAGGATTTTGTTCCCTGTCCGGATCTTTTCTGCCAGGTTGTTCAAAAGCCTTGGGACCGCCCCGCCTCGTTGTCGGGTCCGAATTCTTTTGATCGAAAGCTCTATGCCTCGGCTCCTGCGTTGGATGCCCTCCTGCAGTTACCTACGATTGATGATCCAGTGGCGAGTCTCACATCGTCTTCCATCCTGGTAGGTGAGGCTGGGGATGGCCTCAAGTTTGAGGACAAACGAGCCGAAATGGGATTTCGTAAAACACACCAAGCGGCGGCTTGGGACATTCGTGCTGCAACCTCCTCATCATTTTTCAATCGGGCATCGCTGGTGTGGTTGCGTCAATTGAAGGACAGACTTCCCCCGGAGGATGCACGATTACAGCAGGACCTGGCCAAACTGGTCGCAGCTGCTGAATATTCGGCCGATGCATCCTTGGACGCAGCTAAGTTCGCTTCCAGGGCCTTAGCTTCGACAGTATCTTCCAGACGTCTCTTGTGGCTCCGTAACTGGAGAGCTGACGCCAAGTCCAAGTGGCGCTTGACTGCTGCCCCGTACAAAGGCCCTGCCTTATTTGGCTCATCCCTGGACTCTGTGCTGGTCGAGAATAGGGATAAGAAGAAGGTGTTACCCATGTCTTTCCGACGCCAGGACAGGCGCTATCTGCCTTATAATCGACAGCCCTTTCGCCAGGAGCAGGGCGCCGGGGGCGCCTCTTACTACAGATCTTCGCAGTCTCAGTACCAACCAACTTCGGACAGGGAGCCTTTTCGTGACCGCGGTCGCCAACAATCCAACTTCAGACGACCTTTCAGACAGTCAACGGGTCGTTTTTCCAGATGCGGTAAGTGACTCACCGCCTCTGGCCCCAATCGGGGGCAGGCTCCAGGCATTCTCTCACCTGTGGCCAACTACCACATCGGATGCCTGGATTGTCCAAACTGTCACCGAAGGGTTACGTTTGGAATTCACCACCATACCTCAGGACTTTTATCTTCACTGCCCTTGGCCACTTCAGCCGGAAAAGCGATCTCTTCTGTTGCTCGAGATTCACCATCTGCTGCAAATCCAGGCCATAGAACAGGTTCCATTGCATCAACTCAAGACCGGCTTTTATTCAACACTATTCCTGGTACCGAAATCCTCGGGCGATTGGAGAGGCATTTTGAACCTACGACGTCTCAATCAACACATCTTATACCGTCGGTTCAAAATGCATTCCCTCAAGTCTCTACTAGGCTGCATTCGTCGGGGAGATCTGATGCAATCGGTGGATCTAAAAGAAGCGTACCTGCACGTCCTCATCCATCAGTCGCACAGGAAGTACCTCCAGTTTGCGTTTGGAGACCACCATTTTCAATATCGGGCTATGCCATTCGGCCTTTCGTCCGCTCCGAGGACCTTTACGAAGTTGCTGGCGGTGGTGGCGGCGTCGCTCAGAGAAATTCCTGTTCGTCTGGCATGCTACCTCGACGACATTTTGATCCTGTCGTCTTCTCCCGAACGGGCGACCCAGGACCGGGAGCTAGTACTTCAGTCCCTTCAAGACCACGGGTTCACTTTGAACCTTGCCAAAAGCCATCTGGTTCCCACAACGCGTATTCTGCATCTCGGAGCAATAATAGATTCGACACTGTGTGTGGTCTCCCTATCTCCCGACAGACAAGCCAGCATTCGGGAACTGACGTCTCAAGTCTTACTACGCAGGACTGTAACCTTACTGTCTCTCTCCCAACTTCTGGGAAAGTTGATATCAAGCATAGACATTGTTCCGTGGGCGAGGTTTCATCTTCGGCGCCTCCAATGGTTCCTGCTCCCTTACCAGAGACAAGGTCGAGCAGAGTCTCTTCTCAAGGTAAAGGTTCCAGCTCCTGTTCGTCTTTCCCTGAGGTGGTGGCTTTCTCCGGCTCTCGACAAAGGTTCCCCGTTCCTGGAACCAACTCGACTAGTGTTAACCACGGACGCAAGTCTGCGAGGCTGGGGAGCTCACCTCAACCGTCAGCTAGCCCAAGGTGCCTGGTCGTCGACAGAAAAGCTGCACAATATAAATTGGCTAGAGCTCAGGGCGGTCCGACTCGCCCTGGTACACTTCAAACACCTTGTCTATCGCCAGGACCTCCTAATTCTAACGGACAATGTGGCCACCAAGGCCCATATCAACAAACAAGGGGGAACCCGCTCCTGGACACTAATGCAGGAAGCGGAGCGTCTTCTGTCATGGGCGGAACTCCACCTCTCGTCGATAAAAGCCGAACACATTTCGGGGACCCTCAATCGAGAAGCAGATTGGCTCAGCAGAGACCAAATAGACCACGCCGAGTGGAGGTTGGACCCCGGCCTGTTCCAGGAACTGTCGAGGAGGTTCGACCTTCCCCTAGTGGATCTGTTTGCGACGGCTCAGAACACCCAATTGCCGAGATTCTTTTCTCGCTACCCGTCTCCAGCGGCGGAGGGGCTGGATGCTCTTCGAAGTCCGTGGCCCCGGGGGCTCCTTTACGCCTTCCCTCCCCTCCCTGTCATCTCCAAGGTCGTGAGGAAGGTCATTCAAGAACGGGCAAACCTTCTACTGGTAGCGCCGTATTGGCCCCGTCGAGAGTGGTTCGCCGACCTCAAGAACTTATCGGTCAAACCACCGTGGAGGATCCCACCAGACAAGATAATACTGACTCAAGGAGCCATCCGTCATCCGGAACCAGAATGGCTGCGATTAGCCGTGTGGCATTTGAGCGCATAAAGCTCATCAAGGACAATTTGTCTGACGATGTTATCTCCATTATTCAGGCAGCTCAAAGACCATCAACAATTCGTATTTATAACGCCTCATGGACTGCCTTCACGAGATGGTGCGGGGATCATCACGTAGACCCTTCAACTGCTTCGGTTCCGGACATTCTGTGTTTTCTGCATGCGGGTTTCTCCAAGGGCTTGGCTCCCGCGACTCTATGCCGACAGGTGGCGGCTCTAGCCACTGTCCTGTCAGGAGAATCTTGTGTTCCTTTGTCTCAGGACCCCAGGATCCGTTCCTTCCTCCAAGGGGTCTCAAACTTGCGGCCTCCGCCGATTCACCGCTACCCCACTTGGGACCTTACCTTGGTGTTGCAGGCCCTGACGGGTCCACCGTTCAAACCCATCGCTTCGTCCAGTCTACGCTACTTGTCTTTAAAGATGGCCTTTTTGTTGGCAATAACTTCAGCGCGCAGAGTATCCGAAATTGCTGCCTTGTCCATGAGGAGTGATCTCTGCATCTTTTATCCTGACCGGGTTGTTCTACGCCTCGACCCGGCTTTTGTTCCCAAAGTGAATACTCGCTTTCATCGAGCCCAAGAACTCGTGTTGCCTAACTTTTGCCCGAACCCGCGTCATCCTGCTGAGAAGCGGTGGCATACTTTAGATGTGCGACGGGCATTGAGAAGATATCTTAAAAGGACTGCCCCTTTTCGAAAAACTGAGGCTCTGTTGGTGTCCTTCCTTCCCTCTTCCCTGGGCCAGAAGGTTTCTTCAACTACAGTAGGAAGGTGGCTCAAAGCCTGTATATCCAAGGCATATGACTTAAGAGAGGCCCCTGTCCCGGGTGGTATACTGCCCCATTCTACTCGTAGCGCCGCAACCTCTGCGGCTTGGGCTACCCAGGCTTCGGTAGATGATATTTGCCGGGCGGCCACATGGTCTTCCCTTTCATCCTTTGTAAGTCACTACAGGCTGGATAAGTTTGCTTCTGCAGCTGCTGCCTTTGGCAGAAGGGTATTACAGGCTGTAATCTCTCCCCAAGGCCAGTCTACGGCTTAAGTCCCCCCCCTTCTGCTCTAACTTGGGTATGTCCCATTCTGAGGAGTGTCCGAGCAGCGTGTAGGAAAATGGTCGTTGCTTACCTGAACGACCCTTTTTTACACGCTGCGAGGACACTCCGTCCCTCCCTTTTTCTTGGCCGTGCCTGGCTTTGGTGGAGGTCTGCTTTTTCTCCCTCTGTAGCTGTCTGCTTCCTGTGTGTCTACCTGATGGAGTTTCTCGCGGTCGATCCTGCTGCTATTGATCCAAGTTGTCTTCGTGAAAAGTCTGAAGAGGAAGCAGGAAGTGAGGTGGATGCAGCTCCAGAGGGATTTGATTGACACTCAGCTGTGCGAATAGGAGTGATCGTATCCCATTCTGAGGAGTGTCCTCGCAGCGTGTACAAAAGGGTCGTTCAGGTAAGCAACGACCATTCTACTATTTTTCAATCTTATCGATCAGCCAAACAGCTTGAGGTACATGTTAGTTTCTAAGATTCTATTATTATTCCATGCCACAATAAAATTGCATTCCTGGAATCTATATGGTACCTTGACGTGGTCTATCTCAGATGATTAGCATACAGTATATGCCATTATCCACACATCTCTATTCCCAGGGTTTCTAAAATTCATATACAGGTGTGTTTTTAACCAATTAAAGAAAACATTTAACCAATAAATATTTAACCAATAAGAGAGAATAGTGTGTTTTTGTTTTGTTTTTGTGTTTTTGAAGAGGAAAAGAGCAGGTTTATTAAGACTTTTTTTTTCTTGGTATTTGAAATCGCACTAATTGATTAGATAGTTTTAGAAAGCAAGCAGGCAAACTATTCTGGAGAGTTATTAATATGTCTTATCACAGATAATACTATCAAGCAAGTTTGTTTATCCCTATGTGACCTTTAGTCCTTAGGTTTTTTTATTAGCAGAATGACAATAGTCATTCCATAACTTATAAGCTATGTTCCACCCTGGCAGCTGTTAATTTATTCGGAAATTTGTCTCAGTTATTGCTTACTATTTCCTGATAGATGGCAACTAGGTAGAACAGTAAATTCCTCTTGTTACTGTGTGCCAAAGACAGGCATTTATGCAATAATAACTTTGCTACATAGAATTATACAATAATAAAATTGAGAGATGCTATTTAGGCTGAGCCCAACCCCTGCCCACGGCAGAAATCCACATTAAAGCTCTTTATATAGTTTCTGCTTCAAAACATCCAATAAATGGGGACCCACCATCTTTCTGAATTATTCATTCATTCATTCATTCATTTACAGAGTTTATAATCCACTCAGATTGACCTTGGGTGATGTACAATTCTCAAACTCTTTATCTTGGATTAGAAACAAAGCTGAATATAAAATCATTAACAACATAATAATCAAATGAAAAAACCATAAATCACAATTCCCTATAACATTGATTGAGATGTTCAAAGGCAAAAAAGCCCCTCACAACCTGCTAGAGTTGGTGGAACAACTGAGGCTGTCTGACTTTCAATGGCTGCAAAGAAGGTTTTTTTCCTGCATTCTACCTAAATCTCTTATTTTGTATCCTGGAATAGGAGGGACCATGCTTGACCATTTACACGACATCTTTTACAAATTTGTAGAAGGTGATCATATTCTTATTACTACGATTTATGTTAAACATCCACATGTGCACACTACGATCGTTGTAGCCTTCTTGGTATCTCAGTATATAAAGGTTTGGTCCGGATAGTGCGGTGTCTAAATATTTGCTGTTCAAAATGCCTTTGGCAATGTTAAAAAGTGCCTGAGAAGCCGTTAAATTTGTCACAGCATAGGTATGATACTGCTCTTACTATGTGGAGTTTTGATTGTTAGAACAATAGAATAAATGGAAATAGGCTTTCTAGAGGTAATCTTTGTCTATAGAGAAGAAATTATTTAATAAGGTATAAGCATGTAATATTAAGATTTCAAATAAACTAGTTGAAGTAGCATTTTCCACTTTTAATTGTCTCTTTGGAAAGCATTTGTTCTAGATCTATTTGAGATTATTTTACTCTATCCACTTGGAATTTGGTTAACTCCACAGATCAGCTACACAGAGTATAGCTTATTCTGTGGACTAATAACTGTAATTCTGGTGGCTTATCTAGGCAAGAGCTTCTGCATCTTTTTTACATTTCACAGAACACAATAGAATACAGACAATAGTTGTTATATCTGTACTGTAGACATTCTTGAGAATCCACCTCTGGTTGAAAGTAATGAGATAACAGGAAGCAAGTAAGACATATTAAGACACTCTAGAGCTCTATTAAAACTTTAGGCTAAATCAATAAAGAGCAATATTGTATCAAGTAATAGCTAATGTATGAACCCTTAATGGCCTTTATTATATATCTTCTTGTGCTGATAATTTATTAATGAAAATAGAGTTTATAGTTTATTTATTCCAAATGTGTCTATAGGAGCTATATAGTAGGAGAACACCATAGCTAAAGAATATAAAATAAGTGCTAATCTGAAACTTGAAAAGGGCTGCATGGTGATTGAAAGTTAATAGGTGTTAAACTCCAACTTCTAGTTATTTTCAGCCAAATGTTTTCTACAAATCTTTTTGTTTCTGAAATTAGCAGAAATAGTTATTTGTGTAACATGGATAGAAATTTGGAGAGAGTTTTTATAAAAGGATGAAATGTCGTACAGTAATCATATATGTTAAACATCCACATGTGCACACAAGCACTTACTGATAAAGCATAAAATGGCTGCTTTAATCAACTCCAAGAGCCAAGCGGATTTGAAGTTGTGTTTGAATTATTAATATAGAGAACATAACCATGCAAAAGAAAGCTCAGGAAGCTTGTACGTGTTTCCATCAAATTGAAGCTAGGAGAACGAGTTGGTAACATTCAAAACAATGACTGAAGAATTATTCTGCAAGAATGGTTTTTGCCAATATGCTCAGAATATCACAGCTTGTTTTGGAGGGATTGGTAAGAGTATTGATGTGAGAGATAAATTGAGTAACTTTTTAGTAAAAGACGTGAATCACTCAGCAAATCTTTTTTAGCTGTTTGTTTTCAGGTCATTGGTGAATTCTTCTGTTTGTGTTTATGATGCATGCCCTTTGGATTGTCAGTGTGAATAGTCTATTGCATATTATTCTGAACAATTTAATGTAGAAGTAGTTGTAAATTACTATGGCCTGTAACTGGAATGTACACTTAACAAATGAAATTCCTTAAGATGACAGCCTTAGACTTTCATCTTTAAAATTTAATGCATCTATACTGTTATGGTTTTTGTTACATTCCTTACTATACTTTGCTGAGAATAAGCCACATGGAATGAAAATGTAAATTGCAACACTAATGCCAACATTGTGGAATAAGCATTCTTTAAGTCTAAATCAATTTAAATATTTTATATTTCATGGAATGACTCAACAATGATGTCATTATTCTTTTATCACTTTTTAGACCTAATAGAAATTATGTAAATCATCTCCTATTCTGCTTCTTGGAATAATAGTTGAAGTTTGTTATTGTTATTACAGCCTAATTCATAAGGAAGGAATGTTTGAATAAAATATTTTGCTTCTACAAAAATTGGCATTTTTATCTTAAAAAAACACACCAAATAGCAAGATTTTGTATTCGTTTTATTCCATTTATTCTATGTAAATGGATTTTGGATAAAATGAAATGCTTTTAAAATTAAGCTGCCCATCTTTTTTTCCAGAGTGCTGTTCCCACTGTCCATGGCTGGGAACTCCACTTCAGATCTTGACAGTAACTGAGTGAGAGCTGACAAACTCTCCTTGTTAAGGCACGCCTCCATCCCATGATCCCCCAGTCTATCACTCAGTTACTGACAAGTGCTGAAGTGAATTTCAGAGCTGTGGCTTGTTTGCAAATATTTTTCTATTTTCTTCTACTTTTGGGTTCTCTCCCTGTTTCCTTTCATCGTTTAGGCTTTTATTTAATTTTTATTACTCCTTTTTTTCGCGTTTTTTTCCTTGGACTTATTACTGGCTGCGGATTGCGTGTGGTGAGTCTGTCACCCGGGCCGCCCACGCTCTGCAGGTTGCAGCCGCCGGATTCCGACTCTTCGGGGCGGATCCGGCACGATACGCTTAGCCGCTGGAAGGAGATGAGCGAGCAGGCCTGCCGCTCTGTCCACCTTCCCTGAGCCGTCAGCGGTGACTTCGGGGTAGCATCACTCTGAAGGTGCGCTCCCCACCTTATCTGAATTGTCGGCTGTGGCTTCGGGGTAGCGTCACACTGACGGTGTGCTCCCCGCCTGCTGGAATTACTGGGCGGCCGTCCTGATCGAGTCCTTTGGCGCGCAGGCTTGCCGCCGGCTGGGAACGCTGCTGCGATCGCTTGCTTCGGAGGGGCGTCATCTTGGAGGTGCGCCCTCCGCTTTGCCTTAATTTCATTAATGAGGCGGCTGCAGCGGGCGCCATTTTGTGGACCATTTTGTGGCGCCTGCCATTTTCTCTGCCTTAAGACCCGCCATAGCATCAGAGACGAAGGGGGCGGAGTCAGGCCGTTGCTGACTCTGGTCTATGACAGGGCTCTCTGCTACAACATAAGAGGCCTTTCTGACTCTCCTTACTGGACTTTGTATATACACTTGTAGATAGTTGGATTGTTACAAAAAAAAAAAAAAGAAAGAAAGAAAAGAAAAGAAAAGGACAGAGGAGAAAGGATTTTTCTCTACATATGTTTTGATTAATTATTGTTTATAAATAGTTTACAAAAAAAAACCAACACAAAAAGTACAGAGCGATAGTGGGCGACTGTGGACTGTACCTGGTGATTCAGGTCTATTTCACATATCTGCCGGTTCCGTGCCTCCTTTTGGTCGGCCTTGGCGATTTCTGTTGACATGGCGGACCACGCGCTCTCTTCTGACATGGCACCCGAACATAGCCCACCTCGTAGTCCTGCTAAGCGGGCCAAAAAGTCTTCCCAACAGCGGTCCGCATCTTCCAGCCGCACTTCACGGAAGACTAAAGGTTCCAAGGGCTTGGACAGAGATGCCCAACGCTGCCATAATGCCTTTGAGAGACAGTGGAACAAAGCGAGATTGGCGGCTGTGGCAGAAGTGGGCCTTGGCACGACTGCCACTCAACTCGCTTCTTCGGCTTCAGTTGCGGGGGACTCCTCGTCTTCAGCATCCCCAGCATCATCTCCTGACCGGAATGCCCCTTCGGCTACTCTACAGGACCAGCATTTACACCTAGCCAAGGGTGTGTCCCAGTCCTTGCCAGATGTTTCCAGAGTGGGACTGGCCTTTTCGCAAAGGCCTTCTCGTAATGTACCGGAGGCCACGTTTACCCCTACTGCAGCGGGCCTTCGTGGTCCTGATGGGGCGATTCCTCCAGTGCCAGCTGACATGCAACCGTTTTTCGCATCAGCATTCTCTTCGTTCTTGGCTGCTGGTCTCCATCAAGCGTCTCAGGTTCTGCCTCCTTCCACCGGACAGCCTGTTCAACTGACTTCTCAGGACCCCTCGACCCGGGTCACCTCTTCCTCCCGGGCTGACTCCGATCACGGCGAAGAATGCCCGGAGGACATCGAATTTTTGGACGATGAGGACTCCCCAGCCTTTACGGGGTTGTTCCGCCCGTCTATGTTCAAATCGTTATTGCACAAGGCCCGTCTTACCACAAATTTGAGCTCCCCTGGCCTGGACCCTCTGGGGCCTCCACGTCCACGGGGCCCCATGACGCCTTGTTTCTGTCTGCTAAGCCCGACAAAGATGTGATCCCGTGCCCCCGCTTATTCCTGGACGTTCTGCAATCTCCTTGGGGGCAACCTGGATCTTTGACTTCACCCAGTTGGAGTTTCTGTGGAGCCTTGCTGTGTCTTCGTGATAGACTGGAGGATCATGGGATGGAGGCGTGCCTTAACAGGGAGAGTTTGTCAGCCCTCACTCAGTTACTGTCAAGATCTGAAGTGGAGTTCCCAGCCATGGACAATGGTCGCAGCACTCCTAAAAGGGACGTTCAGGTAAGTCAATGTCCGTTCTGTTGTACTATCTTTATTAGTCTCAGTTAAATTTTATCTTTTGTATGTAGCACTAAACAAGAGTGATATTGAGAAAGAGAAATCTAGTGTTTGTGTTTTTATGACTGAAGCAACGAAGACAGCTTATTCACACAATGAGCAGTAATACTTCTGTTTTAAATAAGTGTAAGGCTGTCATTTTAAATATATTTTCCTGTAGATTTACACTTTACACTTCTAAATAGCCATATGTAGGATATTTTTTAAGATGGCAATTGCTCTAGAAAAGGTTCCATAAAATTCAAATCTCCAGAATTCCATACGCCTGATTACCCATATTTCATAGAAAAATCTGTAATGTCAATAATTATATAGCTCTTTAGAAACGATTATATAGCCCTTTAGATCCATTGGGGCCATGGCAGCTCCTCCAGATGCACTGCCAGTCAGTTGGCCAGGCCAGAGCTTGCATACTACCACAGCCCCCACCTCCTGGATTCATTGTCAGTCAATGTTCATGACATGGATCAGGGGCTGATAATTGGTTTACTAGAGTGTACAAGTAATAGTCCAAATAACAGAGTGATAAAATTTAGAAAACTGGCATTACTTAGATACAGTTACTATTTGAGAGCCAGATGGGTTTAGTGGTTAGGACACCAAGTTAAAACCCAGGAGATTGTGAGCCTGAAAGCATTAGGTGAGTTTCAGCCACTCAGTCTGTCTTGGACCAAACCACCTCACAGGGTTTTTGTTGTGAGGAAAATAGGAGGAGGAAAGAGTTTTATGTATTTATTTATCAAACTTGTATACCGCTCACTTCACCACAGGTAACTATATATGTTCACTGTCTTGAGTTATTTATTCAAATAATATAGATGGGATATAAATAAATAAATAAAGAGCTCACATGTTACTATTCTGATTCACATAAGAACTCCAAAGGAAGGTGCATATAGTCAAAAATATAACAACGAACATCTAAGAATAGGATTTTAGAGGGCTAAAAGGTCTTTCAACTCTGGCTTCTCATTTTCAGAGATTTCTTAGAAGAAATGTAAACTTTTCTTGACCAGAATATTTACACTAAAAGTTGTTTCTTTATGGCATATCAAATTTAAAAAGTAAAATGGTAAACAAATATTGAATTTTAAAAAGACTTTTTAAACATGAGGTCTGGTTTTAAATAGCCCTTAAACAGGAATTTATTCACAAAACAGTTGTAGCCATTGTTCTTCATCAAAATATTGAAATTCCCAATAGGCTCATAATTGAAAATGTAAAGAAATGGGTGTTTGGCTTAATTGTTTCTCACATTTTCTGAACTTTTATTTAGTGGTTCACAAGTGCAGAAAATTTGAGGAACACTGTTGTTATAAACCATTAAAAGTAGCAAATGAGTTAATGGAATTAGCCTTATATCCTGGTCAGGATATAACCTAGTTTGAAATGATATCAAGATCAGCTTTATAACCTGAGAGATACTGTGGCTATATATATATTCTTTATATTATTCTTACATTTTATTTGGCCCTGTCCCCAATCTATTCGCTGCCTCCCGAGTCCCAGCTGATCGGCTAGAAGGAAAAAAAACTGTTTAAACTCTTGCCGCAGGGTTTCAAAAGGCTGCCCTACAGCTGATCAGTTTGGAGACCAGTGCCTCCAAAAACAAATGGGTAGACTGGTGCCTCCAAAAACAAATGAGTAGATTGGTACAGCTCTGCAAGCAGTTAAAAGCCTGGTAGACCAGTATCTCTGATAAATCCTAAAGAATTGTCACATGACCATCAAACCACACCCACAAAATAAGCCACGCCCACAGAACCGGTAGTAAAAAAAAATTTAGAACCCACCCCTGTGACAGTTGCAGTGTTCCAGGGCCATGTGATCCCTTTTTGCGACTTTCTGGCAAGCAAAGTCAATGGCGAAGCCAGATTCATTTAACAATCATGTTACTAACTTCAATGTTTCACTGAATACTCTACTTCATTGATTCACTTAACAACTGTGACAAGAAAGGTTGTAAAGTTCAATTAACAATTGTCTTATTTAGTAATTGAAATTTTGGGCACAATTATGGTTGTAAGTCAAGGACTACCTGTATATCTAAATCAATATATAAAATATGCTACCGTTTCTAATAAACATACTTAAGTATTTTGAAAGGAAACTGTTTATCCTATGCAATTTATATTATTTCCGTTTGGAGTATAAGTAAGTGAAACAGGTGGTTAATCTGTGATACATGTGGTTGAAATTAGAATTATGTTGTTACATGATGCAGCAGTATATATTTCATCATATGAGTGCCCTTATGTTTTGATTAAATAATTCCTCATGTAACTTAATGACATCAAAGAGGTTTTTTTTTCCCTGTGTTTCTTTTCTGCCAACTATAAATAAGATTTTTGTAGTCCAGATATAATGGCCTTAGTCAATTTAAAAGCAGTTTGAATGATTGCCACAGATGGAGCACATGAGCAGTCATAGGTTTGAATCTGATTCTTCTTAAATGCATTTCATGAACCAGTCATACTGGACAGAAATTGTTTGATATGTTATAGCAATAAATGAAACTGTAGAGGCTCATCATCTTTATATATATATATTTCTGCAAACAACAACAAAGTAAGGATTAAAGTAGGTTAGGGCAGGGTGGATAAAAATCAATGATTTTTAAAAAAATAAAAAAAATCAGATTTTTTTTATTTAAATTGGATTTTTTTTTATTTAAATCGGATTTTTTTAAATAAAATGCTTTTTGAGGAAAATATATTACCATCCAAACGTTATTCCATCATGAAATAAAGATTAGTTTTTTAATTATGTAGAATAAGGCTGTATATGTTTAATTTTTTTGGTAAATAAATTCCATTAATCCATTCACAATGTCATGCTCTTCCAGAGGTTTTTGTAAAATTATTGGGCAGTTTCTCTGCCTACAAGATATTATCACAGATGCTTGGTTTACTTTTGCAGATTATGAACAAAGAAGAAGATGAAGATGACGAGTGAGCTACAGAGGACAGTATTTAAGTTTTTCATGTGTAGGCTGGGCTGACAGTCTAAGTTTCTTAAAATATATATATATTGTTTAGCCAAATTAGTTAACAAACATGGATGTTTGTTTAAGCAAATAACATATGTTGTAATGTTATTGTTTCAGTTGAATAAGTCTATTTAAATTGTTATTATTAAGGTAATGATTATTTTTCTCCTTCCTAAGTACAACAGAAAAGTTGTCCAAATATGAATGATTAACCTATTAAACTGGGGATAGAAAAACTAATATGAAAAGTTGTTATTCTAAAAATCTTCATCTACTTGCATATTAAAGTAATACCAGCAAGAATTAGTCTTTATGTAGAAAACTATGATTTAAATCAAGCCTTACTTACTAATGATTTAAATCGTGATTTAAATCAGTTTGATTTAAATCAAATCCACCCTGGGTTAGGGTAAACAATGCACATGTAAATATGCACACTTATATTCTTTCTTTCCTAATAAGATTATTGCATCTTTATTAAACTTTGTTTCCAAAACTAATTCTTAATTATGTTCAGTATTTTTCTGAAGATACTAATGATTGCACGATAAGTCATAGCTTTTACTTTGCATTTATAAATAGTATAGCATATCATAGGTGGTTTTAATAGTGTTTGTAGTTATCGCTTTATTCAGTGTGCTTCTCATAATCTTCCAAAGATCAGTGCTAAAAATACTTCTTCCTTAATCTACTTTATGGTTGAGGAAGAGAAGAAGTGATGTATGAGTATAACATGATAGATGGATAGCTGTAAAAGTTCATATGATTTCTCTCTATCTCACTAAGGTTAACTTTCCTTGCTCATCACTTTATATAGGTGCCATAGACATGCTATCTTTTCCCATTTTAAAGAGCTTTGGGAAGCTCTGCGGAACAGGGAAAAAAAGGAAATTGGTGTCTAAGCAGATGAAACACAAAAACTCTATCCAAAACATGTGTCTTATAGAGGAGTGGGATATTACTGAGGCAAAAAAAACAAAGAAGCAATTGCCATACTTGAAACCAGAGGGCTACTATTTGTATGAATGGTTGTTTGAACAATTGGAAAGTTCAGGTAAGTGAGAGGACAAAATTCTATTTTATATTTGGGGTACATCAGTAATTTGCTAACCAGTTAAGAGTGTGAATGAGCACAAATTATTGACAGAAGGAGTGGAATGAATAGAACATCCAAACTAGCCTTTGCCAAACTGGTATTCTCTTTATATGGTGGATAGTTCTGACACCTTTATCTTAGCATGTCTGAAAAATTCTGTTGGGGATGGCTAGTCTAAATATTTTATATTATGAAAAGGACTTCCTATATTCCCAAAGATTTGGAGAGTATGAGAATTATGTTCAACAAAAAAGTGTAATACATTTCAATATAATAATCATATTGCAAACAAGATTGTGTTATATATCTTTAGTTCTAGTTGTCAACCATTAACTGTTTCGGGAGTCCTCAAGCTTTAGTTAGTATTTTTATACTTGTGTGTGCATGTTGTTCTAGAGCAGCAGATTTATTCACTTTTTCGTCATTTGAATTGATGTAATATCTGCCAGTATCAAGATAAAGGAGGCGGTGGGGTGAACAGTTCTTGCATTGAAATTGCTCATCTCTGTCATTGTAAAAGATTAAAGTGTTTTATAATAGTAGTCATTATCTCTGTTTTCCAAATGGTAAAACAGGAATTGAAAAGGATAAAAACACCTGTTGAATACAAAGAAAATTGGTGGCGAATGCATAAATAAAATCCCATTTAATCATTTTTCACTGTCCTCAATTTACATGCAAAATACTTATCAACAGTAATCCTAAATTAGTCTGCATTGATTTCATACTTGTTCCATCATTTGCCATCAAATTTGGGTTGACTCTTAGCAACCAGATGGATAGATTTTCTCCGGAATAATCTGTCCCCAACCTGATCAGGTCTTCCAATTATGCACCTTTTTTTGTCTGTAATTCATCTACCTTGCCCCTGGTTATCCTCTTCATTTTTCTTTCACTTTTTCCAGCATTCTCCAAAGAGTTAGGTCTTTACATAATGTCTGAAGTATAATAATCAGCTTGCTTATTTGTGCGTCAAGTGAAAAATCTGTGTTGATATGTTTAATGATCCTCCTTTTTTGTTTTATTGGTTATCTATGGTATTCTCAGAAGTCTTTTCTAATATCAAAGTCATTAATAGTCTTTTTGTTCTGTTTCTTCAAAATGCCACTTTTGCTTCTATAAATTCTCAGAGAGAAAAATATTGCATGCATGATTCTGATCTTTGTGGTTATAAATTTATTTCAGCATCAGAATATCTTTTCCAAGATATTCTACTCTACAAAATACTAATCTACATCATATTTCTTGATTGCTAACAGTAGTTGATAAATATTACTAAAAGGAAGAATTTATCCACCAATTCAATAGCTTCATTATCAGTTCTAAGTCTGGTTTGTTGTAAAACATTTGGCCTTTACATTTAATCCAATCCCATTTTTTCATTGTTCTCCTTGGCTGTTGGGACAAGAGCTTTCAGGTAACTTGTACTTTCAGCTATCAGAGTAGTGTCATTAATGTAATTCAGGTTATTGATATTTTTAAAAATCATATTCCAATTCAGCATCATTCAACACAAACTCAGCATATAGGCCAAATAAATAGAGAGTGTGTATTAATATGATAGCCTGGAGCCATTTCGTTTTGCCATGTTATGACCTGACCTGTGTATAGGTTTGTCATGAGTACAATGAGATATTCTTGGAATATGATTTTTCTAAATACTAAAATAGTATTTTAAATTTTTGGGGTTTTAAATCGGCCAAATCTATTTAATTATTTTAATTTTTAATTATTGTTGTGTCTTGTGTTTTTAAATTGGCTGTACACCGCCCTGAGTCCTTTGGGAGAAGGGCGGTATAGAAATAAAATTATTAAATTAAATTAAATTTCCATAGCTTGACATGACTGATACAATCAAAGCCCTTTCTATAACGGATGAAGCACATATTGACTTTTTTGAGTATTGAATGTTCTTCAACTTTATCAATTATCTAGTGCGCACCAGCAATAATGTCTCCTTCAGCCTCCTTTCTCCCCTTATTTTTGTAGATATTTCATCAGTTCCTGTAATTGTTAATGATTGAAGTATTGATTTAACTTCTAGTATGACAGATTCTTCTGAATAGGGAATATCCTACCCTCAAAACAACGCAATAGAGCACTGCACACCAGAACAACTAGACACAAGAACAGTTTTTTCCCAAATGCCATCCCTCAACACTGTCAAACTAGTTACTAAGTCTGCATTACTATTAATCTTCTCATTGTTCCTATCACCCATTTCCTCCCACTTATGACTGTAACCTTGTTGCTGGTATCCTTAAGATTTATATTAACTGTTTCCTAATGTGATTTGATTGCTTGTTTGTTCCCTATTACTATCATTAAGTGTTGTAAGTGTTGTACCTTATGATTCTTGATGAATGCATCTTTTCTTTTATGTTCTTCGAGAGCGTATGCACCAAGACAAATTCCTTGTGTGTCCAATCATACTTGGCCAATAAAGAATTCTATTCTATTCTATTCTATTCTATTCTATTCTATTCTATTCTATTCTATTCTATTCTATTCTATTCTATTCTATCTTGTGATGTAGTTTGGATGTTGATGTTTCTACTGTATAGAATTATACAGTATGTACCTTCCATTTCTGTTTGATCTTCTTCTAACTAGTTACAGTATATCTGCCTATTACCAAATTTTAACATACCAGTTAGAGTTTGAACACTTTTTGCTTGGTCCTGTTTCCATCTTTGATATATTTACAGATGTTGTAATATTGCTTCTTCCAACAGCTCTTTGACCTTTTTATTAAAAACTTCTTCCTCATATTTTTGTCTTTGATGCTTTTGGATTCTCGTTTCTTCTCTTGGCAATTTGTCTTTTAATATCCAATTTGCCTTGCTTTTCTTTAACTTGCTTTTCTTTTCTTTTAGGTTTCTAAACTGATAGTTACATGGCAGTGTTCAGAAAAATAAACCTAAAATATCTTCAGTTTAACAATAGTAAATACAATACAAAATATATTTGTGTAATTCATTGTTAGGCAAATGTATATAGGATTACACTTTTAATAAATTGGTTTATAAACTAGTTTGTTTTGGTTAAAAATACTAACAGCTTATGCAGATCATAATACAGTTCCCTATTGTTGCTAGCCTTAAAAATGCCTTTGCTCAGTAAAATGGCTACTTCTGCTGTCTTATTTATTCTTCACAAGTTCCATAAGATCCTTTTCCCTTTCTTCCATATTCTTTCCTTTTGTTTTGTAACTTTTTACAAAAGTTCTATAGGAGAAAGGAATGATGAGGTGAAGTGACCAACTGCTTCTCTTAGATTCTACAGCTGACTCTTTCTCTTTCAATTTCTCAGTTGTTTTGAAGATTTCACAACAGCACAGATGTTAACCATAACAGTTTGCAGACGTGTTAAGCTAATTTTAAGAAATTCTGTCCTAATATATTACGTTTGATTTGCAACTAATTGAACTGAAACATTAACATAGAGCTTTCCCCAAAAAATTAATAGGATTTACCTTATTACTGATTAACTTTTGTGCTATTCTTTTCAATGAGTCTCTTATGAACATGGGTTCTGGCTGCAGGGGAACCCCGTTTGGTTTTGAATTTCATTTTTGCATGTTCCTCGTTTTCAAGACCAAGTAATCTTTTCGGAAGATTTCTTTAAGAGATCACTCATTCCTTCCTTATCGTCAAGATCAGCTCTACATTCCTTTACAAATGGCAACATTTTTGACATAATTATTACATTTTTAATTCAGAACTTTGCAGTTTGTTTTGTAAATTAGAAGTTCCTTAGTGCCACCAACAGACTACAGATAGTCCTTGACTTACAACAGTTCATTTGCTGACCGTTCAAAGTTACAATGGCAATGAAAAAGTGACTTATGACCGTTTTTCACAGTTATGATCTTTGAAGTATCGCCATGATCATGTCATCAAAATTCACATTCTTAGCAATTGGTTCATACTTATGACCGTTGCTATGTCTCAAGGTCATGTGATCACCTTTTGAAACCTTCTGACAAGCAAAATCAATGGGGAAGGTAGATTCCATTAAAAACAAGGTTACTAACTTATCAACTGCAGTGATTCACTTAACAACTGTGGCAAGGAAGGTTATCAAATGAGGCAAAATTCACTTAACAAATGTCTCACTTAACAATAGAAATTTTGGGCTCAATTGTGGTCATAAGTCGAGGACTACATGTACTTTCCTGTTCCTGAAAACTCACTTTCATGGTTAGAAAGCTTTCTCTCACTTGCATCCAACCAACACATAGACATTCCAGGCAATCTTTTTCTTTTTTCCTTCTGTGCCTTCATCATGTTTTTATCTTATCTACAGCATGTCACTTCCACTGTGATCTATGGCATATCCTCCAGAGACATTAGCTTTGGGCAGTGAGAGAGTTTGTATCTTTCAAACGGGCTCTCCCCTTGTACTTCTAGATTTCCAGGTCAATTTGACTTGGAGCTTTTGCTGAGAGGCAGGTTATGAGGGCTGTGCCAAGCAGCAGGTTAGGTGGGCTATTTTTAAACACAGGTTTAGCACTCTTCATAAGGAATGCTAAATCCATGTATAAAATAACATTACAGGCTTGCTGTGGGTTACACATTGCTTAGAAATCTATCCCCAGCCACAATGTGCAACTTTCCAATGTGCAAGTTAAGTTTATTTATTTATTTATTTATTTATTTATTTATTTATTTATTTATTTATTTATTTATTTATTTATTTATTTATTCAATTTATATACTGCCCTTCTCCTAGTGGACTCAGGGCGGTGCACAGCCAGAACTAAAATACATAACAATACAAAATTTAAAATTAATTAAAAGAATTATATACTTTGGCCCGAATTAAAACAATGCAAATTAAAACCCATTAACAGATTAAAACTAAACAATTAAAAACAATTAAAAACTAAAAAAGGGGGCGAGGTTCACGCCAGCCCTGCTTGCTGGAAAAGAAGAGTTTTCAGGGCACGGCGAAAGACCCGGAGATCCGATATCCTTCTTATCTCCGGGGGCAAATCATTCCAGAGGACGGGAGCTGCCACAGAGAAGGCCCTCCCCCTGGGGGTCGCCAGCCGACATTGCCTGGCCGACGGCACCCTGAGGAGTCCCTCTCTGTGGGAGTGTACTGGTCGGTGGGAGGCTATCGGCGGCAGAAGTTACAGTTGATAGTGCAGAAAGAATAATTGCATGGAGTACAGCTGCACTGTTATCACTTAGGGCAGTTGTCAAACTGGCGGCCTGCAGGCCGGATGCGTCACACGTATCCACCCCACCTCCACGAAAGGAAAAACCATGAAATGTCACAATACAGCAATGTGACACCGTGAGTTTGATACCTGTGAGTTAGGGCGTTCTAAGATACGGTGGGAGTCTTTCTCTTAACTGCATTATACAATCTCCTTAAAGCCTGTCAATTCTTTGAGTACCTTCCTCTTTGATCTGCCAT
Organism: Pantherophis guttatus; assembly: GCF_059756535.1. Lineage (NCBI taxonomy): Eukaryota > Metazoa > Chordata > Lepidosauria > Squamata > Colubridae > Pantherophis > Pantherophis guttatus. The sequence goes on along the minus strand of NC_142068.1, from coordinate 53,893,494 downwards.
CTTTCCCAGCTTGGGGATCAGCCTCCATGACGTGGAAGACATGACAGTTCAAGAAAGCCTCCAGGTCTGTCATCCCAGTAGCACATAGCATTCGTAAAGATGCAAGATTTGAAAGAGCCTGGTTTTAAATACACAGCCCAAAAGTAAAAGGTGCGTATTTTAGTTTGATCAGTAGGCATTCTCCATAGTGTAGAAATGGAGTTGTCAGGCTGGGTTGTTCTATGCTCTAGCTCTATGTGCTGAGTTGAAACTTCTGAAGGTCTGCCTCCCTGGTGATGTTCCTTCAGTTTTTCTCAACTCAGGCTCAGCTATGGATGCAATTCTTAGCTCCAGAGCTCAGAGCTCAGAGCTCTTCTGATAATATCTCTGATATTATCAGCTCTCATAAAGTAACTACCCTGGAGTTTGTCTTCTGTGGGGAAAAAAGCAAATGCAATAAAGGTTCAAATAATGTACTTATGAGTAAGTGTATGATAGATAAATGGATTTGCTATCTTCTTCAAACTAGTTGTAAGACATACAAACTATCTCTGAAACAAAGAAAATAATATCCATTGTCTTTCAATGACAGCCCTTTTATTTCATCATTTTGGCAAGTTTGAGCTGTGAACCACAATGCAAAGAAGTAGTCTTTTATGATGATGTAATATATAGTGAACCTAAATGTAGACTCAATTCTGCAATACATGGACTGTCCTGAAATTTATATATGCGCCAACAGACCATGCTACCATCAATGTACTGAAAACATTTTTTAAAATGTGGACAATATTGATTCCCCCCCCCCTATTTTTTATGTACTTCCATCATTGAAAGAATATACTTCACCATATAGTTCAGCAACTATTATGAGACTGTTGGTGGGCCAAAGTTTTACAGTAATAGTTACAAGAAGACTCCCATTCTCTGAAGAGAAGATGACCAGAAGTAAATACTTCCTCTGTGATTAGAGTGAGGTCAAATTAAACATATCACTGCTAAGTGTAGCATGTTACTCAGTATGTCAGATTTCCTTTTTCGATGATTAAACTTATAAACTGCCAGTATTTCAGCCAGTCTCCTTAATCATCTCAGACTTCCAGTTCAAAGACAAATCATCTGTCTAACAGTGTATAGATTAGTTGCATGTCTTTTTCTTGCTTCTTTCAAAAAGTCAATGGCCCATAATTAATTCTACAATCTGTTTCAACCTTCCCCCACCTCTCTTAAAATACATTTGAAACTGAATCTACTTAGAATTGATGTGACAACAGACAGCAAAAGGAATAAGGATGTACTTCAGCTTTTTTTACATCATTGCCATATTATACTTGTAGACAAGGTATTTCACTAGTTGTCTAAATAGGAAATGAAACCATGGGAAATGGAACTAAATAGGAAATGGAACAATTCACTTGGGAATGCTGTAAACCAGAGTTTCTCAATTTTAATCTTGGTGGACGCCGTTCTCTGAATTCTCCAGCCAGAATTCTGTGAATCAGTTTAAAGTTGAGAAACAGTGCTAGAGATGATTGATGTAGGGTTCAGTAGAAGCTCAGGAGCTAAGCAAGTTTGGGTCTCATCAGTCCTTGGATAGGCCAACTTGACCACCAGGGTTTGCAGGGCAGAAAGGGCAGCTGGAAAACATTCTAGAAAAAGAAAGCATTCTAGTAAAACCACTTCTGTATTGATAAGAACAAATATACCTTAGCAAGTCTGTAAAAATACCAACTGTTAAGCTCCAGTTAAAGTTGTTCTTTTTCTGAAATAGATCATAAAATTAAAGATATATAAGCATTCATGTTTTAATTGGGCACTGATGTTCCTTACAAAAATCACAATATGCTTCTCCTTACAAATGAATCAAAAGCCGCTATATCCAAACAGAAAAAGTTCTATATACAAAATATTGGAATGCTCATAAATAGAAGTCATAATTAATGGAATTCAGCAGATCCTGACAAGAATATAAATCCTTATATTCTCCACTATTCAGTCACAACTGAAGAAGCTTCTTGTACGAAAAACTAAACATTTTCAAGGAAAAAACCAAGAAAGTCAAGTTGCTTTTGGAAAAGCACCTTTGGGACAACCTGGACAATTAAGAATATCCATTGGCAGATCCTGACTTTCTCTTCTTTTGTAAAACACAAATATGGAAGGAGTCTTGTCTCTACTATTCTTAAAAATGGCTTAGGGATCACATGCATTGGTATTAGAGAAAAAGATACTGTACCCTGGCAGTACAGCTCAGGTCCCCTGCAACTGGATTTTCCATGCACACATACATCTAATTTTGGACTTTTTCCATCAGTTTTATTTAAGCTATCATTCTGCAGTGCTTTTATCATGTACTAAGGCAGGGATGTCAAACTCAAGGCCCAGGCCCCGGATCCGCCCACAGGTGCTTAGATTTGGCCCACGGGGCTGCCCTGGAAACAGTGAAGAACCAGCCCGCGGGGCCTTTGCTAGTGAAAACAGATCTCAAGAGGGCTACGTGCGGCCCTCCCGAGCTCCGTTTTCACTGGCAGAGGGTTGCAGGAGGCCTTTCAGCCGAAAACAGAGCTTGGGAGCCCGTTTTTGCTGGGAGAGCACTTGAGCCACCACAGGGGTCATCAACCCGAGTTACGTCAAGCTGGCCACGCCCACCCTAGCCATGCCCACTCTGGTCCCCCGAGGTCAAACACAATTCTGATGTGGCCCTCAATGAAATCAAGTTTGACACCCCTGTACTAAGGGATTCTTTCTTGAAACTTAATGTCACAAATCTAATAAATCTTTTTTCATTTGCATGTTAGGTGGATAGTACAGTTTCATTTGCTCATCTCTCCAGTTGGCTGTTATAGAGAATGGCTTAAACAGGAAAATGAGATGAAACACAACAGTGTTAATCCTGATCACATGTGAAAAAGGGACATGGCCATTTGATGACCTAATGTCCCAGTCTCCAGCAGTTGCTGTTACACGTCAGAAACTTTTGGAATGGAAATAATTTCTACTGAGGGAAACATTTCAAATAAGAACATTGCAATCAAGGCTGGTTTTTTTAATGTACAAGAATAGGAGGTGGGATATAGAAGGGAATACAATGGTAATTTTGGAAAGTATGTTAACAACCAAGTAATAGACCTCTTTCATATCTCAGAATACAAATGGCAAATAACAGTGGCCCTATTTGTATGTAATAGTAAACTATGGCTATTTATTATGTATTCCTTATAGAATGCTTAGCACAAATTAGAAGCCTTTATTTCAATTAAGAATCATTGAATGTTTAGTGCTATAATTGAACTAAGAAAACTGCAGTTAGTTAATATGATCTAACTTTATATAAGATACCTAATCATAGTTAAGATTAACCCACAATTAATGGGGTTCAACATTAAACCTTTCAATTTAAATTGAAAGCAAAAATCTAAAACCATTGCTAAAGAGATAAGAAAAGGATGGCTAGCCCGAAGCTTTTGCACTTTGGGGGTCCAGGATGCAGCATTGATGGTAGAAAGTTGGGTATAAAGGGAACCTTTATCGGCTTCAGCTAACAAACCAGCTGTGCCCTTCTTTTGGACGAGAAGGTCCTAGCTTCAGTGATTCCTACACAAGTACTTCAGTTGGATTATTATCATGCCCTCTTCAGTGGTGGCTCCTGAAGATACAAGTAGCAAGGTAATAAGATAACTGACGCCTTCTGAAAAATCACTGTATGGATTATTCTTATTCTGGATTAGCTCTGTTGATTGTCTGTTACATTTAATATCAAAGTGTAAATATTGATATGCAGTATCTTAGCTTAGGATCAGGTAAATTGCAGTTGTATAGTCTATTTCACATTGTTATATCACCAAAGGGCACCTTTTCACGGTCCCATTGCATTTACATTCCACCACATCCAGTTTTCTCTTTATTTGAAGCAATGTTATGGAACAAGATATCAGAATTAAAGCAAGCTTCTTCCTTATTATAAGCTAAGATGGGACTCAAAATTTATTTGTCTATTGATGGCTTTTAATTATCTTAATTTTAATTGCTTTAATATTTTGAATGATTCTTGTTTTATAACATTACTTTAATAGTATTCCAGGATTCATTTTTCCAATGTACTTTGTTTTATTTATATTTATGGGTGGGCAGCATATAAATACTTTAAATAGAATAAATAATAAATTAGCTGTTGTTTATTGCTATATCTAAGGCAGGTCAGTATTCTATGTGCACAACAGTTCAACCTATTATCATGCTGTGAGGCCCTAGAACTATTTTTAGTAATTTAATCAGCCACAAGAATTGGAATGTCAGTCTTTGGGGCTGTGATTCTGCTACTTAACCATGAGTGACTGTAGAAGCTGAACTACTGGTTAAGAAATAATACCAACATTTTTTTATGCGTGTTTCCCTCCTGACTCATCTTTGTCAATTGCATAATTAGATGACTAAAGAAAGAAGAAAGTCCAGATGGTTTTATCTTTGTCATACCTAGTAGTATTTTTTTTTAAAAGAAATACAACAATCTTGAAAATATTTGCAGCAAATAAAATTTAACAATGATTGTACATTCTCAGCTTTCTGAAATATACCAGCCATCTGTCCCTCTATCAAACAAATGGCTATGATCACTTACCAGATGATGTAGTGCCAGAATTCAAGCTTTTGGGGAAAATGCTGTGAATACCATGAGAGTTCCCCGTACATTCTTTGGAAGCCCTTTATCACCAGAGTTGCTTTCCTTAAATTAACCATTCTTAAAGCAATGAACAAAGATACAGATGCTTTAAGAAGACTATCTTGAACTATATTCCCATTGTATTGAAATTGATACAGTACGGTATTTGGACAAAGAAGATTGTTTGTACCTTACTTGGAACTGTACTCTTCAGCATCAGGAGGATTAATATACAGCCTCAACTACTCAGTGATCTACAGACTTGAGGTTTTTAATAATTTACCAAACAATCACTTATTGACATGCATTAGATGTGAAAGATTATAGTGAAAGATGCTAACATTAATTGAAATGCTTATATAGAACTTTTATTTTCATATATGTATCCATGAGTATGCCTGTATACTTTTTTTTTGTTTTGTTTTAGTTATATTCTATTTGCATAACCTTTTGTATTTTTTTCTGTTTTGTATTTGATGAAAGCAAAAAAGGTACAAAAGATTCTTGACATGCCTTGTGTATTTATGACAGATTTTCTTCTCTATTAGTTTGACTGCAGGAGAGATCAATAAAAACAGAGTGCCTGCTCACTCTAATATAAATCTCTCCTGTCCCTGTTGTCCCTAGAAGCAGTTCCCATGACATTTCTGAAATCTGTCACTTGAGGGAGTCCTAACTTATCAGCTCTTTTGCAACTTGACAGAAGGTAAAAGATTAGAGATGGTGAAATTTCTCCTTCCTTACTCAGTGGCTGTTGCTGGGTTCTTTCCCTCCCGTTCAGAGGGAGCAGAGTTCACGCTCTGGGAATGAAGTGTTGTTAGAACAAATAAAAGAGACACAGAAGGGAAAAGCAAAGTGGTGAGAGTTAAAAAAGAGAAAGACGACACCAAGCATTTTGATTACATCAGATCTGGTGGGAGAAATAATACATAGCTCTGTGGAACAGCCAGCCTTCTGGGCATTTATTTTGTTCATTGCTGCTGGAAAAGAAGGAACGTGTGCATACATATGTATGTATGTTTGTATGTCCATGTTTGAAAAACATTTCCGTTGAACTTCTGCCTTTTCGTTGCTGCTGCTGACCTTTTTTTCTGTCATGGTAAAAGAAAAAGGTAATTTGATTCATATGTACTTTGCAGGTTTAGACTGGAAGACCTTGGGAAAATAAGGGGGGGGGACTCAGATTTGTTTTCCATTGTGACTTTTTGTCTATTCCTTATTTGTTTTTGATCTGTAGTGTGATTAAAAGATATCTTCCGGGCAATTGTTTTTTGAATTAAAAGTGCTACTCCTGAGGTCTGCTCCCAAGGTTACTGTGAAAGTGAGGAATCTGTTTAGGGAAGACCTTAAGAATGGTTGAAATGCAATACAGTTTCAGTTCAGAAGTTGCCTATCTTAAAAGTGTCCTAATTTGAAATATTACTAGAAAAGCAGTGGGGGAGAATAATTTTAAACACACTTAGGGTTCACTGTCTAATGAAGTACAGTTCAAGAGTTCTTTTGCATGTTGAACTGCTATTGAAATAGATGATGCTAGTCTGAACAAATTCTTTTAATTTAGTGACTTCTAGATTTGTCTGTAGATTTATAGAAGAAAAATTCACTTCCCCATTTTAGAAAAAAAATATTGTCTGTTTCCAGAAATGATAACCTGCTTTAAAAGGTTGTTGTTGCACGGGAAAATGGAAGAACTTTGTGTTTGCTGTTTGAGCTCCTAAAAGAAGCGTTTGATATAATTCTAAATTAACAAAACAACAAGTGTAATTTTTGAACATAACATACAATGTGAAATAATTTAATTTAATTTTGCAGTTCTGATGCAAAAATTAGAAATAAAGTGGAGATATATCTGCATAGAATTTTTATTGAGGGAAATGTTGCAGAATTCCAGTTTGTCAGGCCTGCTTTAGAAGTACTGGAATTCTTCCACTAAAATGTTGGCAACTTTAGTTTAGTCTAGTTTGTGATTGTGTCAAGAAAGGTTCCTTCTCAATGAAGAAGGTTTTTTCCCCTGAATAACTAGTTATTCAACTTCACCAAGAAGTAACGTTCTAAGGAAACATTTAAGTTTGGCTGTAAGGGATTTTGACTGATAGTCGGTCTAAAAGTCTTTGCTCACTCTTTTCTACAAAACTCCCTTTGGCACTTCTAAATTTAGGCCAGAACACTTCTCCCAAAAACGTTCCTAGATGGAAAATAGGTGGCAGGAGTGAATCTAGAAAACAGTTGTATGCAAAACGTATGTTCTTACTGTGAGGTAAGGTATTTGAGTCTTGTTAATATCAGAAAAATAAGAGGGCAGCTGAAACATTCATCTTACTGCCAAGAATTAGTGATGATTAGAAATGGCTTTAGTATTGAATGTTCCATAGTTGCTTTTTCCAGCTGCAGATACCACACTTGAACCATAGACTACACCCACTGACATTCTGTCCCACACAAAGGCTATACTGCCGTGGAAAATCACTTAGGTATAATCTCTGCAGAATTCAGCACACACATCCTAATATTGCATATTAGAACTTCATTTAAAGAGTAGATTGCTTTTTACGTTTTTGCTTCTGATACCGAAAGGAACTCCATTCCTTCTGAACATTCTGGAAGAATTAATTATGTAAATTAAGTGGGCAGTGATAAAACTGCAAGTTTCATTTTAATAAAATAAATACCAAGTGCCTTGACATAGTGAAATGGAAATCAAATATACTATATATGTGTATCTGACACCATTGTTTCATTTCTTCTCACATGAATCTTATTCATTGAAAAGTATGTTGATGTTCCAAATGTATTTTTCTAAACTCTCCTTTCCAGATGTATCCAAGGATATTTTTTTCCTTACATATAAGGAGAGGCAATGAAAAACAGAATCGGATTATGTGTACTCATCTATTTCTATCTGTGTTTTGAATATCCACCCATCAATTAGAATTAGAAACTTCGTGTAACACAGTACATTCATGGACTGGCCCATGTTCCTCCCCAGCCTCCTCACTGTCCGACTCCGCTGTTGGCGGACCACAACAATTCCCTCAAATGGTAGTTCTATATTAACATCACTTGTTTAGTGGAAGTCAACAGTCTGAGTTCTCTGGTTGACGGGAAAATATTAAATTGTCATAATAACTTGAGATTGCTTTACTAAAAAAGCTAGCCAATGTTATACACATGTGAACCTTAATTCTAAATTCTGTAGCAATTTTGTTTCTTAGAAGGGTATCCATCTTGCAAATGTTACCATGATTTATAAGTAGACCCTGTTTCATAATATGTTGAAGCTTGTGTTTGTTGTTTCATAATGTCACCAGTGCTGTGGCATTTTGTAGAGAACATTTCTTCATTTGTATAATAAATGAATTTAATTAGCTTCAACTTTTATGGTGGTATCTTATACCCCAACTGGAATTGTGAAGAAGAACAATCATTACATAATTTTATGCAGTCGACTTCTAAGATTAAATTACCCAAGTTGCCCTGGCTTTTCTTCTTTTTCTTTGTTCATTGGCCCATACCTAATACTGCTATTCTTGCATTTGCTTCTGGCACTGAAAACATAACACGCAATTTAACAATGTCCTGTTAGGAATTAATGTGTTATTTCCAAACAAGGCCTCTAGTATTTCCCTGACTGCACAAATTAGCACCTGTAATGTGTATTAATGCATATATACTAAGCATTTTGAAAATATGCATCAGTATAGAATTCAGGAAATGATTAAATATTTTTGTAGATGTCTTTAGCAGAATTTCTCTTCTCTCAAACAATTTCTCCACTGCAGATAATACTGTTGAAAGAATATTTACTGTGAATAAAGTAAGATTATATTTATAACTGGTTCTAGTTCTTCCTCAATTATAGAACAATTTAAGACACATAGTAAATAATGAGGTGACATACTAAATTCAAGTACATTTTCAAAAGATAACTTCAGAAAAAGAATATCACACAAATGAACAATAGATTCAAAAAGAAGACATGGCAGAGTGTTTCTTTCACATCCATTTTTTTTAAACCTTTCCACATCTGAATTTAAGACTTTTTTGTATTTGTGGAATATTTAGACTATGTTCTTGAAAGCTGGTATTCTTCAGAGGTTTATCACACCTAAATAATAACAGAGAGAAGAAAAGCAAGGAAAGATGAGCTTCCTTAAAATGCTAATCCCCATCCCCATAACAAATACCACAGGATCAAAGTTAGGGGCATTGCTTCTTGTCCTGCCCTCAGGTGCTTTGGAGAATAGCTTGACTCCCTCTTCTTTGTGGCAACCCTTTAAGTATTGAGACACTGACTCAGACTTTTCCCCCTCTTGGGGCATTATTGGATTCTGGCCTATTATAGACTTTACCAAATTATTTGTTCAACACTTCAATCAAATACAAACATTTGTATTAGTTAGAATAGTGACACTGATTTGTATGATACAAAGGAATATAGAGATTGTCTTAAAGAAGAATTCAGCAGCATTAGATAATATCAACTTAATCTTTAAAGGGAGGGGAATGAAAAATAAACTTGACTGTTATATATGGTTGATGCTTAGTAAAAATGTTCAGTAAATGTTTGAATGTTAGTGTAAAGTGAACAAGTATTAGAACAAAGTAGAAAACCTGATACCTGCCACATGTTTGGAAATATAAGTACCATTAGCTTTGGCAATATGAAGAATTATGAAAGTTGTAGTCCCAAATGTAAAGAGTTGGTTGCTGTATCTGTGTATTAATTAGATTTATGGACATGCAAAACTCAAATATGTGTTTATTTTTCTGATACAAATGACTTATTGACTCTCCCTAAGTCACTTTTCACTCTAGATAGGGTGCGTGTGTGTGAATCCTGGTCACATTAACTTTTCTGTATCTGAGCTTTAATTATTATAATTAACTGCTTTAATTATTATAAACTAATTTGTAAAACAAAGCAAGTTGGAGATCAATTGCAAATGATTCATCACCATGTGTAAGTAGTTACCAAAGAAAAGGTTATAATTTTAACCATTGTCACTATCTTAAATCAAGTGCACAAAAAGAACTAGATGTTGATATGGTAGTCTGACTTGCTGATGGATTGCTTAAAATTATATCATTTTTTTTATCCTCATCTCTTCTCCATTTGAACATGCAGTTCAAAATGTCTGAAATGAAAGTTGCAGTCTCTTCACAGTCAGAAGTTTTCTGGTTTCCCTGTTAATTTCTTCCTCCTCAGAACTTGTGATTCTTTCAAGATATTGCTTATAGAAATCAAGATAAATCAATTGGGAATGAAGAATGTCATTAAGGATCTTATGCAGAGATGTTTTGCTTGCTCTAGTTGCTTCCTCTAATATGGCTTTACCTTGGTGAAAGATTAATGGTTGCAGCTAAGGCTTTCAAAAGTAATATGTTAGAGATGTTTTATCTGTTCACAGAGGTACAGGTAGTTCTTGACTTAAAACAATTCATTTAATGATGATGGTATGGAATTACAACAGCCATCACAAAATACTGTACCATCACTCCCACGGTCACATGATCTGGGTGCTTGGTAACCTGTTGACACATCCAGTTGAGAAGTGTCCCTCAATCATGTCATCGCCATTTGCAATCCTTTATGCCAGTTTCCTCCAAAAGCTGATTGTTTCAAGCTGTTGCTGCATACCAAGTGGACTCCAGCTCATCTCTGGGTGATAGCTGAAAGAGTTGCCTGCTGAACGTCCTTGACTGGATGTAGATAAAAGCTCCGTTCCTGCATGTTGCTGAAGGAGTTCCAGTCAGTGCATGAAGGAGAGCTGAACTCTTTCAGCAGGCAGCTCTTTCAACCAGCTTCCAGAGACGAGAGGAACCCCAAATCCAAGCAAGAAATCTCCACTCAGGCAGTATAGTAAAAGAAGGACTGTGGGGTGCTTCATGTGGGTGGGAGAAGCTCAGCATAGGACACACACCAGTGTCTTTCTGTTCAGGGGCTGAAAATCCTGCTTGAATTTCAACAGGATTTTCAGCTCCTGAGCAGAGCCTCTCAGGGTCTCCTCCAACATTCACTGAGGCACCCTGGTACTTTCTGGTACTGCCTTTGCTTATTTCATAAGATCTCTTGTTGACTTCAGGCAGGAGTGCTGGGTTTGTGGTTGTTGAGCGAAACAGTCAAGTGATGTCTTGTTTAATGATTGCTTTGCTCAATCACCAAAATTCCAGTCCCAATTATGGTTGTAAGTCAAGGATCACAGGACAAGAAGCAATGGAGGGGAGCTCATCAGAGGGAGATTCAACCTGGAAATAAGGATGAATTTCCTCATAGTGAGAACAATTAATGGAATAGCTTGCATTTTGGAGTCGTGAGTGCTTTATCACTGGAGGTTTTCAAGAAAAGATTGGACAACCATTTGTCCAAGATGGTATAAGGACTCCTGCCTCCTCTAGTCCAATTGGGGGGTTGGACTAAAAGACCCCCAAGGTCCCTTCCAGTCCTATGATTCTATGAGTACTTATTCCCACATGACTTTGATTTTTACCAGCAAATTATTAAAGAAAATAGTGGAAAGGCTCAGGTTGTAGACCAGACTGCTTAACCTGCCCCCAGAGGCACTCACACAGCCCTTGGTGACTGGTCACCGGTTATATTTTCTTCCAATCCTTCTTTATTATGCCTAGCCCTTGCCTAATAAAATCATGAGAACTTTAAAAGTTGCTGCAATCATTTTCTCTGTATCCAGTTGGCCTAATAAAAGGCATAACGTCAGTTGAGGATATCAGATATTTTTGGCTCACGCAGCTGATGTTTCTTTTTGATATCATTTCAGAATGCCTCATTCACAATAGATTATTTGCATTCCTACCAAAGTGAAATCTGTTTCATCCAGATACAGTAAGCACAAACTGCTTACCTGGCACATTTGACTGTTTAAATTGAGTCAGAGGTCAATATGACCTATGGTACACTTGATATGCTTGAAGAATTAAAAAAAAAAAATCTAAGAGCTAGTTACAACAGAGAGTGAATGGCAGCCAAGGATAGCAGAGCACACTTAGTAGGACAACAAAGACAATGTTCAACTTAAGTCCTCCAGCTATTGGAAAAATATATTCTATATATATCTAAAGATTTTAATTACATACTGAAACACTTTTAAGTAAAAAATAGAAAGAATGAAAAAGACCACATTGTGGTTAAGATGTTTTAAGTAGAAATAGCAGTGGTTGTGATTGATAAGAAATCATCTCCACGCCTCCTTTATTTCATATTTAATAAATTCCTTTCTGCATTACATTGAAAAATTATAATACAGCCCAATAATAGCTGAAAGGTTTGTAAAGTCACGTCTAAGCCTTTGGGAACATGTATAACCTTGTTTCTGCAGATTGTACAATTATGGTATAAATCAAAGCATGAGAGTGCACTATTGTTTTTTAAATTTTATATTGTATCTGTTTTATCTTTGGCTGTTCACCGCCCTGAATCCTTTGAGAGAAGGGCGGTATATAAATCTAAATAAACTCAAACTCAAACTCAAACATTATATATGCAGCAGTGTATGCACACACTATAAGGAATGGTCACACTTTATACAACTTTTCCCAGTCTGGTCCCCTTCAATTTTCATTCCAACTCCATCTATCATACTGGCTGAGACATTATGGAGATGAAATTGAGCACATTTCTTGGATAGCATATTGCGTTGTAGTATTGTGTACAACAGGGTAAATTCTTACACAGAAATGCATTTTTGTTGACCTTTTGCAGTATATGAAGTGGCGCTGAAAGAAGCCAAATCACTGTTGACGCGGTAACCAAGTATCAGTGGAGTAAATATTCTTTTTTGTACTGTTTATTCAGGTGGGAAAGTTAAGGTTAATTCTGAGTCTGACTGATCTGAATTATTTTATTGATGGAGATGGAGGAGGAGGAGAAGGAGAAGAAGGAGGAGAAGAAATGGGAGATGTTAATATTTTCTAATAGGATGATACAGAAGGAAAATATGCTGTTTGTTTATTCACATAATGGTTTCTAGAAATGTGGCCATTTAATTTCATTGGTCTAGTCTAGCATAACTTTCCCATTCTTATAGCTAAGTAATGTATTATCTACTATTTATCCACCTTTGCAGTTATATTGGAAAAGTGAGAGAGATCAAGTGAAATAATAGGGCCAGTCCTTTCCTGAGGGAAAAGTGGCCAATTTATGAGCAGATTTTTGAGGGTCATGAAAGACGCATGGTTTTGTATATGTTTTGTTATTACTTTGCAGTAGTTTTATACCACTATTGTTGGGGATTTCTTATAAGGTTGGATGGAGAACAGGGATATCTTAGCCATGGAAGTTGTGGATTAAAATAGGACAAGATAGTGCTATGAATGCTGCCCTGAGCTCTGGAATGAAAGGCAGAGAATAAATAAATAAAATACCTTTCCTGGTTTGGGTATTTTTTATATGAAAAGGAATAAGTCTGTGGCTCGAAGCACCACACATGCTACCTTTGCAGGTATAGGTACCTGTTATGAACTTTGTATATGGTTACTGAGTTCATTGAGATTATCAGCAGAAAACCAGAATTTCCTCTTTACAGTGTTAGCACCTGACGTCATTTGTAACTGTGGTTGTGATAAGGCAACCTGGCCCTGGCTGATTTTAATGAGCATCTTTTGAAGATGAAGCTACTACCTACATTCTGGGGTCATACAGTACACCCTGCTTCCTTTAATGCTTCAGAACTCATGTTTTATTTATGATTAGAGTCATACTTGTGCAATTGTAATCCTTAGACTGTTACAGCATGGTAGGAATAATTCCAAAAATATGTTACTAAAGGACATCAACATTATAGCAGAATCTAAGCAACTGATATCAGGCACTTGTGCTGCAAGTTCTACACATTGGAGTTTTCATGTTAATGGATTCTAAGTGAATAAAATTATTTTTTAATAGCTTGGGCTTGTCCTTTTATACACCCATTTACTCTTTTGTACTGTATAAATAATGTGTCACCACTGATACTAGTTATCATATTTTGGGGGGAAGCCAATAACCCAGTCCTTAAGTTTCAGAAATAGAACTTTTTTACTTAGAGATAGGACAGCTCCTTGAAGGCTATGTTACACCAAAGTCTTTTTTTAGAAATAATTATCTAATTAAAATATTAGTAGGCATTCCTTTGAGTCTTCAGTGCTTGGATTAAATAACAGAGGGCTGTAAATAGAATCTAAAAACTACTAGTTGGAAGATGAAAAGAGGGAAATCATTTTGTATTCCTAGCAATTAGGTTCTAGTCATTTGTTTAAAAAAATAAAGCATTATTTTTTTTCTTGTTCTGTATAAAGTGCTTTAAAGCAGATTCCATAAACATGAACTTCCTTTAAAAAATAGAACCATTCATTATTCACAGGCATACTGAATTAGAATTTTCTAGAATTCCTGTAAATTGGCAAAAAAAAAAAAAAAAAAAAAGCAGATTTCATAGGACATTTAAGTTGTTTTCCATGATTCCTTCCAGTGGACATTGCTGATAAATCCAAAGTTTTTGTCATGGTTATTGCTGAACAAAAAATCTTGACTTGTTCCTTTTGAAACTATCTCTTGTGGAAACATATTTTAATTTTTCTAGTATTTGAAATTATTTATCCATTGAAGTAAAAGGAGCAATTTAAACACTCTCATAGCAAAGTGTTTTATGAAGATTCAGAATTATAATACTCTTAAGAACTATTTATAATGCCTTGGTCAACATAATGTGATTTCTCTGCTAAAGACTTGGAAGATACTAGGACAGTGATGGCTAACCTTTTTGGTGTCGTGTGTCAAAAGCGGGGGGAGTGTGGGGGGTAGCATGCACATATGCCCACACCCCTAATTCAATGTGTCCTGCCCCGCCACGCATGCACACAGGACCCCCCACGCACTTCCCCCGCTTTTGGCACGCGATAGCACAGTGGGCCCAGTAGGCCTGTTTTTCCCTCCCAGGCTTCAGGGGCTTTCTTGGAGCCTGAGGAGGGCGAAAACGGCCTTACCCATCCCCCCAGAGACCCTCCGGAGGCCCAAAATGGCCCGTTTGCCAACTTCCTGTGGGGCTGAAGGCCTGTTTTTTGCTCTCCCCGAGACGGTGAAAACGGCCTTCCCCACCCCGCTGAGACCTTCTGGAGGCTAGAAATGGCCCATTTGCCGACTTCCAGTGGGCCCAGAAGGCCTCAAAATCATCTGGCTGGTGCGCACATGTAAGCTGGAGCTGAGCTAGGGCAACGCTCATGTGGCCAACAATATGGCTCCACGTGCCACCTGTGGCATGCGGGTCATAAGTTCGCCATCACGGTACTAGGATGTGCTAGAGGATAGTGTCCAACCTTTTGGCCGGGGTTGCCTTGAGTGAAGAACAATTGTTTATTTATTGTTTATAAAATAAATAATACAGTTAATGTATATAAATCACATAATAACGTTAAAACTTTACGATCTTGTGGGGCCACATTACCAGCTGTCCAGGATTGCATATGGGCCCTGGGTTGGACAAGCCTGTACTAAAGCATAAAACATGAGCTTTTTGTGGCTGCTCTCTGAACGGGCACTGTAGAAGCCAGAAGCAGAGTTGTACTACAGACAACAGTTATTGGCAGCCCTTTCTAGCTATGCCTCCCTCTCCCTCTTTTCGCCTAGTTCTGAAGTAATCTCATGCAGAGGCTTTTAAAATTAGATTGAAATTTATGTACAGTTTGGTTTAATGTCACAGAAAATGTAATTTTTCAAACCCAATTGATAGGATGTTATGGTCTGGTCTGGTATGAGGGAATGACTTTGGAATATCATACAATATGGTTTCTATAGCTGTCCAATAAACATTATAGAATATTTGTTGTTTTTTAAAACATGTCTTCTTTTGGTAATCTTTTATGAGAAGTAGAAAAATGTGTACATGTAATATACAAATTTTGTTTTTCCAGTGGCCCATCCTCAGGAGCCTCATCATCCCACAGAGAAGCCTGTCATCCATTGCCACAAATGTGGGGAGCAGTGTAAAGGAGAAGTACTTCGAGTCCAGGCCAAGCATTTTCACATCAAATGCTTTACCTGCAAAGGTACTGTAATTATGTTTTATCACTCTCGGGCAATCATATTGTTTGTATTTTTTTTACTCCAAAGAGATTGGCTGAATTCCTATTATGGAACTGTGATTGGGTTTAGACCCATGAAGGAAGATATAGAGAATGAGTATTACTTAAATCTATCTATATATAAATGGCTGTCTGTGTTCCAGCATAACTCTGGAATGCCTCAAGCACTTTCAAACAAACTTGATACACAGATGACTTACTCCCTGTAAACAAATACTGTGGGAGTAAGACACCCCTAACAGCCCTTGGGCTTCTACTGTACAGCACAGTAGGAGGAGGTAATGGCTGGGAGTTGGCAACAGGAGTTGCCATGGTAACGGCTTCACAGTACTCCACAAGGGGGCTTCCTCTGGTAAGGGGGAAATCCAAGATTAAATCCAGGACATTTTCAACAAGGTTTTGATTATTCCTGAGGACAAGTATGTGGCCATGATCAATAAAACATTACTGCAACTCGTCCTGAACCACTACGAGACCAACATAACATACTTCACGCAGATTACATACGAAAAAAGAACTACAGCGTAGAACAGTTTAGTGCATATATAGCGGAAAAGAAGCCACTTCTATATCAAGATCAGAAAAAAGCATACCAAATAATCATGGATCAGCTACTAAAACAACAAGGTGCTATCAGTTTACTTGACACTTCTAGGGACATAGAGAAAACATTTTCAACTAATTTAATTCTCGCCAAAATCAGGGCTCAGGGTGAAGTTGCTCTTCCTGTCTAATACAGGATTGCGATAAATAAATACCCGGGCAACGCCAGGTTATCTACTAGTGTACAAATAAAAATATTCCTTATATTTGTGTTTTTGATACGTATATATGTATTTGATATGTATATATGTATTTATTAGTGAATGAATGGCCACTCATAGTCATATGGTATTGATTGGGCAGCCATATACTGTATATGTTATAATAATACTAATATTAATACAAATGTTAATTTCAGCAGTTTTCAAATATTTCCACTTTTTAAATTTTAGAGTTTGCATTAACTGGTTAACAAATATAAGGGTTATCCAAGCCTTCAAAAATGGTTTTATAGTGTGTGGGAGTTTGCTTGGACCATTAAAACATATTTAAGCATAAAGCATATTTTCCAGGCTGGCAATTGGAAAAGTTGTAGTTTGAATGTAGCTGGTTTGTATGTGCTCCCTCCATGTTATAAAACATCTTTTTCAAAAATAGCTTTAATAAGCCCCCAACCACATTCACACCCTTGTTGTATGTCTGAAAATGTAACTAATAGATAGAAGAAGCAAATTTATCCAATTTTGCCTCCTTTTGAAAAATAGTTAATTCAAAGACTGGCAAAGAGCACATGTCAATGCAGTATATAAGGTATTGCATATTCAGTTGTGTGCTAATATATGTATAACTACTCTTTCTGCTGATTGGGGTTGGCTGTTAATCTGCCATCTGATGCTCCATCTGCTTTCAGGAAAGATTATCAGGTTTACCAGAGACTGGACTTCTTTGTTGTTGTGAAACAACTCTGCTAATAAATGCTTTTGGGTGCAGCAAGAAATTCAGTTAGAGGATCTTCAAATCAACACCCTTGGCTTTACTTTTGTTGATCTCAGTTTATAATACGTCCTTTGCAATATGTTTTTCAAAATAAGCCCTTTTATTCCAGGAACACCCCACCTTGGAGAAATTTAGCTCTTTCACAACACATTCACTTATGTCATGGAAGTTGTATGACATGAGCTTGAGTTCCAGGAGCCTGAGTGGCGTAGGAGGCTAATACCTCCTACTAAGGCAGCATTTAACATCCAGCTGCCTGCAATTACTGCGAGTTCAATTCTCACCAGGCTCAAGGTCGACTCAGCCTTCCATCCTTTCTAAGGTGGGTAAAATGAGGACCCGGTTTGTGGGGGCAATAAGCTGACTTTGTATAAAATATACAAAAGTATGAAGGCTATTGCTTAACTCATTGTAAGCCGCCCTGAGTCTCCGGAGAAGGGCGGCATATAAAAATAAAATAAATAAATAAATAAATAAATAAAATTATGGTATTAGTGAGGTGAAAAAAGTCTCTACCTCATCCTCAGTCTTTGAACCTTTTACCTTGCTTAATTCTTCAGAAAATATGCTTCCCTTTACAAATTTCGTATTTTGGAACAAGGGTCTATTTAAGCAAACTTTCTTTTCTTTTCCCATTTTATTACTTATGACTAAGGTGTTCATCTAGCTTTTGAATAGATGGGACCAATGGTTAAAAATGACATCTTCATATCCATCCAGAGTAATCATTGATTCCAGCTCTATAATCATATGAAGTACAAGACTTAGCATTTATGGCCACTTGGCTCATCTATTCCAGTTAGTTTCTGTATATGGAATGGAGAAAAGTCAACTTGTTCTTTATCTGAGACTTCAAAGTATCTTGGGGCACCCTGAATTTCTAATTTGAACATGGAACAAACTATGCTTAAAATAATTAAGCTTTTCTGTCCTCAATTTGGATGTCATAGAAAGCTAAGATTATTGTGAACCAAGAATAAACACCAAGGATGCAGTTGAAGAAGGAAATCCAGAAGTTATTTCCAGCAGTCTGAGATATCGCTATTTTCTTATGCTTAAGGATTAATTTATTAAACTTGTATCTCACTTCTACCAGAATGTTAGTACTGTAATAAAACAGACATATATGCATTTTTACACATTATTTTGCTATAAGATCAAATATATGTTTGCCCATAGCGTAGTGGTACAGTGGTTAGAATACAGTATTGTAGGCTAATTCTACCGACTGCCATAAGTTTGATTCTGACCGGCTCAAGGTTGATTCAGCCTTCCATCCTTCTGAGGTCAGTAAAATGAGGACCCAGGTTTGTAGGGGCAAAATGCTGATTCTGTAAACAATCTAATGAGGGCTGTAAAATAGTACATAAGTTTAAATGCTATTGCTATTTATGAAGGAATTTAGATAATCTATGACCTATTGGGTTATCTTTTTAGAAATATTTACCTACCACTCCCTCACCCTCCCTGACCCTCACTGCACTTCCTTCACACCCTTGCACAACTCTCACATTTCCACATAAATTCATAAATCCATGAAATATCTCTCACACATCCTGGTGTAATCCATACAGTGCTTGTCACATACCCCTGGACATTGTCTCCAATGGACTCAGCAACTCCCCTGCAACTCCATGCACCCATCACTATCTCTGCACTCTGCAGCAACTACTTACCTATCCGCCAGCCTAGGACTTCTGACTTTCTCCCAGCTTCCCAGATTTTCCTTGTGCAAAGCTGCTAGGGAGTCTTAGAAATGAAAATCATGTGGCTGACTATGGAAGCATGGCCATAGGTTTTCCAAATTTCAATGTCCTGAGAGTAATGGATCACAGAGTAGGAATGCATTCTGTAAATTATTCCATCTGAAGTACCTTGGTTCAAAAATTGTTACCCTATGATGCAGCCTTTAGCCCAACTAAAACTTACAAACAGATATGAAAGTTTTAGCATTATATAGATTTAATATGTCCAAATTTGTAACAGAATATATGTTTATTTCTTCCACTGCTTTATATGCTGTGCATTAATTAAGATTCAAATATCTTACCCCCTCAGCTTCATTAGCATTAGTTCTCTTATTAGAATAACCCTTTTAATTTGTCATTCCACAAGGTGATAGGTAGCCTTAGGAATATTTCTTTAGTTCCTCAAAGAGTGCTATCAATTTTTCCCAACTAAAAAATAACTTGTTTAAGAAAAGTCTTTGTTTTGCTTTTCTTCCCTTTGTGCAAAATGCAAATAAAGCTTCATGTTATTTTCTTTTTACATCTATTCATTATAAATATTGGCTGTCTATTTTTAAGCCTAATGTACAGTATAGAGTTCTACCAGATCTTAAATACTAGATGCCAGAAATATTGGAAAAAGCAGCTGCTTTAATTATAATGCACAAATTTTTATATATCTCTTATGGTGATTATAAGAACAGTGTTCTCTTTTTAGTGGATGTCTCAGTCATTTCATTTGAAATTCCTGTGAAATTACCATGCAGACATTGATTGACTATGCAGAAAATAAACTGCTTAACTGAATAATATCCCCCACAAACCCACCTATCACTGTTTTTTTATGTGGCATGCGGTGTAACTAAGGAACATAAACAAGATAAAGGTTCCCCTCACACATATGTGTTAGTCGTTTCCGACTCTAGGGAGCGGGGCTCATCTCCGTTTCAAAACTGAAAAGCCAGCACTGTCCGAAGACATCTCCATGGTCATGTGGCCGGCATGACTAAACGCCAAAGGCGCACAGAATGCTGTTACCTTCCCACCAAAAGTGGTCCCTATTTTTCTACTTGCATTTTTTACGTGCTTTCGAACTGCTAGGTTGGCAGAAGCTGCGACAAGTAATGGAGCTCACTCCGTTACATGGCACTAGGGATTCGAACCGCTGAACTGCTGACCTTTCGATTGACAAGCTCAGTGTCCTAGCCAGTGAGCCACCATGTCCCTTATGTTCCTTATTATGTTCCTTATTATGATTATGTTCCTTATTATAGAACATAAATGTGTGTAAAATATGTAACTTGATCATTTCAAGTTAAGTATTACAAACCAAATATTTTCCCTAACTGCTTTCCACTGTTTTCAATAGAATTTACCCAAGAAACATAAAATAGAAGATATCCTTCCTTATCTATTGTTTGCATTTTAAATAAAAGAGCAAACTGTGGTAGTGGTAAATAACTCAGGACGGTTTCACTTGCTAATGCAAGTTTACTTGTTGAATGGGAGAGAACCAGGGTTAGGTAGTTGCTTTCCCTTGCTTTATAATCATCCAATTATCAAATAGTTTAAATGAATCAATCTTTATTGGATTTTCCCTTGATGCGAAAATAATGACGACATGCTCTTTGAGAACTGATCAGCCGGCTTATATTCTCTCTCCAGTTGTATTTCATCCCATAAAATTTCATTTCTGCCTGGCAGAAAGTGAGCACCTCTGATGCAGTTTAATAGAAGACATGTTCTTTCCACTTTCAGGTTAACTTTGGGGTATTGTTGTAGATAAAGATATTTAAAGGCTGGTAATATATTAATCATTTCCAGTGAGTTGCCAAATCAGAGTCACATGGGTAAGAGTGAATAACCTCTCCAAGGATAAAGAGAAAGACAGGTGTCTCTGTATTGTGCACCACAATTACATAAATGTATATTTGCCATATTAAATTTCATCAGATTCAGCTCTTCTGAATATTATAAAATGACATTATTGTGTGATTGAGATCCATTTACTAGAATTGCATATGAACTTAAGGAATTGGTTCACCATTAACAGGTAACTGGACACTTAAACTGGCCAGTTTGCTGGATGTGTGAAAGACATCACATTGTAGGACTGCAGTTTTTATTTGGACTAGTAAATGAATTAAATCCTTATCCATAATCTCATTATATAAAAATCCATTTTTCTTATTAGTAACCGATAGTTTCTGAGCATTATGTTTAGGATTATAACTACTAACAAATCAGTAGCTAATCCTATGAATTCATACCATACATTCCTTTATGGTGTGAAAAGTAATATAGAAAGCTGTTTGATTATAGCAGTTTAGAAATGTAATAAATAAATGCCCAAAGTATGCCCTGATCCTCCTTCTGATGCAGTACTGCCCTGAAATTTTTATACAAAAATCCTATTTCATATTCGCATGATCATAATATTTGAATTGTCTATTAAGTAGGTCAGGGTTGAACTGTGGACTCCTTTGTGCTCTCTGAATCTGGTTGAAGGTTTGCAGAAGTTTTGTCACTTGAGTAGGTAGCATCTTCTGTGCTAGAAAGGAATGGGCTTTCCTGTCTGTTTAGATGCAGTAATTTGCCCTGTGAGTGTTGGTGTGGTCCTTCCTGGGCTACTTTAGTTTTTTAGTTTATTTCAGATGTTGTGGAAGGATTTAGTTGGTTTGTGTGCTATGATGATGTGGTGTGGTTATAATAGTTGGTTGTTTCCGAGATATTTTTGATGATGGCAGTGTTATCATTTTTATAGCTTGGTTGTGATGGACTGGGTTTAGCAGTCAGGAACTTTTTGATAAAATTGTGAGGGTATCTATTTTATTGAAAGATGTTGCATGGGCTGTCTGTTTCCTTTTTCTGGTCCCCATGGTTTCTGCAGTGTGTTTGCGCTCCTCTAATAATGTTCTTACACAGATTTTCTTGTGGAAGGTTGGGTGTTACTTTGAAAGAGGAGCACTTAGTGCAGGTAGATTTTTGATAGTCTTTTAATTCTAATTTGCCACCATTTCCTTGACTGATTAGGCTATCTAGGAAGGGTTGTGTATTGTTGTTTCTTCTTTCCTTATGAATTTTATTCCTTTGAAGATGATGTTGATTGTTTTGTTTGTTTTTGCTACCTGTTCCTTTTTTATTACAACAAAGGTTTTATCTCCATATCAAATGCATACATTTGGTTGTATGCGTGTGAGTTCCATAGTTTCTAGATGCTGCATTGCTGTGAATCCTGAGAGAGGTGAACCCATGGATGATCCTTTGATTTGTTGATATATTTGTTCATCAGTCTGAAAGTAGGTGATGAGGCAGAGGTGATGACATCCATTATTTTGAGTATTTCAATCTTAGTGTATTTGATTAGGTTGAATGTGTTGTGTAATATTGCTACCATGGATTCATTTGCTAATTTTGGATCTGTGGATGTGACATTGAATGAATCATAATTTCACCTTCTTCTACTATCTTTGATTTTGTGGAAAATGCGCCCACTGCTTTTCTTCAACCACCTCACCTACTGTGGCTGATAAAAAACCACTTTTGTTATTAAAATCTGCTGACGTCTGAAAATATTCTGCTCTCTGGTGTTCCAAAAAAATATCAGCATGAGGTGAATAAAAAAAAAAAGTAACTGAAAGCTCCCCGAGGGGTATGTTGGGCTTCACTCTATAGTAATTCTTTTTTTGTTTTGAAAATCTAGATTTCAATCCTTATGTTGGGGAAATTTGGTGAAATGTCCATCACCATCCCCAACCTTATATTCTTTTTTTTTTCAGCCTCTTGCCTCTCCCTTTCTTACTTGCGTCTTTAATACAGTAGATTGGTAACAAAAAGAGAGATTACTTTACCAAGGGGCTGAATTAACTGAAGATGAATTTTAGAGGAAGCCAAAGAGATATTTAGATTTCACTGGGTAACCTTGTAGGTGTAAGACTGTTGATTAGCCGTTTGTCTCTCATTGTTTCAGTTTATATTAGGTTTAGGTTTAGGTTTATTTGGATTTATATACTGTCCTACTCCCGAAGGACTCAGGACGGTGAACAGCCAAAGATAAAACACATACAATATAAAATTTAAAAACAATTTAAAACATATTAAACAAATATCTCAAATTTCAAACTTGATTTTTTTATGATGCTCAGTTTAAGCATCATAAATGCAATTGCTATATATATATATATATATATATATATATATATATATATATATATATATCCTTAACAATTTTAATTTTAAAGATATATATATATATCCTTAACAATTTTAATTTTAAAGATTAGAAATGTGAAACAATTTTCATAAAAAAAGATAAGATTTAAATTTTTTGGAAAATTATTTTTGCTAAGCCTTAAACCCTTTCTTCTTACTTAAGATCATATTTGAAATATACGCTATAATAATTACTTAAGATATAGCTGTAGTGTAAGTTCCTATGTAGGAATTTTTACCTTTTAAGTTTTTTTGCAACAGTGTACAATCTTTACTCCCTTTGTACCTTTTAAAAATAATTTTTATACTT
This sequence comes from Pantherophis guttatus, assembly GCF_059756535.1. NCBI lineage: Eukaryota > Metazoa > Chordata > Lepidosauria > Squamata > Colubridae > Pantherophis > Pantherophis guttatus. Next base: position 53,869,994 of record NC_142068.1, on the reverse strand, counting down.
TTGCTTTGTGTTCTAGTCGTATAAGAACACAGAAGCTTTGAGTATTTCTAGGACTCGCTGAAGGCTGATAAAGTCCCAGTCAGCTATAAATATCACTACCCAGGAAATGAACTCTTCATACTAAAATGTGAAGCATCTCAGTTATTCTTTGGTCAACTAAAATGTATTGAAGGAAAGTGCGTGGGTTTTTGTTTGAGGTTATATACACATATATTTTGAGTACCAAAGAGTATTGTTTGATGTTACATAAACAAACAACAATAATGGCTTAACTTTATCTGAGAAAATTTTCATGCATTCACTGATCTGTGTAGAATTGCTTATAAAATCTAGCTTTTGTACACATTTGATAGCAACTCTTTGAAGTGTAAGTAGGGCACAAAAATTCTTATAATAAAAAAAGTGGAGATTGCTCTGAGAAAGCACAATAAATTGTATTTTATCTTCAGTTTTCAACTATCATTCACTCAAATATATACATTGGTGAATGCATGTACCAATGCATGACAGAAGAAAAGAATTTTTCAAGAGATGTGTATATTGTACATTTATGTTCTGCTTCTACTAATTGGGTAATAGCACCTTCTAAAATGGTTATCATAATTAAAATATTCCAGTCCAAAATTATCAACTTTATTTTTTAAATACACACATCCTGGCTTTCAAGATGGCTGAAAATGGATAATAACAAAAGAATCAATAGTATATTCTGGAAGTAATAAGGGAAAACACATTCTTTTAAACCACTTGCATAAAATGAAAAGTTATGTTACAGGTCACTGAAGAGATATAAGAATATGAGATATGAAAGTGTCCAAGCTGAGAAAATTGCAAAATTGAACTATTTCTCTACGCCCCACACACCCCATTTGCAGAACAGGTGATTCTTTTATATGAATCAGAGGAATATGGGTATTTGGATGATAAACCAAAAGACAATGTTTTGAGAGTTCAAACTGGAAGTGTAGCTGTGCCTTGCTTTTTTCCACTGAGATTACCTTAGTATCTTTGTTCAAGATGAGCAGTTGGCAGATTTCTAAGGATGAATATAATCCTTTCAATGTCTGTGAAGAGGGTAAAACTCGCTACTTCTGCAGATTTCATTCAATTAATTTAAAAAAGCAATGCATGTTTTCATCAATAGAGAATCTCCAATACATTCAACTGCTTCAAGCTGCTAGAGTAAATACCCATTTCCATGAAATAAAAATAGTCCAGGAGTCTATAATTGCAAATAACACTACAACAGCAGAGCAGAGACCATTATCAAGATTAAATGCTGCATTGTGTAATTATTGCCTTTGGTGAGGAATGGAATGTAAATGAACCCAAGACACTATCTAAAGTAGGGTGGGGCTGTTATATCTTACAGCTATACATTGTAGTATTTAGAGGTTCATATTATTAATTTTTTGCAAATGAATAGACTGAACAAAAAAGTTCTTCCTTTTAGAAAGGCATTATAACCTAGTACCTTATGAGAAATTTTTTTAAAAAAATTCCCCTATTTTCTTCTCCTAGAGGGAATCCACAGTTTTTCCAGATTCAGCAAAGTGAGGATAACTATCATAATTTAAGTGATACTTTTTTATTTTAACTTCAAATGACAATAAGCTGTTGACTGTGACTGATACTAATCCAAGTAGTAACTCACATTTTTACTGATGCCTTCAAAATAAAATGAACAACATGTATAGAAAGTAGAAAGTATGAGATAAAATTGACTATATTAAGAATACTCAAGAATTCAAGAATAGTCAAGAATAGAGGAATATTAAACTCTGTTTAGTGTGGGGAACAGCCATGATCAGCAGCAATTTATTTTGTAAGAAAAAAAATGTACATTTTATTCTAATACTATATGAAAAAGCTAAACCTAGCACATTTTATATTTATGAGGAAGACTAATAAAACTTTGATTAGAGGGGAAAGTGTGTTACTATTCTCCATCCCCAGACGGCTTTATGCTAGGTAGGGGAATTGAAGAAAATATTTTGGAAGAAAGCAGCATTTCAGTATTTCCATTAAGAAAACTATATTTGTGTGTCCATAAAGTCTACAAGCATTGAACCTGGATTTCAAAAAACTTTATATTTAGCAGGATAAACAAACTTAGCTTACCACTTCATGATAATTCACTGTATATAGGCTTAACTTCACACTTGGTAGGTTGTTAGGTTAATAGACGTTTTGCAATGTTTGCTAATACTGTCCTACTTTTTGTGGCTGTTTTAAAATAAAAAATGTTGGCAACTTTTTCAGGTGCTTGGCACCATTGTGACTCTGTACAATGGCCCAAGTAAAAATGCAAGCGAGAGAGAGAGAGCGTTCACGCGCACATACACAAACACACACAGTTTATGTATGTGTATCTATCTATCTATCTATCTATCTATCTATCTATCTATCTATCTATCTTGTATGTATATGTATATAGATATAGATATGAGAGAATAATATGGAATAGGTCATTTATAAAGCCCACAAGTGCAGTTTATTCTTTATGGGAAGACCTCCTTGTTATATAGCATTTTAAACTTGTCACTGACATTCACTCAGTTATGTATGGTGTCCAGCTGTAAAATGGACCTGGAGGCTGCACCACTTGCTGAGTCAACTAACAATTTTATTCTGTTTATAAAAGTTACTTATATCTAAGCACAAATAGTTTGCAGGTGGGGACCACTAATTTATCACCATATTTAGTTTGGGGAGATCCATTAAAATCAATGGACACTTCATTTTCCTTTTCAGATTTTGTTCTCAGTTAAATTATTTTGTGTTTATGAGCAAAACTAAAAAGACTGCAGATCAGAATTAAGGGTAGTATTTTAGCTTTCTCATCTATAGTTAAAAACATTGGTATGAAATGATCTTTAACTCAGCTGCTTTTTATATTGGAAATTGTGTGAAGACAGCTTCCAGCAAGCATTAAATCAATTCAGTACTCTTTATACGTGTCCATATAGAGGTGTATATATGTACATACACAAGTAGTTCTCTATTGGTGTATTTATCAGAAGAAGCTTACCTTTCTATATCCAATACTGTGATTTCCTGTTAAATAAATTATTCTGTGGGCAGACTGTCTGGCACCACCATGACTCAATCGTGTTATAGGAGAATTTATGAAAACAATAGAACAATAATTTTATAAGGCTATGCATTATCTGATTTACTGCATTGCTGCATTGGAGGGCCATAATTAGATTCAGGAGATGGAATATATAGGAATGTAAAAAATCTTCCCGGGAAGGTAAGGAAGCTGCTACATTGTTCTCTTAAATAACTGTTCTATCTTTTGTCTAATATGTTATTTTATGGGATTAGTTTTTTTTCATGTCACAAGTACATTATTTACTTATATTTGATAGTGATGATTTCATTTTTAAAGTCTCAATATTTTACAATATTTTCTGATTTCTTTATAACATCAAACAATTATTGAGCTAAAACTATAAAGTAGTAGTAGGATGGAACAACCAGATTAATTATTTTTGTTTTAAATACCTTTTAAAAACCATATTTTTGTAGCGAAAAAGGAAAGTAGGGAACTGAGTTTATAGTTGTGAGGTTAAGCTTCTTAAAGTCCCAGAAATTGAAGGTCAGGTCCCTGGAGTGAGATCCTGCTTAGAAGAACACAAAGAATGAACTGGATTGTAGGGAATAATAAGGGTAGACAGATCCTGAAAAGTTTGTGAATGGAGGTTCTAACACAACCACATGTAGCTTAAACTTTATACTGTATTTGGATCAAAGAGGATGCTAGTGAAAAGCCCTGTGCTGTAATGAGACATGAAAACAATATGGAAGAACCAGAGTCCATTACAATGAAACAGATTGTGTTTTGTAAGCAGTGATATCACTGTAGGGAATTTACCATTTACAGAAATCCAGTTTTCTGTATTAACAATCTCGGTGATTCATGTCAAATTGTATAGGAGCAAATGCCTCACTATTATTATTATTTTATTATAGAGGAAAAAGGGATCACAAAGGCAAGATATGCAATCAATTGTAATTATTTGACATGACAATTGTATTTGACAATTGTTTGACAATTGTAATTACATGACCCTTTTTTTTGTTTCAGGCTATAAATAGTTAGTAAAAGTTAGTTCTGTAATTGTTGAACTAGAGTTCCCAGCAGCTTCAATATATAATTTATAATTCAATAATAATTTATTAAATTTATATGCTGCCTGATTTTCAACAACTCTAGGCAGCTCACAAGGGTCAAATAGTCACATAAGTAAACTCAGTAAAGCATTAAAACAATAAAAATAAATGTAAAGATAAATAATAAGCAATGCTGATTAGGTCTTACAAAAACCTGAGCTTCTGCCTTAGCTCAAAAACTAATGAAGCTCCAGTCTCTAGGAAATCAGCAATGGTTTACTTTTAGTTTTGTCTGCAAAATGTTAGGGAAATTAAATTTAAAATTGTTACTGAGTGTGTTTGGTTCAGATCAAAACTTGCTTAGAAGTAATCTGTTACTAGATATGTTGATGAAAAACAAGAGATGTTGCAGAGTATATTAGTGCAGGAGTTGGAGAAAAGCAGAAAATTCCATTTTCTGGTGTTATAGTAACACTGCTTGACAAATGATTGAAATCAGTTTGCTGACATGTTTATGACAAGAGTCTAACCTTACTGGTGATTCTTTTGTTCAACGAATTGTTTTCAAATTCGGAATGAAGAAAAGATCAGAAATAGTGATTTAACACTTGAAATTAAAACACAACAGTAATATTTTATCTGTAAGATGAACAATGTTGGGAGTACAAAACTGAATCTGAAATGTATTCAATTGTTGCCTTGTATATGAAGTTTGCTATTTCAGTTCAACAGCTCTTAATGTGCTTTCACCAAATATAGTTGTATTCAGATGTCTAGCATGCATTGTTGATACAAATAATATAACTGTGTTGCTCTTCAGATTCAAAGACAAAAACATATTTCCCCTATTTGTAGATGTACATATAACGCCTGTCTAAAACTTCAAACTGTATAGGTCCCCTTACAGTGTGCTCAATTGTACTCCACCTACAGAAAGCACCCATATGATCCCAAGAAGGCACTGTTGCTTTAAAGCAGGAGTGTTAAACTCGTGGCCCGCGGCCCAGATGCGTCATGTGCTGGCCATGCCCACCCCCATTTTAGCGAAGGGAGAAAAAATCAAGATACATCACGTGACAAAAACATGACACCGCAAGTTTGACACTGCTTTAAAGAATCTATATATTCAAAGCCAACAAGATGCTGATAAGAAACAAATATTTGAGTCACTAGAATCTGGTCTGTTTATGTCCTATGTGAAATATCTAAATCTAAACCTAAATCTAAATCTTGAGACTTTAAATTGTTACAGTTTGAAATCTATACTAAAATTTGTATTTTAATCAGCAATATTTTGCTCAAGAAATATGAATTTAATGCCCTTCTTCTGTATGGCAACATAATCCTCTAAGTGACTTACTTGATTGTATTGAATAAAAATTTGGAAACCTAAAATTTAGTGTAGGTTCTATGACTATACGACCTTTGCTGCCTTATACTCATTAATGGAGACTGCCATCAGTGTCTCATATTTTCCTCCTCCTGCCCATTAGTAAATCAACTTTGATCATTTAATTGTGAGAGGTTTCTTTGGTTCAAGGTGAGAAAGCTTCTGCAAAATATATCACCTATTGCATTCTTTTTCCATTAGTTTTATATATCATGAATGATGCATAATTACTATTCTTCTCCACAACTCTAAGATCTCAATTTACTGTCAGATAGAATGGAAGCACCTGTCCTTCCATTCACTTTTTACTGAAGCTTATTAAACAGACTAGAGTTTTTGCAATACTGCCTCTGGACTCTTCCATCTGTTTTAGCTTCTGGTCTGTTTGGCATAAAAGTTGCAGAACAGACAGGTGTAAAGATGAAAATTGACATGGTTCACAGTCCTGCCTCTACCACCACCAGTTGTTTTGGTTTTTTTTTTTTTAATGTTCTGAGAATTGTTATGTTGGAATTTATCTAAACTAGTTGCAATTATGAATATGTCCTTATGTCCAATCTCTGTAGATCTCACAATGAAAGTTACCCAATACTGAAATGTTTTAGAGAATGTTTTAAGCTGCTTTCTTGAGAGTTGCTGCGTCAATAGTTAAGAAATTACATATTAATTTCAGTTATTTCTTTCTGTTACCTAAAGTCTTGTCCTCATGATTCTGTTTATATGTTGAAGTGTACATAAGTTTTGTTTTGAATAATATCATAAAATTGAACATATATAATAATGCAATGGGGCTTGACAAATGATCATTTGAGAGCAGTTTTCAGCATCAGCCTTCTTGTTCCTTGCTGTTACTTCCATAATTTAAAATTGTATCTGTTTTCAAATTAATCATATATGTATGATTGTTTTCTTCCCCTCAAAACTGTTCATTTGCCATTAAAAATTCTCAGGTTGACTGAATTTCAATAGCCCAACAACTAATAATGATGAACAATGATAAAACATCATTTATTTTAAGGACAGGTAGTTCAATTAACATATGAGAAGAAGACACTGAATTGTTAGTAATTTGATTATTGTTATATCTCAGGAAGAAAACAAAGTGTGGGTAAACCATATAGGAAATGTGGCTATATCAGCCAATTCTACTTTATTTTTAAGGTTACATTAACAGAATCTTGCAAATCTGAAGGTACAAAGTACCTACCATCGCTTTTAACCATCTGACTATTTAATGGGTCCTTTCTAAATTTCTTCTGACTTTTAATCAATTGGCAACTCCTGTCTCTCTTGTCTAACTGTTTCCTAGGCAACATCTCTTCTCTTGTCCCCCAAGGTCATCCACATAGTCCATGAATTTTCCATTGCTGAAAATGAACTTCCAAGTCATAGTCCAACACTATTAATCACTACATCATAGTTTCACTCTACATTTTTCACTCCTTTACTCCAGAATAACAACATTTGCTACTGCTGTTGTTTTTGATTACCACTCAAGCTATTGAGTTGGTATGATGAAGGAAGAAAATGCTAAGCAAAAATTTGCTCTTCTTTTTTGATCCACCCACTATTTTTAACATTGTGAGCCCTAGGGTATTGTTTATTGGGTTTAGGTTTTCTATTTGCATGATTCCAAATGACTAAATGTGATTTTTCAGGTTAAAAAAAAAGTTGCTTGTCCTCAGTGTAACATGACCTACCTACTTTATATATCCCAATATAGCATTCTTTCATGCTGATTTTCATCATAGGACTGACTTTCAAGAAGACATTCTTGAGTAAATGCTTTATGATCAGAAGTAAAATCATCTGTAATAGGCTCTGATAAGAAAATACTTCTCATGGGAAGTCAGTAGGGAGACAGGACAGAAAAAGAACATAGAAATTGTGTGTATACTGTATGTCAATATACTGTATGAGAGAGAGAGTTGTTTATATCTGAAATGTTAATGTACTTTTATTGTTCTTCCACTAATGATGCACATGAAAATCTTAATTTGTTTTCATTTTTATACAATAATAGCCTTTTTAGGATCTTGTTTTTTTAAATAAGCAGTCCATAATAGTTAGTACAAATAACCTCAATAAAACTGAGAAGAATCCATATATTGAAAAATGGTTATATGGATGAATTGGAAATTATAAACAAATAGTTCTTCTATTAATTTTACTGCAGTTTTTAACATTTTTTCAAGTTACTTGTTATATAGGCTTGTAACTGATGCTGCCATTGGTAATATAATGTAACATAGTGATATGATAATAAGTATCGCATTTATAACATATTTCTGTTTACTCAAGTGATTTGACAAAAATACATTCCAAAATTGCAAGTGTTATGCATCTCTTATTTCAGTATGAATAGCTATTTTTCCTACTATAATAAACTCAGCAAAGTTGCAAAGCAGTTCAAATGACCTTTAGGAAATGTATTTCAAAATAATAGATTGAATTTATAGGACACAGCCTTGTTTTAAGTCAGATCATCATTCTGACAGTAACTTTCCACAGTATCAGATAGGACTGGTCCCATGCCTACCAAGAAGAGATGGAATAATTGTATCTGGGACCTTTGTTTATAGACAGTTAAAACACATGATTTATTGCTGAACAAAGTTTATAATTAGACTTTAAGCTACAAATTGTCAAACATTTTTGTACAAAAGTTTGATTCAAATTACTATATTTGCTTATTAGAACTAGAGGTTTATGTTCATGGTCTTCTTGAAATTCTTTTGAATTCAAACCATAGGTTGCTAATTGTTTTAATACTATACACCAAAAGTCTTTTACATTTTCAGTGTATAACCATGCTATTTAATTTATTTTACTCTTTGTTAAAACTCCCCTTAACCAATTTGAGCCATATTCAATACACAACTTTTTGTTCAATTTGTCAACTCTAATGTTGAAATAAACAGAATATTGTTAGTCTGAATTTTGTAAATGGATATACTATAGTACCATGATGGTGAACCTATGGCACGCGTGTCACAAGTGGCATGCATAGCCATATCAGTGGGCATGCGAGCTCAGCTCTGGCACTCACATTTTCGAGTCTTCTGGGCCCACCAGAAATAGGGAAACAGACTGTTTCCTGGCTTCGGAGGGCCTGGGGGGGTGGGGAAGGCCCATTTTTCTTTCTCACCTGGCTCCAGGGCCTCTCTAGGAGTCTGGGGAAGGCGAAAACGGCCTCCTCTTCCCCCCCAAATCCTCCAGAGGCTGAAAACTGCCCGTTTAACAACTTACGATGGTACCAGCCATTTTTTGCTGTCCCCAGCCCCCAGGGCCTTTCTAGGAGTCTGGGGAGGACGAAAATGGCCTTTCCCACCTCCCCAGAGGTCCTCCGGAACCCTAAAAAGCCCCGTTTGACAACTTCCAGTTCCACCAAAAGCAGTTATGCAATACAATTATGAATGCTATTCTTGGAGCATTCTTAGAGTTGGTCCTACAATCCTGAAAGGAGCTCCTTTGTTTAACAGTTGAAAATCCCAGAGAAAGATGCCCAATGATTCTAAATCTGTGCACAGTGCATCCAGTTGCCATAGTCTTCTAAGAAACAAATGGTAATTTCTATCTTGTAAACCACTTGGAACATATATTCCTTTTATTGTGCCCATTGGAAAGTTACTCTCTTCTGAATCACAATAGGTGGAAAGTTTAAATATACTCCAGAAAAAATTTCAGAAGTGTCTTTTGTCCTGCTTTGCCGCATTTCAAAGCCTGAAATATCATTTATTTAAAATAATTGTATCTATTTCATATTTATTTATGTGTTTGCTGAATAATGGAATAATGTTGGGTTCCCATGCAAAATTTCCAGAAACATCTAAATTAAGGATTATATCAAGTATCAGGTTTTATTTTTTAAAAAACTTGTGAACGTGTGATCTTTTAACCTTGAGATGCTGCATTTGTGACTCATGTGCTGGAGTGAGTCGAATATAAAGCAGTCATTCCACTGCAAAAATATAACAGGCTAAAAAGCAAGACATTCACTATGAGCAATGATTTGGGTCATCTCTGAACCAGGATTTTTTTCTATCATGAGGTGCTGAGCAAATTTTAGTGGCCTTATTTGCTTAGCATATTAAACCAAATGTAAATAAGCAGCATTTCAACTTACTGTTTAACTTGACGTATGAAGCTGTGCTACCAATCAATCAAAATGTAGTAGGCACGTTAACATTTTAACATCTAAAAGTTGTTTCATTTTAATAGTAAGTAACTGTCGGACTAAAGGGATTGATTGAAAGCCAGATGAATTTATTTTAACTAAGGCTATTTCTTTGTGTGCTTGAAATTAGATTTTAAGCCATGAAATATTTTTTTTCTGTTGATCTTGTTCTGCCATCAGTATTAAGTATAATACTTAATACTTAATAAATAGATGTAATATATTACATCTATTTATTTTTATCGTAAGCTATTTGTAAGTAAAGCTAATAAAGTATATCCAAGCTAATTTTATTTTTTTCCATCTGATATTCAAAATGATTACCGTACAAATAAATGTTTAGAAGTTGGTAATATCATGTATGCCTTGTTAAATGTACAGTTCTTGTGATAGAACTGTCTCTGCCACTGAGGACCTAAAGATTCACTGTATCTACTTTCAATTAATTTTTTTACAGCAAGAAAATAAATAAAATTGATTTTCATTTCAGGGAAAAAACATGCAAATCTAATAAACAGTAAAAAAATTAAACAGCGATATAAGGATTTATCTTATAATTTAGAAAACTATAGGATAATGATGAAGAATGAATGCTGTTCCTTTTATCCATTATTTATGCATTTTTCCCTTCCAATTATTTTCCTTTTTTTAAACACTTTCTACTTAGAAAGATGTCTTGTCTCTAACAATCATCTTGTTGCCTTTCCTGCTGCCTGCTCTGTTTATCAAAATTCTGTTTAATTATTTTAATTTTATTATTATTATTTCCTCTTTGACCTCTTTGTCATCTTCTAACTTCTTTTGCTCTTCCAACCTCACTACACATGTTTCCAAAAACTAACACAGGTAACAAACTATTTTTCATTATTAGTTACAAATGGCTGTGTTTTTTTATGTTCAAGCTGATATGTTCTTGTTTTTTTAAAAAAAATATATTTTCACAGTGTGCGGGTGTGATTTGGCTCAAGGAGGCTTTTTCATTAAGAATGGTGACTACCTTTGCACTGTGGATTACCAGAGGATGTATGGGACCCGATGCAATGGCTGTGGGGAGTTTGTGGAAGGAGAAGTTGTGACAGCTCTGGGGAAAACCTATCATCCCAACTGCTTTGCCTGCACGATGTGCAAGTAAGTCAACTAATGCTGAACAAGATTTTTTTTTCTCCTCCTCCTCCTCCTCCTCCTCCTCCTCCTCCTCCTCCTCCTTTTCATCCTTTTTCTCCTCTCTTCCTACTCCTCTTTTATCATTTTGGGTGTCAAGGGAGAATAAAGATTTAAAGAACATAAATACTGGAGAAAAAAGAAAAAATATATTAATTTTTACTGATATGTTGAGTTATATATATTTCTATATATATATATATCTGTGTGTGTGTGTATGTAATTGAAGTAGATTCACTGGGTTTTGTTTTTTAGCTGCTTATTTGCAAAGGCTTAAATATTGGATATGCTTGAATATACCTGAATTTACCTGATCATAGAAGTTAAATGGTATAATTCTTGCTTTAGCTAATATTTAATAAAAGGCATATTGGAAATACTGGATTCTGGAGACTGTTTCTCCTTTGCTCAGGATTAGGAAATAGACTATTGGATTTGATTATCCCTACCCAGTATGGTCAACAGTTGAGATAATTTGCTCTAAAGTTACATAAGATTATGGAGTTCTATGGGATTCCCTTTAGTCTTTTAGAGGGAAAAAACATTTCTACTGTAAGTGTGCAGGTGGTGTCAGGCCTTTTAAGGCTGAGAATTTTAGTGGCAGAATGTCCCTTTTTTTCTCACTACATTATCTATCTGTAATTTCAGGTAAAAAAATACTGAAACATCTTTGGGTGCTATGTTTTGACTCACAAACAGTGCCCTGGAAAATGTATTTTTATTTATGTGATACTTTCAAATATTTAAATGTATTTGAATGACGGGGTATCCAGGACAATTATCCTCCTTACCCTCTCAAAGAGTCTGGATAGCACTGTAGAAAAAAACACTTCTGAAACTCTGCAGAGCCTTAGCCAATGGACTAAGTGTAATGAACAGCTAGATGGACTGTTGATCTGACTTGTTATAAGGCAGATATTCTTATTCCTATCTGTTGTCTACTTTCTGAAGAACTGGATCTTGTTGCTATTGTTGAAGGCTGAAACTCCTTCATGTCAAAATTTCTGATTTAATTTTTTTGTGGTAGTTGCAGGATTTGTTCATTCCTATAGTATCTACTTTTAATCAACTCACCCTTCTTTTCCTAAAGGAATGTAGCTGAGCTTGCTCTGAATAATGAAAATATACAATATACCACTGTTTTCTGCTTGTTTAAAACACCAAGAACTGCTTAAAATCTGGAATTTGTTGCTTTCATTGATTGCCAAAAAAAATGAGCTATCTAATCACATATACTTTCAGTGAAAAAATAATAGAAATTTCTAATTTTCGTTTGAGCATTCAAACTATCAATGAACAGGCTTCATTTCCTATGGAAAACGCTTATATAGGATTGGGCTTTTTAAAACAAACAAACTTTGAAATAAAAATGTATTGGTCAGGGTTTTTTCTATCATTTTTTCATTATTGAGATACATTTAGTGTTTGGATTTTCTCCAAATGTCTATCTTTGCCAGTACTGCATTTTAAACATGCTTTGGCCCTTTTTCCTGCAAGAGACTGATTTACAGCAGTGGCAACAACGGGAAAGAGCTGAGAAAGATAATGTAACCCGGAGATAGCATTGCATTAAAATGCTTCTTTTGTTTCCCAGACGTCCTTTTCCACCAGGAGACCGGGTTACCTTTAATGGAAGAGACTGTCTCTGTCAAATGTGTGCTCAACCAATAGCATCCAGTCCAAAAGAACTCGCCACTTCCAGTAGTAAGTATTGCATCTTTTCTAAATACTCCATAGTCTGGATGGCTATATTTCTATTTTCTGCTGCTGCTTTATTCTAATGTGCAGTGATGACTTTGGCTACGAGCTGGGTTTGTATTCTAGAAATTAGAGACAGTCTCCCCCTATCCCTGCAGCCTGCTGTTTATTTATTTATTTATTTGTTGCTTAATTTAATCAATCTCCAACATAAAGGCAGAGTACACCCAAAAATAACTATAGACACAAAGACTGTCTTCTCTATCTTCTTAATCTAATTGGCTCAACTTCAGCTAACATTTTTTCTTTCCATTAATGTATTGTATATATACATAGGTATAAACTCAATATAAATCTTAAGGATACCAGCAACAGGGTTACAGTCATATAGTCATAAGTGGGAGGAGATGGGAGATAGGAATAAAATAGAATAGAATAGAATTTTTTATTGGTGCATATGCTCTCAGTGTACATAAAAGTGTACATAAAAGAAAAGATACGCTCATCAAGAATCATAAGGTACAACACTTAATGATAGGGTACAAATAAGCAATCAGGAAACAATATCAATATTGTTTTGATATGATTTCATAAGGATCCAAGCAACAAAGTTACAGTCATACAGTCATAAGTGGAAGGAGATGGGTGGTGGGAACGATGAGAAAATTAATAGTAATGCAGACTTAGTAACCAGTTTGACAGTATTGACGGAATTATTTGTTTAGCAGAGTGATGGTGTTCGGGAAAAAACTGTTCTTGTACATACAAATATACATACATATGAATTAACAGCAACTGATTAAAATGTAAGGTGTGTGTAAAATAAAGCATTCCATTGATAAACGTAAATGATCCCTTGACTCTGTGTGTGCATAGTCACTCTTAACATCATTCTTTGTCATACACATTCCACAGTCAGTTCATTAGATGCAACAAATTAGTAATGCAATGTAACATCAAATGTCATATAAGAAAACATTAAAACAGATACATTTCTCCATTAAATTACCTAAATGGAGTTCTGCTTGTTTTGCCTTTCATTCATTTTACAAATTACAAATTAGAAACAAATTTGGTGTTGTTACATAACTTTTCATTAAATAACTCATATTGCATTACATTCTTATTATATCTGTCTTCAACAGTTTGTATTATAAATACAGTTCCTTTTAACAAAACAGTAATCCTAAGAAAACACAGTACTGGCACAAAAGAATCTTTTAATAGTGTCCAAAGGAAAAAAAAAATAGAATGTTATAACTTTAGATAGAACAGTTTTGACAGAATGAGGACAGGTTTTCTATGAGAATATATGTATTATATCTGTTATGAATATAAACACATTTTGCTATGAAATTATTTTAATGGAGTCCTCTTGTTCATTTTGGCTTTAAATGGTCAGATATTAGATAACCCTCTTGAGCCTAAAGCCTCATTTGGGGGAGAATATCACTGAAAGAGCATCTGAAACTTTAGATATAACATTGTGTTATAGAAGGGTCAAGTAGAATTAACGTTAACTTTTTTTCCCCATATTTTGATGGGATTCCCTAAAGGCTTGTAAGATTGAAATCTTAATTCAGTTTTGGGGACAGTTGCTGTGATGTTATTGCTATAATATCAATATGTCTTTTTAGTTTAAAAAAGGGATAGCTTAAAGAGAAAATGCTAGACTCATGTTGCATTTCATTAAAGATGGATTGGAGAACGGGCATAACTCTTGCTTTTAGGACTGTTGCAAGAATTATGCAATTATGATTTTGATCACGTAACATGTGATCAAAATTCAGACAATCAGCAGGTATTTACAACACTTGCCATGTCCCAGGGTCACGTGATGACCATTTGCGAACTTTTCAGCTGCCTTCTGACAAGCGAAATCAATGGGGAAGAGCTGGATTCGTTTAACAACCACATGATTCATTTAATAATCACAGTGATTTGCTTAACAACTATTACAAAAAAGGTTGTATAATCAGGCACAATTCCACCTTGCCTAGCAATAAAAATTACTAGTGATCATAAATTGAGGATTACCTGTAGGGCCAAGGTCCACCTTCATTTTTCTTAAATGAATAAAATCTTAAAAGTTTGCCAAAAATAACATACAAATACTGTACATCCAAAATGAGGTGATTCACTGGAATAGTTGGTCCCGTGTTTGAATATTGTTCGTTGTTATAAAATGTTGGAAATGTTGATCCCATATTTACTTGAGACACAGGAAATTGATTCAATTTCCTGTGTCTCAAGTAAATATGGAGTCAGCAAATCTCAGTATTTTCTTCCCAACCAACAAGCAGCCTAGAAAATGGCACATCTTTTCAAGTTCAGCGGAAATGAATTAAATCAGGTTGCCTTTTAAATACCATCTTCCCATAGTCTTGTAATATATTACATGTCTAAAAGTTGTTTTGACTTTTCTTCTGGAAACTGCTATGACGTGTATATGCTTCTGGGCAAATGACATGGCTTTTGTCAATTTGTTCTTTTTTCTCTCAAGTGTGAAAGAACCTTGGAAATGTCCTATTGTTTTTGTCCATTAGCCTGAAAATTCAGGGGATTTTTTTTCATCCTTTTAGAAAGAACACTGAGTCATTGTCGTAACCCAAAGCTTGGATCATCTTGGAAACTATCCAGTTTGCTCACTGATTGAAAATCGAAAGGCTTTTAACAAAGCCACACGCGTACACAGGCACACACACACACATCTCTCTGTCTCAAGAATTAACTCCAAAACATTACCTGGCAACAATTTTTATTAGTCTTGGTCTCCTTGTGGCCTGAAATGCAAAGGGGAAATTTATCATATTATTATTTACTGTGCTGCTCTATTGGCACAGATACTCCTTGGAAGGAACACAACAGAGATGCAAGCCTGTAATTTAGGGCATCCCTATCAGAAACTTCTGTTATTCTTCACTAATTGCTCTCTTCCATAATTATTTTTTAAAGGGCACAACAGTTGTTGGAAGCAAATATGATGTTATATTCCTAGTGGAGATCAGGCCCGCTTTTCATTTGCAGCTGGTTTCTGAATTTGGGCCTAGAGGTTCCTCCTGCTGACATAAATCAGTTGTTTTATCCCGTGAAATTTGGAAGGCTGTGCCATTAATTTTCTGTGCAGTTTACTTTCAGCAACTAGGATCTGATTATGTCATAAAATGTTCATAAAGTTACACAAGCTGGGTAGAAGCCAACACCCAGAATTAAGCAATAAGCATGGTTTTATTACAGCATATAGGTGTATATCCATTTTCTTCAAGTTTCAGATTTCTTGGTAGTGCTCTTTAAAATCAGTCCATTAATATGTTTGTTTTGAAAAGATTGCATCTGCTAACATCATTTCTGGCAAGTGATTGCACATCTGCAGGTTGTACTACTTTACTTTTGTCAGTTACATGACACACCCAGGATTTCTGTTCCATTGTCTTTTCTTTTCTTGCCAACTGTGTAGAGGTTATTTCTCTGCTCACTCTCTCACACACACCCTTGTACAAAGAGAAAAAAAGGTGGGGAGAACAGAAATTGGAACCAAAGCTTAGAAGGCGCTCAAATATAGCATGCCTTGCCTTGTCCTTGTCCTGTTGTTATTTCCTAGCATAGTGTTAATGTTTCTAATTGCTATTTTACTTTTAAAAGTTATATTTTACATTATATAAAGGAGACTGGTGTAAGCCATGGGGAAATATTTCTGTGGAATCTTCTGAGATTATTTAGTTCTGGTTCTGGTTAATGCAAAGTTTTAAATCTTGGTAACAGTTGAATAAATCAAACTGTTTAGACCATCCTACTCCAACATGATGTTTTCAAATTGATTCATATGAACCATACTGACTTGGAATTTGGGTAACTGCAAATGGGACACATTTACAGGCTCATGGCTGCATAAAACCACTCTAGATCTCCAAACTGGATCTTATCAAATACTGAGGTTTAAATAGACAAGCTATAGTTGATAGACTGGTAGTTGATTAAAATATTTATTGTATTATTTAGAGAAGTCCTCAAAAATCGTTAATGTATGTACCACTTTTATTACTTGAATAAAAAAACAAACAGGAAAAATATAAACAGCATACAAAAAGCAAGAATGAAATTAAAATAAACAAAGGACAGCCAGTTTAATCTAGTGGTTAAGATAGTAGGCTAGAAACCAGTTCTAGTCCTGCCTTAGTCATGAAAGTCAGATGGGTGACCTTGGGCCAGTCACACTCTATCAGGCCAACATACCGTATTTTTCATAGTATAAGACGTACCTTTCCCCCCCCCCCCCAAAAGAGGCTGAAAATTTGGGTGTGTCTTATACTCCAAATGTAGCTTTTTCGAAGCTTTTTTTCAGCCCTAACGAGGCGCTAATGAGGCACTAACCAGCGGTCTTCCCAGCCTGCTCCCTCTGTGCCTTAACGAGGCACCCAGCAATCTTCCCAGCTTTGCCTGCTCCCTCTGTGCCTTAACGAGGTGCTAGTGAGTGAAGCAATCTCCATGCTTTGTTCCAACTCTCAGCTGTTCTTTAGAAGCTTTTTTTCAGCCCTAACTAGGCGCTAGCCGAGTGAAGCGATCGAAACCCCCCCCCCCCGTTTTTTGCCTGCTTTTCTCATCACTGCTTCCTCTCAGCTGTTCCTTAGAAGCTGGTTTTTATCCTCAAGCAGGAGATAAAAAACCAGCAAACTAATGTGCTGAAGCTGCCAGACTAAGGATGCTAGCCGGATGAATACGTAGGCAGATTTTTTCCACCCCTATCTTCCTCCCCAAAAACTAAGCTGCGTCTTATAGTCCGGTGTCTTATACTCCGAAAAATACGGTACTTCACATGGTTGTTGTTGTGGGGAAAACATGGTCGCCATCTTGTGTTGTTGATTAAAAATAGTAAAGGCAGGATGTAAACAAGTAAAAATAAATAAAATAAAAACCCATATAGGTATATATTCACAGTATATTTGCATACGTGGAAACCAGTGTTGTGTAATTCTTAAGGAGCCAAACTGAGTTAGGAGGACCCAGGTTCAAGCCTTTCTTTAGCCACAGAATCCAGCTGTGTGTATTTGGACCAGTCATTCTGTCTTTGACTGGGAAGTAATATATATATATATTTCTATTAACCCTTACTGCAATGGTATGATAGATGGTGCTCCTTGATTTTCAATAAACAGCCCTCATCCTACACTGAATAAATTTGTTATGAGTTATTCCAAATGAGCATGTCAATGAACAGGATAGTCATATTTCATTATAATCACCTATGGCTATCAATATCAAGAATGATTCATTCATAAATTTCTAATAACATTAATTCTGCAGAATACTGAAAAGTTGGGGCCATGTATTTATCTTTCCAATGCTGATAAATAAAGTCACAAAGAATCCACTTTCTTTGTCAGATGTCAGTTTCCAGATGATAATGCCCAATTGATTTAGAGAGTTGTTAACAGAAGCTGATCTATGCACTCTAAAGCACATCTCATATTCTGCAGGATATGCAAAGGTCTTATAGTGGATATTGCTCAGTTATTGATGTATTCATGAATAAAGTGTTCTCTAAAAGCAGAAAGCTTGAAAATACTTTTTCAACTTTAGGTTATTTAATACATTTTCATGATTTATTTAAATCTTCCAGTTGTTTAATAACTTTAAAAATATGTCACCAATGTGTTTTTAAAACTACATCCCGGTGTTCATATGTAACACCAGAAATAGAAACAAAGACCAGATTTTTTTTTTTTTAAGAACTCTAAACCAGTTGCTATTTTCAAAGAGAAAAATAATTGCACTTTGGTAGTCCCAAAGCAGTGGTTAAATGTCAGCTTGATGGTCCATGATCATCCTGAAGCAGCACACAGGGCATTTTACCTTCATCCTAGATAACAAAAAAGCATATTCTTAAAGATCCCTAATGCACTAGTCCTTTTGGAAAAGCAGCAAGATTCGTTTTACGATTGTCTACTACTCTCTTGTCCCTCTCCGTTATGCCCTGACCTTCATCTTGCTTCTGCTTCTTATATTTATCATACCATTAAATTATGCATTTGAAAGCTCTTCTCAAAACCTCTTGACTAATTTATAGGTGGGCATCATAATCTAGTTTTCTTGTGTAGTTTTATTTATTTTCTTGTTGTGAGGTACAACATTTAGATTTATTATTCTAGACGCAAGATAAATGTGCCTTTCAAAAATTTTATAATGCAGAAGAGTTGAAAAGAAAGATTGCTATGCTTTTGAAACAATTTTTAAAATTGATTTTTTGAAGAGGACAGATGAATATTGACTAACTGTTAAAATTTAATTATTTTTTTCCTGTTTTAAAGTTTTGGATAATTTTTCTTTTTTGAGAAAATAGAGAAGCTTCCTAACTAAATACCACAGATCTTAAAATTTTTATTTTGGATGACTACTTAGGAGCAATCGAATAACTGCTTGATTTGATATCAAAGAGAGTACTAGGAATATTGTACTAGATAATAGGAATATTATCTTGGAGCAATTGAGTTATATTGTGTAATATAACTCAAAGCTTATATTATGTATCAGGACCATTTGAGGATATCTGATCTGTGCTACTTGATGAAGACTAAGGGTTCATTCAACTGAACTTGAAATATAGCATAGGAAGTAAGACACATTGGCAATTCTGATAAATGACTGAACCTGTTCTTTCTGTCTCACATTTTTTCTGCTGGAAACAACATTTAAACACAAGAACATTGTGGCCTAAGAGAAACAGTTTTACAATCTGGTCCACGAATAGGGAGTCTGCTTCCTCCCTAGTAAGAGCAGAATCTGATTGGATTATGTCACTATATTATCAGGTTCAATTATATGACTTAATTAACTGGCAATATTTCTCTTAAGGTTTTGGATGGAAACTGTCCCAGACCTCCTCCCCCCAATTAGAAATACCAGGGAATTAATTTTGGACTCTCTGCATGCAAAACAGATGCTGTACTGCTGAGCATTGGCAGGCAGAATAGCCAATAGGCAGATATTATGGGAGATGGCATGTAACAAGATCCAATATCTAGTGCAACATTCATTGTCATAACTTGATTGGATTAAATTTAGAAACGTTCATGCTTAGAATTAGACTTAATGAATTCACTGAGACAAGATGTGTGTGTGTGCGTGCGCACACACCTTCATGACAGTGTTATCCAGCAACTGCCCTGGACTAATTGCTGCAGTTTTCTTGGCAAGATTTCATAAGTGGCTTGACATTGTCTGCTCCCTAGGGCAGTGTGAGTGTGAGTGGCCCAAGATCACCCAATTGGCTTTGTGCCTAAGGAGGAAATAGAACTCACAAATCATCTGGTTTCTAGCCTGCTGTCTTAACCATTATACCACACTGGTTTTCTGAGGCATGTTAGACATATTTAATTTAATTCCCATTGATATTGGTGCATTTGCTCTAAGCATCATGCTCCATTATTTGATTTTTTTTTTTTTAATGGAATATTTCAGCAAGGTACCTAGCCAACTTTCTGGGGTCTTCAAATCTATCCAGAGTTGGGCCTGGTGATTGTATGGGAAACCTCCAAGAAAACTCAATGCAAAAGACTAATATTAATTAATTAAAATATATATATTAAAAGATAACATATTTACATTTTTTGTTTACCTTGACTTTCCTGATTCACTTATTTTCATTAGATAAAAAATTGTCTAATTGTCTAAAAATTGTAAATAATAAAATGGTCTTCATCCGTGAGAAAAAGAAATGCTTTGAAATTGAAAAGGAATCTAAGGAAACTGTTAAATATCACAATTCTATCATGATAAAATGTTGGGTAATTTTAATGTTTTCCTCTTATTATATACAAACGTTTAGAATGTTGCTGCCACCTAGAGGATTGAAATGTAATAATATGTAAAGATCAATTAGACATAGGACATAGACAAACTTTATTGTCACTTTGAATGTACACTAATCGGCATACATTAAAATTAAATTTCATTGCATACAGCTCTCAAAGGGTCATCATCTCCAATATACACTACATAAACATGACTAAATACATACATACATACATACATACATACATACATACATACTTATCATATACACACATATATTATATGACCCAGAGAAACAACACAGTCTAGTTCGGAGGTATATTTATTTATTTATTTATTTTATTAATTTAATTTGTATACCGCCCTTCTCCCAGAGGGGACTCAGGGCGGTGAACAGCCAGAATTAAAAAACATACAAATACAAAAGTTAAGATAATTAAAAAGAATTAAATCATTAGCTTCCCAATTTAAAACCCCCAAATCCATAAAATTTAAAATCCCAATTAAAAACCATTTAGGGTAGGCCGGCCTGGTGAAATAAAAACGTCTTCAGGGCTTTACGGAAGGTACGGAGGTCAGGGATCAATCGTATTCCAGGAGGCAGCTCGTTCCACAGGGCGGGTGTCCCCACAGAGAAGGCTCTCCCCCTGGGGGCCGCCAGCCGACATTGCCTGACCAACGGTATACATGTACATGGTGAGAAAAATGAATTAATTGGAGCAGGGGGAATAAGATTGTCAGCCTCCTAGGAAAATATCTTTATTTCTTGAAATTATATGCAAAATTGAAATGCAGACAAGCAAAAGTAAAATGCAGAAATTATATGGAAAATAAAAATAAATAAATATTATTGCTAAACCAGCATATAAAATTAAAATCACCATTAGGTAAAGGTGATAGAAAACTGTCTAGTTGCTTTTCATGGAGGACCCTTCTGTAAGGACACACACACACACACACACAGAGAGAGAGAGAGAGAGAGAGATAAATGTATGTGTATTGTATATGTATAATGTGTATGTATACAGATATATAAGTATATAAATAAATTATGAAAATTTCTATAACGTTCAGAAAGCTTCTTTTATTGAGCTGTTTTAAAATGATGACAAGTGGCTTAATCTGGGAGTAAGTAAATATGGATCAGTAACCTGATATATGTGTTTTGGTTTCTTTGCAGACTGTGCAGGCTGTGGAAGAGATATAAAAAATGGACAAGCCTTGCTTGCCTTGGACAAGCAATGGCATCTTGGGTGCTTCAAGTGCAAAGCCTGTGCAAAGGTTCTAACTGGAGAATACATCAGCAAGTAAGTCCACATAGAAAATAAATTATTTGACAGGGTTTTTAAACAACTGGCATTTAAATCCTTTAAATCCTTAAATCCACTTGTGTGTTATGTTATTCCCCCATGTGACATCACATCAGAACATGTAGTAAGATATTCTGTTTTCAGAATGCTGAGAACAAACTTGTCAGAGATATACGTTTACTTGATATTGTTCCTCCTCTGTCATATTGTTATTACAATGTTCTTTGGGGCTAAATTAGGCCAAGAAATGGCTACTTAATGAGTTTGCTAGCTGAAGAAAAATTTAAACCTGAATTTTGTTTGCCACAATTCAACACTTAATGTTTGCATTCTCTAACTGTCAAAAATGTATTTATGTTGAATGGATAACAAGTGCAGGGTGAGACATAGCTGATGAGAAATATAAGAAGTTGTCTTTAATGCTATTAAGTGCACTATTATTAATACCTTCCTTGTGTTCAGCCCAATTATGAGGACATCCAAGGGAATGCATATAAAATAATGTGTATTCTATATAATATTAGTGAAGCTAATTTGTATCTTGTGGGTTACATTCAGAGATGGTGCCCCTTACTGTGAAAAGGACTATCAAGTTCTCTTTGGAGTCAAATGTGAAGCATGCCATCAGTTCATCACTGGGAAGGTCCTAGAAGTAAGTAATATGCAACTTTATGTGTAGCTATTTGGTATATATGTATTTCATAAATGTATATGTGTATTTATGTGTAATTTATGGTATATAGGAACAAAAGGTACATACTATTTTATGTAAATAGGCTATGACCAGGTTTCATGTTGGAAAAATATATATATGTTGTTTGACATCAGACGCACTGAGCAGCAAGGCCTTTACACAGTGAAGATATTTTTGGCATATTTTATGCTTACATATACAGCCCATAAGAATCTTGAGTAACACAAGATAACAGTGAAGTGACTCTTTATTAACTTGTGGTTATCTGAATATAAATAATCCAGCTTTTCCTGATAATGTTGAATTATGTGATACAAAAATATATAGTAAAATTTAAAATTAACAAAAGCAACCTATACCTAATTACACTTAACTTTCAGTATAGAGGAGAAGGAGGGAAGACTGTTATATAGTATAGGGCAATCCAGCATCTATTTCTGTTCCTCCAATCTCCCGCATTAATTTACAAAATAGGCATTACTACAGCAAAATGGACATATTTTGTGATGTTTTATTATGTTTGAATATTTTTAAATTATGGTACCTATTATTTTAAATGTTTGCCTAAGTTTGTGTACTTTTAACAGCTTTCCTCAGTATACTATGGAGTATTCCTCCATAGTAAGATTTGCATGTATGTTGTAAACATACAGTATTTCATTTCAGTTATAGTAAGGAGTACTATAATAGTAGGACGTAAGCACCAGAGGGCAGCACCAGATTTTGTAAGGAAGTGATTGATTGTATGGACAGAAACTGTAACTAACTTTTGCACCCCAATTTTTTTTCATAATAGTACTTTTAAATATAATACAAGCAAGAACTTCTTTACCTCAGAAAAGGTACAATTTTGTTTTGAGAAGTAGAGGAAGGCAGCTAAAGAAATTTGCATTTTTAAATTTATCAACTCTTAATACTTAATTGAATATATATTTTAATAGATTCTAAATGTTTAGCAAAATATTTTAAAATGCCAAAACAGTGTAGGATATTTAAATTACAGTGAAAGAAGACAGAAAACATATATCAGTCAATGGAAATACACTAGTTTAAACTGCGTAGGTTTTTAACCTGAAGTTGAAAAAAAGCCAGTTGTGTTTCTATTGGCCTTCCCCAGTTAAAGGGCAATTCCTTATAAAAGAATTGTAATTTTGTAAGGAATTGTAAAGATAAATACAAAGGGTATGGATCAATTTTGGCTAAATGTGGAATCTCAAGATGGAATGAGAAGTTTTGGAACATTTTTTTTCCCTGGGAGTGGAACTGATGGGTTTGAGTTTACTTTATTGTAATTGGACCTCTAGGATTCTCACATTCTGATTTGTTTTTCTAGAACATTGTTTCATTACAAAAATGGTCAGGAAGCAGCTGCCATCAAAATAGTTTTTGATTTTTGTGCAAAAAGAGATAAGTATTTGGGTAATGAGTCATAGAGGGAATTGTGATTAAAACAAAATAACCTTATTCAAGTCAGTCAAACATCATAGTGAATGGAACTTTTGAAAATTGAGAAATGCTTATTAAAATGTTCTACACATCATACAGAGAGAGAGAGAGAGAGAGAGAGAGAGAATGAATATGAATTAATTTTAAGGTATATAACATAACAACACATTTATTTCTGGCACATCTTCTAACAATCTGGGAAGTAGAAATTTTCTAAACACCAATTTCTTTGCTAAAAAAGAACCTTGATCTATCAGTCTTAACTTTGTGCAGCAGGTAGATTATCTTGTGCAAGGTTGGATTTCTGTTTTGGGTGTGGATGAGAACAGGAAGTTATAGAGATGCCAGTCTTAGTTGTGTGCATTATCATTTTGAAGAATCCAGACCCAGGCCATTGCCATTGCAAGAGTGCAATCCCAGGGTATTGCCCATCACAGATAAAATGGACATTCATAGCGGAGCAAGAGTTTAAATAACAACATTACAGTATGCACAAAACTGTCATTGAAGCAGCTATGGTCACTGTAGACAGTGAATTCTGATTCTTTTAGTAGCTTTGAACTTAAAATTGAGTTTTTTAACACTCAATGGGGAGTTATATCACTTGTTTTCCATCCAGTAAAGATACTTGACATGTGTTACATGCTACATTTATGTCTGTCTATCTTTCCCACCAGAATTTGCTTAATTAGAATTATATCAGTATTTTTCCCTTAAGGACTGAAATCTCACTTGAAAAAGAATTAAGCTGCCGAATCTGAAATTACAATGAACTCAACCTATTAGATTGAAGATTTAGTAATGAAATTGAGCTAAATATTTGCCAGGGAAAATTGAATGCATTAAACACTTAATAAAAATAAATACATCATACAAAGTTCTTCCTGATTTCAGGTTGTTTTCCAAGACCAGTTGCAATAACCCAAATTATATGTACACAGTAGATATAGTATACACAGTATACATAGAGAAATATATTAATTAGGTATTTGCTGTTAAATGTTCTGTTCACATAATGTTGCAGTATAACTTGATAGGAATCTGACCAAGTTAATTGAATTAAAGGCAATTTTTAAAAAATCAATTATAAATGTAAGGACTCTTGAAAATGAACAGAAGAGATTTAGATTTAGGTTATAATACATATCAATTCATTAACATACGAAGTACAGTTTATTGAATATCTGTGTCTTTGAGAAGAATTGATCGTTTGCTTTGTTTGGTAGTAGAAGGAAACTCAAGTGCCCAAGGTCCTAGTTTCAGCAGAAACATTCAGAAGCAATCTTCTGAACAGTTATACTAAAATTACTACATGCTACTTAGATAAATGTAGACAAATGGTACTGCCTCACCTTAAGCAATAGGCATCCCCTTTTCTTTTTTCCATAATGGATTGGTCCGTTTATTGCTAGCTGCAACCAAAAAGCTAGAAAAATCTGTCTGTTTCTGCATTGTGAATGAGTGATCAGGACCAGACTACTACCGAGTTGTGATTTTGAAAGAAGAAAGTGATATGTTTTGGATTAGGAACAATATTGCCAGAGTTTTCCCTATGATAAAATGACCTGGAAGTTATTTCATGTCAGCAAGATGACTCTCACAGTTATTTGACGGAGTCAGAGAGAAATGGAAGATGCAACTCATTGAATGGTGAAGTTTCAAAGCATATCAAAGAAGTCTTAGCAGAAGGTAAATTAATCTTCCTGAGAGAATTGTTGAATATGCAGCATTACAATTATTTAAATAAAGCATACAGTTTTAAAGGAAGAGTTAAATGGGAGAAGGAAGGTTAGGGTGACTAATCCAACTGCTGTTACCATACAGCAAACAAACAACCAGAACAAATTACATTTATGTGAATTTGGTGTGACTTCTTGTCTTGAGAAGTATAGCTATCAAACTGTGCTGGTGCAAGGAACAAACTGTGTTTGTTAAAATTACTCATTAATTCATAAATGAATTTCTATTCATTTTAAAAAATATGACACATGAGCAAATGTTTCTCTATTTAGTTTATATAGAAGTAACCCTAAATACATTTATGGAAAAATTCAAAAAATTAATGCATCAGTATGGGAGAAATATTAGAGCCCATGTATCTACCTTTAAGTAAACATATAGAAGATGAGAAAGTAGTTATAATTCATGCATACTTTGGTGAAAGAGATTTTTTTTAACCTAAAATTAATGCGTGTGTACATGCACACACACAATCATTACTCAGAATGAATATTGAGATGGATAACAGCCTAGTTTTAATCATTAGGATCTCAAAATGTATGTCCAGATTTATAAATTTGTTTACAAAGACATTATTTTAAAAGAGGTACGTTTGTTGTTGTTTTTCACTCTATTGTAATTGATTATGAACTATTGTTTTTAAAGAGAAGTAGGATATAAATGTTTTGAGATAAGTAATTATCTCTAGAAGGCATTTTATGGTATCTATATACAGTATAAATACTGATTACAGTTTTTGCTTTTGATAAAAGTGTGTGATTCTGATCAACCAGTAGCATGTCTACAGTTATTTCAGTTGCAGAAAGTTTTCAAGCTCATGCTTGACCATATTTCAAATACAAGATTTTGAAAAAAGTATCAGCAAAGGCTTTGGCACAGGGATTTGGGCACTAGTTTGTGGCCTGATTTCTATCAGCATCAACCAACATATTTGCAAATTGCTAATGAGGACCAATAGAAAACATTGAAGCAGAATCTTGCATACATTTTATGAAAAAATATTTGAGATAATATTTTTGTAGAGGCTTGTGATCATTGGTGGCATTTAAGGAAACAGAGAAACATTTCTATGTGAGCTCTTTTCTGAGATTTATTTATTTATTAGGTTTTATCCAATATTTAGTATTTTATAAGTAACTCAAGGCTTTGAAGTACATAATAATCCCTTCTGTTCTATTTTCTCCACAATATCAACCCTGTGAGATGGATTGGACTAGAGAGAGAATGCTGGCCCGAAGTCACCAATCTGGCTTCCACGTCCAAGGCGAGACTAGAACTCAAAGTCTCCTGGTTTCCAGGCTGATGTGTGGTTTCTAACCACTACATCAAACTCTGATGTTCTGATGTTAGACCGATTGTCCAAAAATATTGGCCAGGTTTCCTGATAAACAATAAGTGTACCTCCAAATACCTTTCCTTCCTACTCAAAATGCTTTTAGCATCCTTCCTTCCTTCTTTCCTTCCTTCCTTCCTTCCTTTTCTCTCTTCCTTCTTCCCTCTTTTTTCAAATTGGGCTAGTAGATAAAGTTCATTACACATGTGTAGTATTTGTTTTATCCATAATCCAGTTTATTTTAACAGAATAACAGAGTTGGAAGGGACCTTGGAGGTCTTCTAGTTCAACCCCCTGCTTAGGCAAGAAACCTACACCACTTCAGACAAATGGTTATCCAATATCTTCTTTAAAACTTCTAGTGTTGAGCATTCACAATTCTGCAGGCAAGTTGTTCCACTGATTAATCGTTCTAACTGTCAGGAAATTTCTCCTTAGTTCTACGTTGCTTCTCTCCTTGATTAGTTTCCACCCATTGCTTCTTGTCCTACCCTCAGGTGTCCTGGAGAATAGCTTGACTCCCTCTTCTTTGTGGCAGCCCCTGAGATATTGGAACACTGCTATCATGTGTCCCCTAGTCCTTCTTTTCATTAAACTAGACACCCAGTTCCTGCAACCGTTCTTCATATGTTTTAGTTTCCAGTCCCCTAATTATCTTTGTTGCTCTTCTCTGCACTCTTTCTAGAGTCGCCACATCTTTTTTACTTCATGGAAACCAAAACTGGATGCAGTATTTATTCCAAGTGTGGCCTTACCAAGGCATTATAAAGTGGTATTAACACTTCATGTGATCTTTATTCTATCTCTCTGTTTATGCAGCCTAGAACTGTGTTGGCTTTTTTGGCAGCTGCTGCACACTGCTGGCTCATATTTAAATGGCATTTTGTTTTTCTTGCCTAAATGTAGAACCTTACTTTTTTCACCATTGAATTTCATTTTGTTAGATAGCGCCCAATGTTCAAGTCTGTCAAGATCCTTCTGTATCTTAAGCTTATCTTCCAGAGTGTTGGCTATTGCTGCTAGCTTGGTGTCATCTGCAAATTTGATGAGTTCCCCATCTATCCCCTAGTCCAAATCATTGATGAAGATGTTGACATCTTACAGTATTTTCTTGAATCTCTTCCTCGCCAATTTATCTGTTCTATGGAGGAGGGGGATGAAAAAATGCAAGCAATTTCTGTAAGCAACCTTCCCTCTACCTGAAACTTTTCTGCTGCTAATACGATTGTATAGCTTTTGATGTGAGGAAGAGCAGACATCTTACTCTCTTGATATCTCATCCTCTCTAATCTCCCTGCTTTGCGAGGTCAGGTAATGGTCAGGCAAAGCAGAGATTTCCTACAGAAATCACTTGCTTTACTCCACCTTACAAAGTGGACAGATTGGAAAGTAGCAGTTTAAAGAGAGTTAGCTGTTTGTCAGTATGCCCATGGCTCCCAGCCCTAGATTGCTGGCACAGTTGCATTGCTTTGTGTGTACAAAATAGCAAAGCAGGCACTCCCGGACTCCAAAGGAGAGAAGTGGTTAAGAGGCAAAGATATTCCAAAATTTGAAGCTGACTTTCTACCTGGAACATATAATCCCAGTCATGTGATTCCCACTTAGTTTAGCAACAGAGTTGCCAGTCTCAATTAGGGTCATTAAACCAGGACTACTTGCATATTGGGTAGAACAAATTAGCATTTTGACATGGGCAAAGGTGAAGCATATTGCATTCAGCTCCTTTAAAACTACTGTTTGTCTTTCATGTCATAAAAATGAAACTGATATATTTTATAGTTTATGTATTTACTTTTAAATGCTTCACTGATTACTTAAAAGAAAAGCTCTGAAAAGAGAACCAAAGGAATAGTGAAATACCAGAAAAGTATGTAAAGTCTTCAGAAAAGATAGGTCGGTTCACATATAATGCTAACTAGAATAGCTGAGTTTGCACATCATTATTACATTATCAGGGAATATGGGTATAATACATTTTGAATTGGCTAGGAAAGTATCATACTGCATTTGCTGCCAACCCAGTTCGCCATGTAAATCTTTAAGAACCCTCTTTAAGAAAAGAATTTACAAGCAGTTAGTTACTTTTTCAAGGCAAAGAGAAATTGATGTCAATACTGTCCTTTTTTAAATGATGGGAGAAATGAAATCAGGAAGAATCCGTTTTCAAAATCTGGAATCACTTGCTAAACAATTCTACAAATATGTTAAAGATTTTTTTTTCTCTTGCCTATCACTTCTTTCCTTTTCTTATTACTCTGAAAGTCATACTATTTTCAACTTTCCTCTTAGTTTTGATAAATGAGTAAAGGATTCTACTGTCTCACAAACTTTATAGTGCTGCATATCCATCTGCAGGAGACAGGGTGGGGACTGAATGACAAAACTTAGCAAGCTACAGGACATGTGCAATCTCACAATGGAAATACAAAGGTGGGGTGTTTATTGTATTCATCATTTCCACATCTTTGAAGTTTTGACTGGCTGCTTATGCAGTGCAGAGAATTCTGGGAGAATACATGAAAACAGGTCTGTAATTGTCTCTGCTACCCATTCATTAAGGAGATCAATGGGGGTCTGTTGCTTGAGAGCCCTTTAATTAACTTGCATAAGTTCAGTCACACATTTTTTCTGATTAGTGTTATCATTGTATTTATTTACAAACACTATGCCACACTAAACATAACTCTCTTTGGAAAAATAAAAATATTGCTTTTCTTTTTATTTTGTTAAATAATTCCATAATAAATTAGTCCTCGGGGCTTCCTTCAAAGTGGGACTGTCTTACACTGATAGTGCTATTCTGAAGCAAACATAGCATTGACATTTTCACATGCAGGAAGCACATATTAGATATGAATTTTTTGTCACTCAAGTAGAGAAAAAGGTGTGCAGGATGGCATCCACAAAGAATTTATAAAGAAGTTCAGTGTTGGGATATTGGAGGGTAGCAAGTGAGAAACCAGTTTTTAAAAAAGGATCCAAGGAAGATTATACACTCGGGGAAAATTATACACTGCTCAGTTCAGTGTCTTTTTTGGGAAAGCAAAAATGACCAAGCTCATAGAATAACAAACAAAGAGAAATTACCACAGATTCTACAATAATAAATTCTTCCTGACCACCATTCAGATATGGGGAAGGAGATGACCATGTCAACATGACATACTTGGACATTCAAATGTTGTCTTTTGGGGTGGAATATCTTGTTATTATATTTGGTGTATCCCCCATTAATTTTATGTCTGGATATTTCATCAAAATCTTGTATTATGAACTCTGTAGTTGCATAATGATTAGTACTTCCTTATCCATGTAGCCTTTCAACTTGCATTCCTTATTCCTTAAATTTTAGTCCCAAATATTTATTTGTCTGTATGAATCTTGTCTATGAAAACATAGACAAACCAGTTAGTAATAATAAGGAATACAGTGGGCACTCTTACCTGGTTCCTTTTCTCATTGAACAACTTATGCCAAGTATTCCACTTGTTTTAATTTTTACTATTTGCCATTGATATATACCTTCCATTCAAGTTTTAAATTTCTCTTCTGGGTTCATTTTCTTTAAAACTGCTAATAAGAAAGGCTATTCGAAGTTATCTAAGTCTTTTTCAGGGTTTAAAGTATTACTGCCATCTTTTTTTTGTAGCTGTTGATATCTAATGTATTTATTTTAAAAATCTACTGTCATCCTTAATTTTCCTCTTGAAATATAACCTGTTTAATCTGTTTGATTTATTTCAGAAATATTGTATTCCTCCATTTAAAGGAATTATTTTATTTTTCTTTGTTATTGAAATTGGGATATGATTTGCAACTGTGATTCAGAGAATCTCTTTTTACTTAATGGGTGATATGAAAGTCTTGGAGACTCAGCACATATCAATTCTGGGATGTTTAATGCCTTCTCTAATAAAACATCTAGTCCTTTCTTTTTGAATTTTATAGTCTCCAGACATATATTAAAGCCAGTGTGTTTATATATTGAAAGACTTTTGGAGAGAGTTTTCCCATAATTTTTCTGGAGAAATGAGAAATGCTGGAACTACTTCTAGGATATGCATATAAAAATCACCAGGAGAATTTCCCTTGGTTCTTTAAACTATACCACGCTACATTTTATAGACCCAGTTGTACCGGCTATTCAAATCATTAAAAAGAATCTAATGCTACTTTATTTTTTTCATAAACTGAAAGTGGAGGCACTTTGTGACTGTTCCCAGAGACTTGCAGTTTTTTCTGGTTGATTGGCTGTACATTAGAATAGAAAATACATTTCTTTAGCATTATTTTTGATTGCTTATCAAATTTGCTGGAGTCTTCTTGTTGGCAGTGGGGTTAATTAAAAGATTGTAACAGTACAAATAAAGCAAATGGGACTGGTAGAAAAAGATACAGTATATCCTAATCCTTAATAGGATTATTGCTAGCCATACCTTCTGTCAATTCAAGTCAAGTCGTTACTTGATTTTGAAGTGAAGCAAATCTCAATAGCAACCCATTCGGGGAGAGAACATTTCAAGATAAAAACATGACCACAAATTTTAGAAAAATATTTTGTATTTTGGCTCTTCTTGTTTTCAGGAACTGAAGTCCTTGCAATGTTTTGTCTTCCAGCCCTTACTGTTTGTATTGTAATAATTTTTTTTCTGTCACATTTCACAAAACTGAGCACACATTGGAAAACTGCTGAAACTCACTTAAGGTATTAATTAGTGAGAGGGAAGCAAAAGCAAATGATATGCCATCTCCAAATATTTAGATAGTGCTACCAAGCTAAGAAGAACTATAACATGATATCACATTATAAAATAACCATCCCAGAATCAAGACTTGTAACATGTTAAAAAAGCAGTAGAAGAAAAGAAAGAAGTTATATATAGCTTTTGCAACTAGCTGAAATAAAGCCATACAATTAACAATCGATATCTCTGTTACATAAAGTGTTCCATTAACATTCCAAGATCACAGCTCCTAAGCAGCATAAAGCTAAGCTGTTTCTAAGTATATACTTCTCCCTAGAGAAATTAAAACAAGGGCAAGGTATAAAGAAATAGGGTATCATAAAGATATTACTAGACCCAGGTGTCAGTGTAGTTAATTACTGCTGCGCAAAAAGAAACCATTTCATGATGGAAGAAATAGAATGCAATCTTAAGTAGCTTCATATTTCAGTAAAAGTAATCATTTTCCAAATGGTTGGATAGAAATTATTAAAATAGAAGAAGTGATCCCAGCTGTTCAGTTGTAATATCATAAAAATGTATTTTTTGGCCAAAAGAAAAGATATGTTTGTAATTAGCCTCTCCTCCAGATCCATTGGCAGTCAAGTAGCTCTTGTGATGTCTCATAATGTGTATTTCTACATCCCAATGGCAGCTTTTTTGGAAAGAAGTGCAGAATGAGGTCAGAAGTATTAGAAAACTATGTTCTCTTACTCAGACAAAGGGACAAACATCTCTCACAGTATTGTACAGTGTTTCCAAGATTAAATTGTGCAATTGTTCAAAAAGCATATAAATGCTTATATCGCTTAGAAGTAGAATGTAACTCTGAACTGTTACTACTATAAGAAGAGAAATCTCCTTACACAAACATTTGAGACAAAATTTTAGCTTAATTTACAGTTACATCTTATTAAAATTAAGACTGCAATTCCTTTTTATCTGATAGATTCTTACATTATAAAGTGTTTGTTTTTGTACTGTAGCATGAAACAATGTTACATTTAAAACTTTTATCTTCATTTCATAGTACTGTAGGGGAAGGGTTAATTGATACACAGAAGAGTATAAGCCATAGTGCAGAGGAATTTACAGTATACACAAGATATACATTCATCTTAAAATAATGAAAAACTAAGTAGTTATTGCCATTTACAGTATTAAAGAGCAATAGATTAACTTCCATTTTATATTATGAAAGTTGGAACGTTGCCAGTTTCCATTCTGTCTGATTAGTGCAGTTACAGAAGTAGAACAGTATCACAATATCTTGATAAAGATAGTAATGAGAAATACCAAGTTAATCAGAGTTCTAATTAAAATTCAATCAAAAATGTATGAGAAAAACACAGAACTTAAATTACAATCAATAGATATTTTAAAGACTGCCTTCTTCAGTTCAGAAATCTTGCTCTGCTTTTGCCACGATCAAAAGCAATAGCAGTCAGTGAATGGTGAGTAAATAGAATAAAAATGCTAGGTCCATTTATCTACAGAGAAAAATGTGTTCTAATTATATTCATTAATAGCAGTGAAAATAAAAAAGTGGGGGAGGGAGAGGGAATAAAAAAAATGCTTTAAATAAATCATGGGCCTAAGAAAAGTCACAGAAGAAAGACATGACATTACAAATGTGTATACATCACACTAATTCGTCAACTGATAGAACTGAAACTTGCCCTTTCAAAATGTGTAGTATGATGGCTTTAGAAAGTGCAGTTCATTAAAAATAATAACTTATGAAAAGTAACCTCTTGGATAGGATTTTGAGCTGGCACTGTGCCATTTTGCATAAATATCAGTGAAAGATCATATAGATCATATTATATTCTTCACACTTATCTTTTCTGCAGGCAGGGGACAAACATTACCATCCAAGTTGTGCACGATGCAGCAGATGCAACCAAATGTTCACAGAAGGAGAAGAAATGTATCTGCAAGGTATAGAAATTATATATTGATATATAGAGAGATACAGAAGCTACAGTTAATGCTGAATGCAGAAACATTATGGGCATGCCTCAACTTCCAGGAGCAATCAGGGGTGGGCTACTAGGGGTTCAGAGGGATTCAGGAGAACCTCTAGCTAAGATTCTGTGCAGTTTGGAAAACCCCCAAATCCCATTCCTGGTGCCTGCTCCGCCCCTCCCAGGAGTCCCCACGCAGCCCATTTTGGATGCAGGTAAGTCAGGGCATGTGCAGAGGCTCAGGAGGGAGAAATATGGCCCTACCCGAAGTTCAGGAAGGCCAGGCTCTCTTCAGAAAGCCTCTGGAGCCTGAGGAGGCTGTTTTCACCCTCCTGGAGGTCAAGAGAAGACTCCAGAGCCCAGGGAGGGCAAAAATGCCTAGTGGTGCAGGAGGCCGCCTAGGCCACGCCCACCATGACCACGCCCACCCATCAACCGGGCAGAGAACCCCTTGGTAAAATTATTGAAGCCCACCCCGGGGTGCAATTCAAGATGCTGGTTATTACCTATAAAGCTCTTGGTGATATGTTTATCTTAAGAACTTCCATAGTTTCTTCAAATCCTGTACAAGTTGAAAAAGTTGTTATGGTCCAGGTCCCATCCATTAAACAGCAAGTTCTGATGGGACCTAGGAAGCTCACCTTCTCTGTCACAGGACCTGCTTCCAGGAACATGTTAACAGTGTCTTCAAGGCTGCACTGAGGTTATAATAGAACTGTTTTGCTTTCAGTGTCATTAATTAATCTCTGTGGATTTTCTTTGATCATTTTTTCTGATTCTGACCAAATATAAAAATATTGCCTTGCTTCAGTTCATATCCATGTGTGTTATTAGGAAATGATAAAATAAGACTAAAGTATAAATCAACATAGAATTTGCTGAATCTAAACACAAGTAAATAACTTTGTTTCTTTTTCTTTTTCTTTTCAACCAAAAATAAGAAGTACCAGAATTTACTGTAGGAAAACAAGTTTCTTCTAGTGCTTTTGTGACTATTAACATATTTCCATTATTTATCAGCAACAAAAAAGTGCAGCAGTTGTTTTTTTTAAATTTAAACTTTTCTTAAAGAATAGTGCAAAGCAGTGCAAAGCTATATGATCTGGAAGTTTAAAGAAAAATTTCACTGTATACTTGCATTAGATTTGTCTACACACCAAATAACTTGGAAATTTTTGTCATATCTTCCTGTTGAATGAGAATCTTGGCTTCTGCCTAATCCACTCTAAATTTAAATTCTGCTCATAGAACTGAATTTTCCTTTTTTTCCACATGTCCTTTTGCCTTGCATCCAAGATCTGCCAGGGTCTCAAAAAATCTGTCTCAGGGAAACATTTCAATCTTCTGAGTCAAGTTAGGGTGGCCCAAAAAGGCCTTGGGAAAGGGACATCTAGTCTGCTAATAAATCCATGGAGGTGAGAAGACAACATGACAAAAAAGACGTTTGTGTATTGATAAATTTATTCAAAATGAACATTTGATTTAGTCTGATTTTTCTGAAGCTAAGTAATGGAGAAACAGTGCACCTTTTAATTTTGACGGGTGTGACAGTTATTTTCTCCAGCTGAATCAATGTGGAAGGAAGGAGTTTGGAAAAAGTAAATCTGCCAAAAGACTTAACTGTTTAAGACATGGATGCATCGACATTGCACTGTGTGCTGCATACTTGCTTCTGGGAATTCTGCAGTATGTGATTAATTGTACATAAACAGAATATTATGGAACAGAATTTAAGTCTTCTTTTAAAAGGAGACTGATTCAAGTCAGGATGCTACTGCAGAAGTTTCTACAGTTAAGGAAAGTGGGAAGAATTAAAAGTCCCTATTTTAAATGGATTTCTTCTGAGCTGAATGAAATGTAATACAATTTATCTTGCTCTTTTCCACAATAGGTTCAACAGTTTGGCATCCCGACTGTAAACTGTCTACAAAGGGAGATGAAAAGCTAAGGGTAAGAAATAATTTGCATTTTCTGATTTTTTAAGAACTGTATGATGATTTGTTTCACTTAAAAATATTACCTTTTTTTTTTTTTTTTTGCAAAATTTAAAAGTTTCTTTTTATAATTGTACTGTTGATCTTCCTGTTGGGTTTGGTCTTGGGTGGAAATAAACATTTGATTTTATATGATTCCTTTAGAAATTCGAAATCTTTTTTACAGACTTAAGGATGTGATCCTGTTTATTTATTTAAAGTTAATATGTCCCTTGAATAAGTCTCAGCAAAGAATTAGAATAATGTATAAAATCTGCCAATTTATGCATTTTATCATTCTGAATTCCATTAAAGAAAAAAGAATCATGAATCATTTGAATTCATGATTATGCTATAAACTGACAATATAATCCGATATACTTATTTATTTATTTTATTTTTTATTTTACTTCGAATTTATATACCGCCCTTCTTCCTGGGAACTCAGGGCGGTGTACAGCCAGATAAAAACACATAATATAAACATTAAGAACAAATTAAAAGGAAATATCTCAATTTGGCCAAAAATTTAAGAAACATACAAATTTAAAATCATTTAAAAGGCATTGTTATGCCAGCCCGGCTTGTTGGAAAAGGAAAGTTTTAAGGGAACGGCGGAAGGCACGGACGTCTTGGATTCTCCTTATCTCTGGGGGCAGCTGATTCCAGAGGGTAGGTTCCCCCACAGAGAAGGCCCTCCACCTGGGGGTCACCAGCCTGCATTGCTTGGCTGATGGCACCCCGAGGAGGCCCTCTCTGTGGGAGCGCACGGGTCGATGGGAGGTCGTCGGTGGCAGAAGGCGGTCTCGGAGATAACTAGGTCCTATGCCATGGAGCGCTTTAAAGGTGGTAACCAACACCTTGAAGCGCACCCGGAAGACCACTGGGAGCCAGTGCACCTCGCGTAGGAGCGGTGTTATGCGGGAGTGCCATGCAGTTCCCGTAATTACCCGCGCGGCCGCATTCTGGCCCAGTTGGAGCCTCCGGGTGCTCCTCAAGGGGAGCCCCATGTAGAGAGCGTTGCAGTAGTCCAGGCGAGAGGTGACAAGGGCATGAGTGACTGTGCACACGGAATCCCGATCAAGAAAGGGGCGCAACTGGCAAATCAGGCGAACCTGATAAAAGGTCCCCCTGGCAACAGCTGTCAGATGTTCCTCCAAAGACAGCTGCGTATCCAGGAGGACTCCCAGATTGCGCGCCCTCTCAACGGGGGCCAAAGACTCGCCCCCGATAGTCAGCAATGGAATCAGCTGACTATATCGGGATGCCGGGAACCACAGCCACTCAGTCTTGGAAGGGTTGAGCTTGAGCTTGTTCCTCCCCATCCAGATCCGTACAGCCTCCAGGCACTGGGCCATCACTTCAAGGGCATCTCTGGGGTGGCCTGGGGTGGAGATGTACAGCTGGGTGTCATCAGCGTACTGGTGGTATCTCTCCCCAAAGCCACGGATGATCTCGCCCAGCGGCTTCACATAAATGTTGAACAGAAGGGGCGAGAGGACCGACCCTTGCGGCACTCCACAGATGAGAGGCCTCGAGGTCAACCTCCGTCTCCCTGCCAACATGAACTGCGACCGGTCTGAGAGAAAGGAGGAGAACCACCGTAACACGGTGCCCCCCATCCCCAACTCTTCCAACCGGTGCAGCATGATACCATGGTCGATGGTATCAAAAGCCGCTGAGAGATCTAATAGGACCAGAACAGAGGAGCAACCCCTGTCCCGAACCCTCCAGAGATCATCAACCAACGCGACCAATGCCGTTTCCGTGCTGTGCCCAGGCCTGAAACCCGACTGGAACGGGTCTAGATAGGACGTTTCCTCCAGGAATTGTGGGAACTGTCATGCGACCACACTCTCAACAACCTTCGCCACAAAGCGAAGGCTTGCATACTCATAACATACTCTTCCATATGTGGGTGGAATCTGAACAAGATGTTGTTCAGATTCTATGAAGAAAACAAAAAGAATAAAAACATTCTAAGTTTCTAAAAAACAGAACAATTGCATGATATTTTGGCAAATGTTTATTGCCTTTCTAGGAAAATAGGTAGTATTTCAGTGTCCCAAAGAAGACCTCGGATAAAACTATTGTGCATTTTATTATTGCTTTAATTCAACCATGTCATTTTGACATTTCCCCCCCTTCCTACACCCTTACACTTTCATACAGTTCAGAAGTTTATAAATTTCATAAATACAAAAATTAACTTCCATCATTTTAAAATTTAAAGGTAATATGTTCCATTCTTACTGATAATATCTGGATCTGGATTTTTTGTTCTATTCCTGAAATGAATGAGATCCAGAAAAGGTTCCCACTGGTTAAAAGGAGTAAACTTTATTTCCCATATTTTCCCAAAAGATTTTTTTACTACTGTACACTGGAAAAATGGGGGGGGTTTGATGAAAGGAACGTAAAGAAAACAGGCATCAGAAAAATTATTTTCCTTGTTACTTGTATGGACAAACCATTATTTATATTATTAAATGGGATGTTGTCAGTAGTTGTTTGCATTCCACAGAAATATATTGCCCTA
This sequence comes from Pantherophis guttatus, assembly GCF_059756535.1. Taxonomy (NCBI): domain Eukaryota; kingdom Metazoa; phylum Chordata; class Lepidosauria; order Squamata; family Colubridae; genus Pantherophis; species Pantherophis guttatus. Next base: position 53,831,935 of record NC_142068.1, on the reverse strand, counting down.
AGTTTTGCGTCATTATCTTCATTTGGCTTCATTTTGTGGGTGTGTATACCTTTGAGTCTGTGTTGATTCCTAGCATTTAGATCTACAGTATTCTTAAGTATCCCTTTTGAATGTCATTAAAATTTGTAAAGCTAACTTAAGTAGCCACAAAAATTGAGCTATTGATAAATAGTAAAGTCAGAAGTATGGTTCTTTTAAAATGATTATTAACTGCCTGGGTTTTGGGATGTGGGCCGGATATAAATGCTTAATAAACAAATAAACAAACACATTTGTTGCAAGATTAGTTCATCTCTAAGTTGAAGATCCAAACATGCTGTTGGCCAGATTGTTTATCTGTTGTCATTAGTGTGGTAATAATTCTTCAGCTAAGTGTTACTGACCTTTCAAAACCATTTAGCAAAATTCCCCGTTTCTAAGGAAACTGCAGCCATTCTTTCCTTTCTCTCCTACATGAACAAGTGCTTGTCTGGTTCAGCATAAAAGAAGTTTTGCATCTAAAGTATAAACTCTATTTCTTGAGAAACAGTAGTTCCAAAACGTGTATAGCTCTACAGAGAATCAAACCTGTTCTTGTTGTATTTCTCCTGACAATCAAAATTCATACCACCAGAATTACTTGTTGAAATAGCTTCAACTATCATCAGTACATTATACAGCATTTTGTCTACAGCGGATCTTGGACTGCATGCTCCTTATTATCGAGAGTTCCTGCTGGGTTAGATTTTAGGTGGAGTCCATAAAAACAATGATTATTTAAGATCCGTTCCCCTTGGGACATTTCCATAGAAGGTTACAGATGCCAGAAAAAGCAGGAAATAAATTAATCAGGTATAAAACTGTGGGGAATGTTTATTGCTTTCTAACGTGGCCCATAATCAATTTTTTTGTGGGGATTGACTGTTTCTCTAACTGCTGTTATGTATCAAATATCACAATGATTATAAGGAGACAACTTTTATGGAAAGGGAGGAACTTCGCTTTAATATATATGTTTAGGAAACCTTTCTCCTTTTTTCACTTTTCCTTGTTGTTTCTGTTTTATAACAGCATTCCTCATCTGATTTCTTTTATCCAAAAAGTTTGGTTCTTTGCAGGCCTTACTCTTCAGAGGTTTGCAGTTGTGTTACTTCTTTCTGCACTCAAGTTTTCAGCTGCTGCTTCCACTTCTTTCACTACCCTTACTTTCACTTTTTTAACCACTTAATGCACACTTGATTTTTAATTTTCACAAGTAAATGTCACTACTTGATATATATGTTTACATAGATTGCAAGAAAGGAAATGAGGATGCTAAAGAAACTATAATGAGGCATTATGATATTTATATACTGATACCATGTTAGTTGTTAAAGAGACAAAGTATCAATGGAAAGCATTTTACTTTGCATGTAAGTCGTTAAATGTCAACAGTCCTTTGAATTCTGGAAGATATCATTTTAAAAGAAAAATAAATCATCAGATCATCTTTGGGAATAAATCAGTCCCTGATTTATATATAAATAGTGCAGCCCATCTCAGATAATATTTAACATTTCCCTTCCATTTTACTGTCTTTCTTATCTACAAGAAGGGGGCTGAAAAAATATAGCCACTCTTATTTTCATTCTCAATGAGGTTAGTTAGCCTAGCCTAGCATAGGCATTCCTATGCTTAAATGTCAAAGTTCCATTCATGTGTCCTATATGTATTTATTTACATACTTATATAGGCATTGCTTCTCCACAGTTTAAACTTCCAGTTTTCAAGGTTGACTCAGTTTACATACTCCCCATTTTGGTAACGCTAAGTAAGCAATGTATTTAAGCCCAACTACTTGACAGTGTTTTATTCAAGTGTTTGTAGATTTTGTGCACAAATTAAACAGTTCTGTATATTTGTTTGCAGTTGTATGTATTTTTGTGTAAGCATGATAGCATGGATAATATATACATATTGCATGCCCATTTTATTTAGTTGGTATTCAAATCAAATATATGGCTGTATTTAAAATTGTTACTTATTTTAAAATATAACTCTCAGAAAACTGAGTGATGTCTTTAAAGTATCTGCTGTTCTGTGATAAATAGATGCAAGCTACTACTTCTTGAGATTGAATATTTACAGTTTCTTGATATTAATTTTAGTCAAAGTTTGTAATCTTCTCTGACAAAGGTTCTCAATGTTTAATGTCTTATAAAATGAACTTGAAAAGCTGAAAAACATGGGTTTAGTAGAGCATAATAAATTAATGATGCTTATGTTGTGCATAATACAGTAGCTTTATTATATATAATATTTAAATTATAGCTAGCATTCAGTGACAAGTTGAAACAACACCTGGTCTCAGGTCCCTTCTCTTCTCAAATATAGCTACAGAAATTTTAATTGCTTTTTTAGATTAATTTAAAAAATCATTATCTATCATCTATCTATCTATCTATCTATCTATTTATCTATCTATCTATCTATCTATCTATCTATCTATCTATCTATCTACCTACCTACCTACCTACCTACCTACCTACCTACCTTCTATCTATCTATCTATCTATCTATCTATCTATCTATCTATCTATTATTTATTTAATATATTTTCTGCCAATCTCATCATAATGTGATTCTTATTAGGAACTGGACAGTCTTATCATTCTATCATCAAAATAACCCAGCACCAAATCCTATGTAAGGATTTCATCTTTTAAAAAATTATCTCAAAGCTGCTTTTTCAAAAAGCAACTGGACTGTTGTTTTTTTAGGAAGATATTTCACTTCATTGGATTCTGTCTTTGGTTCTGTGGAATCTCCACAGACATTTTTAAAAATTACAATTTTGGGTATAGAAATGTTTTTTAACTCTATCCTAAAGCAAGTTAAAATTTAAAGGAGGTCAACATTTTCTAGTTTTCACAGAACTTAATTGGTAGAGGAAGCAAGAATATGTAGACTAAAGTCTCATTGGTCCTCGGCTTATAACAGTTCATTAGTGAGTTACAGAGACACTTTAAAAAGTGATTTATTGTTTTCCACATTTATGATCATTGCAGCATCCCCTCAATCACATGATCAAAACTCAGACAATTGGCAACTGACTCATATTTATGACAGTTGCAGGATCCCGAGGTCATGTCTCCTGACAAGAAAAGTCAATAGGGATTCACTTAACAACTGTGGCAAGGAAGGTCTTAAAATGGGGCAAAACTTACTTACTAAATAAATATCTTACTTAGCAGTAAAAATTGTGGTTGTAAGTCAAGGACTACCTGTATATCTTCATAAAGATCAGTTATACCCTAGCATTATGGACAAATGTAAGCTACTTATATAAAAAAGATGCCATCAAATTGTTTCTGTAAACCAGTACCTCTCTAAAAAAACAAAAACAAATCAAATTGACCTTACTAATTTTCTTTTTGTGGCGCCCAGAAGTTACTCCAGAGTGGGTAGGCTCTAATGTGTTTTTTTTTAAAGTTAAAAATAATAGAATTAGAGATGATTAAGAGGGCAAATGTCTTACATCCTTCTCGTAATTAAAATCCCTTCAAACTGCCTCAGAAAGGTTTTTGATATCTCCCATTGTAGTCTTTGTGTCATATAAAACTGATATAGCTCTTGAAGTGATGGAGGTTCCTGCTGTAAAAGAAAAAAATTATATCTAAAATGTAACTGTACTCTTAGCATGTACTTATGCATGTATGAGTCACACTCTTCTGTATTTAAGAAGCTATTCTTTGGGCTTGTTACATGGTAATTCTATATGAATGCAGTATGATTGCAAACACAAACCAAGCTATTCCTTCTTCTTCAGCTGTTTTCACCATCTTGTATACTGAACACAATCAAAACGTTAAGGCAGGTACTGTAAACTGTGCTGGATCAATGTCCTTGTATCTATTAGTAGTGCATCCAGTTGGTTTGATGTTCAAGGAATTATTATTGATACAGGGAACTTCCCCTATATAATTCTCCAGAGCATGACTTGAACATCTGCAGTTCAGAGATGGACAACATCACATCACTCTTATGGAAGGATGTGGATGGCTCCAGTATTGCTTTGTTTTAATTTTTTAAAAGATTATCTGTGTAAATTAAAATCCGTGCATGGCAAAATCAATGTCAGAGTAAAACAGAAGTGCTGATTATTGAGATAAGAACCAGTTTTGCTTTTTATTAACAACAGAGGCGAGTTCCTTGGGGCAATGCTGTATATAAATATGCCAACTTTTAAATGCAACAATTAACAAAAATGTTGTGTCATTGTGGTATACTAATTTAGATACTGGATTAAAACTTGAGAAACCCAGATGCATGTTCTCATTTCACCATGGAATTAATATCTTTGGACCAGCCAGCTTCCCCTGTATGTTATTATAAAGATGAAAAGAGGAGGACATATATAGTGTAATAGTTAAAGGCACCAGGGTAGAAGCCAGGAGACTGTGAATTTTAGACATTCTATAAATATTAATCCAATTAGGTGACTCTGAGCCAGTCACTCTGTCTCAGCCCTAGGAAGAGAGGCAGTGGCAAACTACTGCTAAAGAAAATTGCATGTACTTGTCCAAGCAGTAGCTAGAAATTACTACTGACTCAGTGGCACAAAAAATGGTGGTGGGAGGGGAGCATGGAGGTGAAAAGAAAGCCTTGTATGCTACCTTGAACCTTCTCATAGATCAGCGGTCCCCAACCTTTGAGGCTTGGCAGCTGGGCTGTGGGAAACAACGGAACTGTGCCATATACGCGCATGCACAGCCCTTGCCAAGTGGTGGGCTAGCGTGCCTTCAAGCAGCTCGACTTACACAAGCAGTGGGCCAGGGTGCACATGCACGATTGCCCATCAGCCAGCTGGTCGCTCAAGTTGAGTTCCACATGCACATTGGCCAGGCCCTCACACAGCCCAATTCTAAATAGGCCAGGGCCCAGTGGGCCATGGCTCAGAGTTTGGGGATCCCTGCCATAGATATGGAATGTAGGTATAGAAATGAATTTATCTTAATATGTAAAAGAAGTTTGGGGATTCTTTTGTACAAAAATGAGATATTGTGAGGAGAGAAACCAAAATAAATACATAAAATATCAGCAAATATAGGTAACTCTCAACTTACACCATTTGTTTAACTACCATTCGAAGTTAGAGTGGTGCTGAAAAACATGACTGTCACAGTGTCCCCTTGGCCCCATGATCAGAATTTGGTCTCCTAGCAAGCAATGCATATTTTCGATAGTTGCAGAGTCATGGGGTAATGTGATTGCCATCTATGAGCTTTCTAGGATGCTTCCAACATGCATAATCAATGGGAAACTAGATTCACTTGATGACTCTGTGATTCACTTAACAACCACCATGATTCCCTTAGCAACCGTGAAAGAAAAGGTCATAAAATTGATCACAACTTATTTGATGAATGTTTAGTGATGGAAATTCTGGTCCCAATTGTGGTTGTAAAACAGGGACTACCTGTAGAGCTACTTAATGGATAGCACAATTCAAGCCCTTATTTGTAGATCAGCAGTCTAAGGAACAGGCAACAATATTGACAAATTCTGTAACGATGTAATCAGAACAAATGTACTGTGCCCTCCAATTGTACATGCCTTATTTTACATTTGAATCATTGGCATTTCATATTTGTAATGTTGAACATTATGTAATAATGATCTTAAGGTTGCAAGTTGAGGTATTCTTTCCTTGGATGGTATCTATTCTATATGCATATTTATTTTTACATCAGTCATACCTGACTGATGTTCCTTACATTTAACTAAATTTATTTTGCAATTGATATCCGTACATTTTCAATGATATCATTAAAAAATAATCAGAAAGAGTTTTTTTGCAGGGGAACGTGTCACTCAGTATTATACGGTACATACTGTATTACACTCCTCATTTGCTAGTGTTGCACCTATTAGGAAATAAGTCAAACGAAACAAATTAATGCTTTTAAGTAAATGCATTTCTTAAAAATACAGAAACATTTTCCCCATAGGATATAAATGACATTGTAGAAGATGACCAGACTGATCCCGAAGGTAGGATCAAATGCATCATCAGTCATGAGTCCCTGCACACCCACAAGAGATCTAAGTCCAACCCACCTTGAATTCCTTCTTATTTTCTTTCACTTTTAATAGTTCAGATTGTTGTAGAGAGCTTAACCTTGTAATAAATCTTTGTGCTCATTTGATCTGCCTGAATCTCCTGATTTCCCCTGAGGGACATTAAAGTTTTAAACTTGTTTAGGTTTTCCATACAGAGGAATTTTGAAAATACTTGGGGGAAAAACAATTAAAAGAACATTGTATAAGTTTGATTGAAAGAAATTGCTTTCTAGCTGAAGTATCTGAATGAATATAAGAATTAACATTTCATTAAATGGTCATTAATGGTCATTAAAACAAGCAACCACAAATTTTTTACAGTGCAGAAATGATTTTAAAAACTTTGCATATTTAGAAATTTATTGATAAATCTGAAAGTTTCTTCTGGATACAAAAATGATACCCAAATAAGTCAAGCCAAAAATATGACTGACAGAAGACTCAAATAGTTGTTTAATTACAGGTCAGCAGATAAAATTTATTGTTATAATGGGGGGGGGGAAAGAATTAGTTGAAAAGCAAACTAATAATACCTTATAGTATTATTACAACAAGCATCAAATATTTGTTTGCAAAATATCCAAAATATTACATAATAGCAATATTTTTTTAAAAAAATCTTGCTTTACAAAAACAAACATATGTTGTTGATATATTTTATGGCATGTTCATTTTGTCTCTCAGTACTGGCTTATGCCTCTGAAGATCATCTTGTTCTTTGTTATAGACTATTATGCAAGAATAACTTGTTCTTTTGCTTTTTTACCCCATTTTTAAAAAGAAAAAGGAACTAAACAGCAATTTGCTGAAATTGGGAATTGGATATCCCACCAAAAAATTGGGAGATCTGTTATCTTTTACAAAATAAGGAAAATGTACTTACTGCCTATCTCTTTGCAAATATTTCCACAGTAATGTCTGGAATGAATAATGTTTGGTTTTGCAAATCTTGATCTTTGGTTTCTAGCCAGTGAGAGACAAAGAAAAGTTCAGCAAGAGTTTAATTATAAATGGTGTTTGGTTCAAGCAGGAAAAAAAAGGAAAGCACTTATTCTGATTATTCCTTGGACCTTGAAAGAACATTTGCTGAGGGAGGGAATGTGTATATATTAGCAAGGGGATTGGTTGATGCTTTGTAGTCTTCCCTATCCAGCTCTGTTGGATCCTACTGCACTATGAGGCAAATAAACAACACTGGTGTTTCGCTCTGAATTTAGATGAGAGATTTGGTGGTCAAGCTGGATTTGCAGTGGGGACATTCTCATCCCATCCATCTGTTTTGGTGGAAAAGAGAGTGTTGGCTTCGCTTGACCTTGATAGTATCGTCACATTGGCTCCATGGTTGGAGTTACTTGGCATGAAAGAAGGCTACCTCTCTCCCACAAACAGTAATACTAGGCAACAGCAGAGAGGGTTTAATGAAACCTGTAAATCTGTATAATCAGCAAAACATAATCTGTTGTTTAAATACGAAGGGGTCCTAAAAGAACTTAAATTGGTTCAGATATCCAGTTAAATTGTTATATTCCTTCATCAGGTAAGAAACTTTTAAATCTTGAATCTAGTTCAGCATGGCTCCTAGTATGAAGTTGATTAGCAAGTACTTTGTTCTGTGGAAGATAAATCTTTCTTCTGTTCAGATAATCTGAATATTCTCCAATTCTTTTTAATCATATTTATGCATGCTCATCTCTTTTCTTTAACAATTGTTTTTCAATTGAAATATTTGTGTGTGCTTTTTAAAGAAAAACAAAGCTTAGGCATATTGCCAGGATTTTATTTTATTTTACTGCAATAAAATACAAGCTTTTAGTTTTAGTTTTTTTTAAAGGATTTCCCACCCACCCACCCGTGTTTTCTATGTTGGGTTTGTATGTTCCTGAAACATAATTCAATTTTTGCCCCATTTCTATATTGGTTAAATGTGTAATGGGACAATCCTGGCAAATTTTATCCTGTCTTGCAATACCTTCCTGTCTCCCAGTTCATGTGCAGTTCTAAATGAATCTATAATTTTCATTTTATGACATGATTTTAACTATAAAATCTGTGGATATAAATTTCAGTTCTGAATGAAAGTATCTCCAACCTGATACTATCCAGATGCATTGAATTTAAACTCCCATATTTTTTTGACCATGCACTCTGGAAAATATGAGAGTTTACACAATAGAAAATTTACGTTTGGGAAAAGGAACAGACTGATAATGGGAGATGTGGGAGAATTGCTCACTTTATGCCTCTTCTTGTGAATTGAGGCTGCTCCTAGGCACATCTATGAGTTTTGTACCCTGAATTTATTGAGCCACCATACTCCTAATGTAGAGAGTTTAAAAACCAAGAACTTAGCTCAGGTACAATTTAAAAATTCTGCCTAGTCTGCTTCTTTCATTGATCATTGATATATCTCAATGAAACAGATAAAACTAGGATAAGGTGGCCAGGGCACAACCTAATTGTAACTACTGTATTTTTCAGAGTATAAAATGCACTTCCCACCCTAAAAGAAGGTGAAAATTTGGGTATGTCTTATATACCACATGCAGCCCCACCGCCGGCCCCCACCCTTTAGCCTCTGCCTCCCAGCAATTTACCTCCTTGCAGCAAACAGCCTATTTCAGCTTCAGCACAGCCTGATTAGCACAAGCAGTTGATTTCAGTTGGATCAGCCTCCCAACTCTCAGCTGTTTCAGGCTGCAGGGCTTGCCATTGCCTATTGCCAGGGGGCCTCTGCTGCTTGCTGCAAGGAGGAAAATTGCTGGGAGGCAGAGGCAGATTTTTTTTTCTTGTTTCCTCCCCGAAAAAGGTAGGTGCATCTTATAGTCCGGAGCGTTTTATAATCCAAAAAATATGGTAAGTAGATCTTTAAATGATGCCACAAAATAAGGAGATGAAATACACCATCCAGTTGTTCCTGTTTTCCTGCCTCTTCATGCTCAGTTAGGGAATTCCATGGAATGACCAAGATAAGAGGAGAGAATAAATAGTCCAAAAGAGCAATGCCTGTTAGATCTGCTAATTCAACCTGGTTTTCAAAAGAAAAACCCAGCCTGAAGTATTGGACTGTACTGGTTGTTCTGCAGACTTGCAGGAGTAGGCAATAATTGTCTTCTAAAACTTTGGTGTTTTTTAGTTCTCCTTGTGAGGGATTTAGCATGAAAAACTTTTCCAGTCCATAATGCTGTGAAACTTCTCTATAAAGATAAATCCAACCTGCTTCATCAGGCAAAAAAGTTTTAGCTGAATTTTACTTTTAAGAAAAAAATGGTCATTCGAAAATGAGCTTAGCTTTGAATGTTTCAAACAGGATATCTAACCCAACCATGTTTTTACAGTGTTTTTTTTCCTCCCTTACAGCCTACCCGGACATCCTCAGAGAGTATTTATTCAAGGCCTGGATCCAGTATTCCTGGTTCACCAGGACACACAATCTATGTACGTATACTTTCATAAAATGTTTTATTAATTAGCTTTTGATTTAGTGTTATGTTTTTAGAGATGTACTTATTTAGATCTATTATCATTCATGAAGAAAACAGTTCATGACCTGGGAAATCAGAATTATTTCCTCATGTTAATTCCTTTTTATCAATTAGATTTTTTTAAAAATCTGCCATAATGGTGTTTCTTATTAAAAAAAATCTTAAGACTCCTTTGTAAATTTTTGATTTGTTGTTTGGGCGTTGTCAATAATACAGATGGAACTTAACTTACAACTGGTCATTCATTTACAACCAGTCATTATGACCAACTCTCCCAAAAGTACTTAGTTTTGTACTAGGTGCTAAGTTCCGAGGTTCTGACAGCCACTGCCTCTTTGGTGTTCACATGACCTCATTTTGGGTGCTTGGCAGTCAGACTGCATTTATGGCTGCTTGCAGCGTCCCATTTTCACATGACCAGGATTTACAGACTTTTTGCAGAAAACCAGCATTTACTTCTGGTTTTAGGCAAAAATGTACCATAATAAACAATGGATTCCTTTAACAACTGCAGATTTGCTTAATGATTATTCACTTAACAACTGCAAAAAAAGTTGGAAAATTGGGTTGGCCACATGCTGTATGACCATCACAACTTCACGATTGTAATGGGCAGACTTCGTTACTGTTGTAAGTTAAGGGCTATCTATATCAAAAAGCTGTAATTTAAGGACATCATTCTATCCCCTAATGAGTGGCTGACAAACAAAATAAAACTTGGAAATGTAACAATTTGTTGGGGTTTTTTTTGTCTGAATGTGATGTTTTGTGAAGTTGGCAAAATAGAAATTGCTGTGGGCCATCAAAATGAGTATGTTTATGAGTGACAGCTCAATATGGTCCTCAAGTACTGTTTTTATAGGGCTCATAATTAATCGGTTACATGATACTGATGCCTGGATACTGCTCATAGTAAGCCATTGTTATTTTGTTAATAAATAAATCACAGTTGCTTAGCATTTAAAATTCACTAAGTCATAAACTCTGCTCCACTCACTAGCCATGTTAGTCAACCAATAAAATCCATGGATATTTTTCTCCTCACATCTTCTGTGATGGTTGTGGACCACCAATTTCAAGCTACAAAGTATACTTTGAAGGCAAGTCCTAATGTTCAGAAATTTCCACTTTTCTATCCTCTGGTTGCTGATTATTTTTTTACACTTCTTTGATGAATTGATGATTATCAAATCCAGTATTAATGGAATAAAAAGGGCCATTTGATTGAAAATGAATTTGGGGAGTGGAGGACAAAAAAAGGTAGGGTTTTTTGGTGGTTTTTCTTACAGGCAAAATTTAGAAGTGGATGTTAAGTGAATCTACAGATTTGTGTTTACCTGTTTTCTTTGATTCTTTAGGCAAAAGTAGACAATGAGATCCTTGATTATAAGGATTTAGCAGCCATTCCCAAAGTCAAGGCCATCTATGACATTGAGCGTCCAGATCTAATTACTTACGAACCTTTCTACACTTCTGCCTACGAAGAGAGACAAGAAAGACAGAGCCTTGGAGAGGTAATGAATTGGAAGTTCAGTTTTGAAACCAGTTCACTTGGTTTGTAGTTTAGCTTCTGTTGTTTTTATAAACAGCTGATGTAATGGTCCAGATGCTTCATATTTCTCAACTTCTTGCTTCTTTATAGCTTTGAAAAAATCTGAGTATTGGACTATGCTGTTTCACTTTCCTTTTTGATTAATAACTATGTGTGCAGGGATCCCTGTCCATCAGAGCTCTTTCCTCTCAACTTCATGCACATGCTTGCCGGGTGGTAGCCAGCAACCTTTGAGTTTGAAGCACTCAGTTGGGCATCAAATGTTCAGGATTTACTTTCTCTAGAAGTGGCATAGATTCTTAAAGAAATACTGCTATGTGGGTAGAGCATCTGTGTGTGACATGAGCAGTAAAATGATGTGAGTACAAGAAAACATTATTAGAATTGTAATAATGACACTTGAGTACATGTTTAAAAAAAAATATTATGAGATCTCTGTGTTTGTACAGAAATCTTTTTTACATTAAACTAGCTATGTCAATTGGAATGGAATAGCATTCATCCAGAGATCAGGATGTCTCCAACCTTTCCAAAAATAATATTGATGACCTTGATGTTCCTCCTTGGGCCAGGAAATGAACCAGATCTGTTGGCAGATTACTTTGATTCAGTCTGTCTGGATTGAATATGGAATATTTGGACCCAGACATAAACTATGTTTATGTGTTGTTATTAATGTGGGATTTTCTTTATGTTAGATTTATATATAAATGAACAACAGAAAAAAAGAAAAACTTGAATATTCATATCATTATCCTCAACGTTTTGATCATATGTATTTCTTGGAAAGATTGTACCTCAGATTCACGGCACAGAAATGTTTTCACAGAGTGCCACCTAGTGGAAGCCATATTATTTTGCTATTGAATCTAAAACTCATTTAACAATTCTTAACAATTTTTAATGACAAAACTTGATTATCTACCATTTTTGTGGTATAGTTCTGATCCATTTTGTCTTTGTTCACATTTACTCCTCAGGCTGCATTTCTTTTCAAGGAACTCTACTTCCTGATCTATCTTTATTACTGATTTTGATTTTGATTTTAATTCGTTGCTCATTTCAGCCATTTCAGATATTTTTCTCACTCTTGGTTTTGTATAAGTCAGTGTATTTTTGAATAAGCTTACCGCTGTTATGTAATTATTAGAACACCATATGCAGTAAAAAAAATGCAGACATTATTAGTAGAATAGTTGTTATTTCCATATGTATCGGCAGGGTAAATATCAACCCAAACAGGTTTTAAAAAGAACTACAGTTAATTTTTATATAGTGATTATAATAGGAATGATTAAAATGGAACTGAGAAAGTAGATCCATATCTATGCTTTCTTGGGACCTTGAACCAATGGCCTTTTCCTTACTGGCCTTGACTTTCTGTCAGTTCTGCTTTCCATTGTAAAGTCTGCAATCCCAATTGTAACTTCAAACCTGGGCTGGATTTTGGAAAACTTGACTTAGATGAATCAAATAATAACAAATAGATTTTAAATTTTACTAGGTTTCTTTATCTTCTCTGTCATTGAAAGACTAACATTTATTCTAATTCTGCTCACCTTGCTTTCATTATCCATTATATTATTGAATAATTGAAGTTTTGATAAGTAGTGAATGTGTAAAAATAATATCTCATATAGTCCAATAATCGAATTTAGGAACATGTTATTAGATAGTCAAATGAATCATACTATGTTCCATTAGTTGGGTCATATATTATCATTTCTTTTTTGTACTGTCAGAGTAGGAAGTGTAGGAAGAAAAATGCAATGACCATGAAAATGGATTAGATTCATCCCCAGCAGATAAGACCATAAGTGGCTATTACTCATGATGACTGCATATTTCTCCCATATAGAAGGTACTAGAGAACAAGAAGAATGATCCTAGTTTTGGGATTCTATAGACATCTGTCTGGCCTCTGAAAAAACAATGTGCTGGACTGAGATAGGATTTTACCTGAGTCAGCACACCCTCCATAACATATTTAATACAGGGGTGGGAAATTATGGCCCTTTTATGACTTATGGGCTTCAATTCCCAGAATTCCTGAGCCAGCCATACTGGCTTAGGAATTCTGGGAGTTGAAGTCCACAAGTCATAAAGAGGCCATAGTTCCCCACCTCTCATTTAATTGAATTGCATCACTCAGTTCTTCTCAGGAATATATCGATGGGCTCTTCAGATGGTTGGACACTAGTCAGTTTTCTGCTTCTAGATGCAAAGAACTAAGGGCAAAACTCAATTGTAAATTTTCCTGCTGAATTGATAAAATGTCCTTTACAAGTTGAATATTCAGTTATTCAGTTATGTTTCAGCCCTGAAACAGGGCTACCATTTATGAAATCTTAGTAGTTTACATTTTAAGTATTAATTCAGTACTGGGGCAGAGAGGGGGGGACAGATTAAAACTTGACCGTGAAATATTCAAAAGTTGGTAGATCCCCGATACTAGCAATATTATATTAACAAAATATTTTATTTTTCATTTTTATTAGACTCTGGCTTGGTTTACTCTTGTAGCCTGTTGGGCTTTATATATACTATATATAGTTTATAGTAAGGATGTATGAAAATGAAGCAGTTTTAATCCCTTTTTTTCCCTTCAGAGTTCAAGATACGGCAGTTCTCCTGTGCATGATGAAAGTGTAAGTTGAAAAAAAAGAGTGCAAAATCCATAAAGTAATAGACGATATAAAACAAATTGGCATTAGACAGTTTGTCTCTAGTTTGATTGATTTACATATACATATTATCTATAAACACATCTGAAGAATGATTGTTGTATAAAATAGTAATATCTTTAAATCATAAGATATTAATTTATAACAAGCTGCCCAGAGTCACCTTACAGGGAAGATAAGCAGCATAAAATGTAATAAATAAATAAACAAGCAAGCAAACTTCTAGACAAATAAACATTTGGTATGGTGCACAGATTTTGACTACATTTCTGCACACAAAGGTGCAGATAAAGTTCAAATACATTATTTTAGAAACAAGGCTTTATGCAACTTCTTATAAAAGAGAACTGCTAGATGGTCCATTGTTGTGAAAGTTCCTCTATAATCATTTGTTAAATAGCATTTCTTTCCATTTGCCTTCTGCAGTTTTTTTAAACTGCAATGTGTTGCAGCTCAAACCACACTGAAAAATTGCAGTGTGGTTTGAACTGCAACAAAGATATGTGGTTAAATAGATATGCCAAACTTCATCACAAATTTAGGTTCTCCGAGGCATGTCTAAGAACTCGTAGATCATAGATGCATAAAATTTGACTTAGATGTTATTTTAAATACCTTTTGGGCTATAGAAATCACAATGGTATTGCTAATTGTCTTTGCTTTCTGTACATCAGAAAATGAAGATGGTAAAGCTAATCAAATCTCATTTTGGTGTGAAATGGCCATTTTATTTGGGATAGATTTCATTGTAAACATTTTTGTCAAAGAAATGTCAAAATACTTATTCCTCTTTCCCTTTAAATTTACAGTCAAAATGAAGTCTTTTTAAGTAGGACTTCAATATCACATGTATTTGGTAAATTCCTGATAAAATTTCAAAATCACTGAAAGATGAAGCCAATGAGTTACCGTTACATTTATTTATACTGTAGAACTACAGTAGTTACCTTACTAATGTTCATGATAATCAAGTTTCCAGTAAATAAAAATAATAATAACTTTATTGTCATTGTACATGTATACACAGTATATCCATACAACAAAATTCACTTAACACCCAAACACCAGGTCTAACACACATAACAATACCCAAACACTCCCCCACCCACCACAAATTCCCCATCCCTAAACCACCCAAACATCCACACAACAGACCAAGTAATGCTGTCCAACAGCTACTGATGGTGTCCCTTTAGTTCATTGTTGAGTGCAATTATAGCTCTGGGATAAAAACTATTCAGAAAACATGTGGTCTGAGTTTTAATTGTTCTGTATCTTCTGCCAAAAGACAACAGTCCAAAAATATTGTAAGCAGGATGGGAAGAGTCTCTGAGAATATTATGCAACTTCCTCAAACAGCGAGATTCAAAGATGTCGTCCAGGGCTGGAAGCTGGAGTCCGATGATATTCTGAAATACTAAAGTTATTTATGAATCTTCGATTAGGTTAAGCACAAATTAGCATACGTGTGGCCCTAAATTTAAGCAGTTTCTTAACTCCATAAATCTGACTGTCAGAATTGGATCAAACAATCTTTCTCATGAAATTATCAATTATCTGTCATTGATTTGATATGACAGATTTCCTGAAATGTCTTACCTGTAATCTCCTTTCTGCTATGTCTTTCAGTCACCAAGGACACTCTCTCCAACTCCATCTGCAGAAGTAAGTTCCAATCAAACATTCTGTAATCTTGTTAAATTGACTGCTGTATGATAGTGAGATAATTGTTTTTGTAAAAGAGATGAAGCCCCCTCCCAATTCCACTTGCTGATTGTTCTGTTTAAAGAACTTCCATTACAAAAGGATTGCAAAATAAGTGCTTCCTTATAAAATCTAGCTTGGTATTTTATGATTTGGTATGATACAAGTGAAGAAGCATTTTTGGAATTACGTACTGCAACTACTAAACATGAGTAGAAGGTACAGCATAAGTAGAACGACATCTATGGAGATTCTCAGTCATCTGGGTCACGGTTGTCCAGTTGCTTCTTGAAAAAGCACTTTTGGGATAAGGAGAAGGAATTTTATCAGATCATCTGCTATAATACATAAAATAATATTTTCTTCAGGGTTATCAGGATTTTCGAGAACGAATGATACACCGGTCAACCAGTCAGGGTTCCATTGGTTCCCCTGTATACAGTCGTCATAGCTACACTCCCACCATGTCACGTTCGCCTCAGCATTTCCACAGACCTGGTAAGGCTAATGAAACCATAGAACCAAATTTTAGAAAATTTTAGAAATTTTAGAACCAAATTCTTTATCTTTTAGAATCCCTAGGAAAGGGATCTACTTCTTTCAATTTCAAAGCTATTTATTCATTATAAAACTGTGTTTCTTTTTCCTTCTCACTTTTTGTCAAGTGGGTCCTTCTTTATTGTAGAAGAATGGGGGATATCTGCTAATTAGAAATTAAACAATTTTCTGAAATGGATTATATTATTTGGGGCGATAATTAATTAGGAAAACTTGTAAAATTACATTTCTCTAGTTTCTTTCACCAGCAAATAATTCTGAATTTTAGGTTATGGGCATTTTTTAATAAAGTCAGGGTTTCTGATTTTTTGAATATTCAAAAATGTAACTTTTAATGCAAACTTTTGATGTAACTTTCGCTTGTTTGATGATGAAAATGTAAAACCGTTTTTTCTTTTTAAAAAAAGTCTTTATTAAACTCTAGGGGAAGGAAGTTACAGTATAGTATTTTCTTAAAAAGAGGAAAGAAATTCTTTAAAAAAAACTTATCAGGAATTAGTTTCACTGCTGAAATGCCAGACATACATATAGAAGTAAAACAATCCCTGAGTCAGTTTCTGGTGACCTTGGTAATGTTATGAAAGTTGCCTATCTTTGCCTTTTTCTGTGATTTGTTTTTTCAATTACCTAATTTAGTGATCAGTACTGGACTACCTAAACAATCTCTCATCCAAGTGTTATTAGAGTCAATTTTATTTAGCTTTCACCACCTCATATAGGTACTGCCACCTTGATTCAATTAATTCTCTTCTATTACATCTAGGCTTTTTTCCCCAAAAATATTCTGCATTAATATTAATTTGGCAATTTGTTAATATACAGTATGTTAATACTGAGTATCCATTTAAAATTTTACTTTACCTTTAAAACTCATATAACAATATAAAGTTAATACTTTTTGAGAGATTTTAAAATTTTGATGATACCATAGGAAGTCAATTGGCACCATCAACAGTTTATACAGCCTCAGATTTTATTATTTTTCCAGATCTTATCTTTGGAGAAGAAAAGTAAATTCACACTTCAGTAGAAAGAAAGCTTGTCTTTAAGAATGCCCACATACCTAAAATATCTATATTCACCTTTTTTAAGCCTCTGAACGCTAGTGTTTCATTATTTCCTGAAAGTTTTCTTCTGGTAAACCAAGTGAAAATTTATGGTGATTAGAACTTACATTCTATTTTTAATATGATTCTTCTCTAGTGCTTATACTATATTAAATGTTTTCATTAAGAGAAAAAAAATATTATTGTGGAAATTATTTGTTTGATTTATATGGCCACATATTTGCCAAGTAACTATAACTTTTCTTCTAAAATACATTAGCACAACATATAACAAACAACTAAGCTTTTATTTGTAATTGTTTGGTCCAGTTCTTTCCCAGATAATTATTCCTTGAAAATAAGTTAAAAATGAGAGTAGCATGAATGCCAGTTCCACCCTATTTGTTTGTATATAAGGAAATAAGGATTTAACTTGAAATGAGGGAATATTCAATGTAAATCTGATTTTTCCACATTTCTTCCTATGAATTTTTCCTGAAGTAAAAAACCTGTTTTATTTCCTTTGTATAGTCCTCAGATTCCTACTTATGACAGCTTGTCCCTGTGTTTCCCTCAGCCTCCAACCACTTTTTCCTGCTTCTGTCTTATTTGGTCTTCTCTTTTCTTTGTTTCTGCTTTGTCCTGCTTCACGAATCCTTGCTGCTGCAGAGCTGCTGTCTAACGGTGTGCAGCGGTTAGCCCTCCTACGCACTAATAGTCCAATCTCTACCCACAATGATTCCCGCCCCTACTCCCCTTTCCGACACCACTTCATTCCCTATGTCAAAGGTAAGGAGACAGGCCATTCAAGCTAGCGTCCAAATGACTGGAGATTTATTAGCATTCTAGGAAGCTAATAAGCCACATCTCCATAAAATGGCTGTCCACTCCGTGGTCCCAGCATGCTCAGATTTTTGTCATAACGATTATGCTAGACCTGGCATATCTTCTTTTCTTTGAGAAAGTATGCCCTTTCTAAGGGTCCTCCATAGATGAAGTGGTCCTGAGTGAAGATTTCTTAAGAAAATGTGACTGTCTGAAAACTGAGATATTTATCATTTTGGGAGATTAATTTGGAAACAGTTATAGTAAATTCCTCTCTCTTTTCAAACACACTGACATGACTCACATTTTCCTAATCTTAAAGTCCCAGACCACATACTAATTATGCATGAATTTTAGGGGTATCTTCCATATATACTAGCTTCTAATATAGGTTTACCTAGATATATATGTATGTATATATGTATAAAAAAAACAGTTTCCTAGTTTACTAAATCTCCAAAAACGTTATTTCAAACATTTGGGATGGATGCTATGTTTAAATGTGTCCTCTTATCCCATGCACTTGCCTTTTGAATATAATGGAGCATGCTTATTTTGCAAATTTAAAACTCTAATGTAGAAAGGTGCTTTACATTTTGTCCATAACAATTGTCAGTGATTCTCTGGCATTTCAGAAAAGAGGGTTTTTAAAGCTCTACTTGCAAGTTCCAAAAGAAAATCTGTGAACTTGTTTATGGGAAATATGTATTCTAATACAAAACCATGACTTTTCACACAGTGATGTGAGGGTCAGCTGATACAACATTTCATCATCTGAGACTGATACAATATTTTAACTTATTATAAGGCCTACATTCTAAGAATTCTCTGATTCTTTTCCAGTTGTCTTGCTCCATCTACCACTTTGAGCTTCGTGTACATAAACCTAGTTCTTCTTAATGGCTCTTACATCACCTAGTTCCTGTATTCAGCATTACTTACTCAGGAATGGTTAAACAGTAGAATTGGCTTAATTAATAAAAGAGAAACAAGTTTCAAATGCAGCCATAATCATGCACGCTTAACCTTCCAAAAGCAATACATATATCAGTATACATAGATCTCAATTTCCTAATTATGCTAGTATAAAATACAATTGCAACTTTTATTTTTGCTTTGTTTCAGTCATGAGGTCCCTTAAAAACAGAGGCACAGTTCATATTTGCATGCACTTGATGCATACATTCTAGTTTTACATTTTCATGTTTATCTCATGCTTTTTAAGACATTTTCCTTCCTACTGTCTCTTTTAAATCTGTCATGGCAAAGCTTCAAGATCACTTCATAGTTACCATTTTCTAAAAAGTAAATCTATCTGGAAGACTGAATTTGTGGTTTGGGTTGATATTTCAAATTCAGGAAGTGGGGAAGTAAATATAGGTGAATTAAATGGAATCAAATTGGGATTTTTTTTACCAATGAAAGATCTTCGTTAATGGAACAATGTCCTATCATACCTTCTAAATCTGTTCACGGATTCTGAAAGATTTCTGCCTTCCTAATTCATGGATGTAAAAAAATCTGGTGGAAAATTACTGCGGGTTATGTATGTTATAATTATTTCAAAGAATTGTGAGAATGTGTGTGAACATCAGTGACTGTTATTTTCTTTTCATTTCTCTGTCCTCATTGGCAGCTTCAACCTGGGCTGCTTGGAAGCTTGCTACTGCACATTGTTAATAGTAATGGTTATGAACCTAGTATTTTGCAATTACTCAGTGGTTTCATAATACTTATATAGCATATACCCAAATATAAAGAATATTTATTTCTAGGAATTCTTTTCAACAACTCACTAAATGAGAAATAGGATGCTATCAATAACCTATCTTAAGGCCATTAGGATACATATTTGGTTACTGGATGATGTTTGCTAATACTGAAAAAAATAACAGAATATTCACTTGTTTATTCCCCCAGAAGTGTTGTGGAAGGTAGGATCCATGTTCTTTCTGGATACTTTCAAATTAGGAACAGCTACTGCTGAATTGGTCCATCAAATCTAGGATCAATGATACTAAGCAGCAGATTCCCTAAGAAATAGATTCCTCCAAATGATTTCCCTGCAGATCATGATATTAGAACAGAAAATATTGACACTACTTGATTACCAAGCACTTAATGATACTCTGTTGCTCTTGTTTTAGAAGTTCTGCTTTGGACTTTCTGTTTTCATTTACTGCTTTTCGTGTTAGTTTATCTCTTCATTTGCATCTTTATGTACATATTTTAAATTGAAGTACAATATTCCAAAATATGCAGCGTGCTGTTCTAATTAAGGAAATATTTGTGTGCTTCCTGGACAGATAATCATAATAGTGGTAATTTATATTATAGTCTATTCCTGAATCAATACTGTGTCACTTCCATTGTGAACTTGAAACAAAAATTATTTTAGCATAGTTACATATGCTAAACATATCACAGGTGTAATATTTAGATTATGCAGTTTTTCTAAATGTAGTTAAAGAATGAGAACTATTAGTCCCTTACCCCATCAAACTCAACCTTTTGTAGAAGAATATCATCTTGAAGGAAACCAGATGTAACAAGTAAGTCCAGGGTTCATGATTTCTAACCTTAGGAAACTTGTGATGCCTGCACCATCCTGGAGGGTTTTGTTTTTAGTGCTGGACCATGGACTTAATTGCATCTATCTGGACTCTTTGTGTACATGGATATGATATGACATCATAGTTTACTGAGTAGCTCCAAGAAATAAAGCAACATAGAGATGTCTTGAGGGCTGCTGGAGGAAGACAGTGAAACCAAGCACAGAGGAGTACCTACATCAGGACTTGTTTGTGTCAATAAAGGTAGCAAAACATATTTATAGCTCTATCTTTATTGCATCTGCAGATGACTGCCAAGCAGCTTTGTTTCAGGTGACAAAGTCCTCTTGGGTGAGGAAGAGCTGGGGGAGCCCCAGCACAGCTACTGTGAAAAATATTTTTTGGCTTCTGTCAGTCAAAGTTGCTCATCTTTGCTGTGAATTGGACTCTGACTAGAGAGACCCTTTGAAAGTGACATTTCAAAGACATGTATGAGCTTTGTTTTAGCTGGTTGGATCTGAGGAAGTAGACAGGGGTCTTGTGCTGTGAGCTTGGCCCCCTGTGTTCTAGCCGCTTCTGGTTGATTAAGACCTCCTGGGAAGTGGCATGCAGTTGGGTAGAAACAGTGGTTAATGCCTCTTTGTGAGAGGGGATGTTACTACCTGCCTTAAAGGGAATGTTCGTACATCCCTTTCTCAAGAAGCTACCCTGAATTCAGTGGTGCTAGACAATTTTCATTGTCTCCAATCTTCCCTTTTTAGTGACGGTTGTTTAGATGCTAGTTGGCATGCAGATACAAAGGGCCTTGGATGAAGAACATTATCTGAATTCATTTCAGTCTAGATTCAGGCCAGGGCACTGAAATGGCATTGGTCATACTTGTCAATAGTTTTTGGAAAGGTCATGATAAGGTGGTACAATCATTGTGGCACTCCTGGACTTCTCAATGGCTTTCAGTACCATCAAAAATGGCAATCATCTAGATTTCAGGGGGGTGGCAGTGAGAAACATTGTGTTACAATGATTCTCCTCCTTCTTCTATGGCTGGTTCCAATCAGTGTTGGTTCTTTCCCAGCCTTGCATTATGGGCGCCTTAGAGCTCAAGTCTTTTGCCTTTCTTCTTTAATATCTATATGAAATTGCTGGGAGAGATGATCTGCTCTTCTAGTATTGGCCAAGCACCTGCAAGCTATAACAGTCTGGATGAGAAGAAGCCAGCTTCAACTCATCCCTGGCAAGAGGGAGTGGCTCTGGGTTTCTGCCCTCCCAGGTGATATTATATCTTTGACTTTGGATGAGGTGGCACTACCTTGGGCTGAGGTGAGTCCTCCTAGACTCATGGTTCCTGCTTGAGGAACAGGTTGCTACCATGGCTGGGTGTGTGTGGGGACTTGTGCAGATTTATCTAGTTCATCAGTTGCCCTCCCTTTTGGTCTTGCTCATGGTCACTCATGACTTGATTACTTCCCATTTGGATTACAACAGTAGTACGCTCTACATGTGGCTTCTCTTGAAGACCACCGGGAACTTTCACCTGGTCCAGAATGTGGGGTACATGCAGTGATGCTAGGTTTATCCATGATACACCCCTGTTGCGTGAGCTGCACTGGCTCCCACTTTCCTTCTGGATATAATTAAAATGCTGGTTCTTTCCTTTAAAACCCTAAAAAATATAGGATAAGGTTGTAAGACAGCCTCTCCCCACGTTTGGATAAAGTGGGCATACTCCTAGTCCCTACCCTTAAATGTTGCCATTTTATGGACCTAGAAAATGTATCTTCTTCATGACAGCATCTTTCCTATAGAACGCCCTTCCCATTGAGGTTTGGCAGGCCTCCACCCTTTTAGGCTTCCTAAAAGCACCTAAGACTTGCCTTTTCCCCCCAAGTCCTTGGATAGGATGAGATTAACAAGAAGACCTTGTGGTGGACTGCATATAAAAGTTTAACTATAGTGACAAGTTTTGATGTTTGTGGTTTTAATATTTTTATTGCACACATATGTTATTTTAATTGGTGGTGGTGAGCTGCCCAGGGGTTGGTACAAGATGAAGAGCTATGTAAATATTTTAAATAAATAAATAAATGTCTGCACAATCCTGTTGCGAGCCAAAAGTTGGGGGACTTTATTATTTGCAGTGATCTTCCTGAAGAGAAGGATCTCTTTCATGTAGCCGGTCATCAAATCCAAACATGCTTGGAATCAAAGAAGATGTTACTTGTTCATAATTTTGTACCTATACTTTGGAAATGGATAACTGCATCACTAAAATTAGACATGCAGTTGGTAGGAGAAGAAAGGTAGTTATGCATTTTCTTCCCATAGTTTTAAAAACTGCTACTCAAACATTTTCTCATTGTTCTTTCTGCCATACTTTTTTTTAGAGCTAACCTTACCATTTGGCAGAGTGGTAAGCTACCTAAGTAGTTGATTTGGCTATCTTAAACAGATAGCACCTATATAGACATAGATACAGATAACACAGATATTTCCAGTAAAATTGAGGCATCTCTGTCTCTTATCATTATCTCTGTCCCTCTGTAAAATAGATTTGAGACATTTTCCGCTTTAAGTACTAATCACATGTATCCTATCTTGACATGGAGAGGGAGCAGAAACATTCAAAGCATTTACTGTTCTGTCTCAGGCAAGAAAATGTTTGGGCCAGCTTTGCTTCCCCAGAAGCTTATCTGGAAATGATTCTCCAACTGAACAAAATGTATCTCCAATGAGGAGTAATGTGGTTTAAATTAATAAGAAATGAACAACTGCACCAGGCATTAACTGGAATAACTTGCAGCCTCTTTGCTCATTTTTATGTGTGATCATTTTAAGAATGGGAGCTTCTTTTGCATGAGAATTAACTGAAAAGCCAACTTGATTTGCACTTTGCCTAGCAATAATTTTGCCAAATGCTGTTACTTATATACTGAAACCCAGTAATTCCAATCGTCTTTTTCCATTGCTTTTCACATCTCATCCATGTAATTTAAATGCATGGTACCCTTATGCATGCTATTGAGAATGAATGAATGAATGAATGAATGAATGAATGAATGAATGAATGAAATAATGCAAGTTGCCAAATTCCAGCTTAAGGCGAATGACTCCTTTAATATGTAATAGCAGTGCCTTACAACATTACTAAACTCTCCTGTATATATTTTTGTTTGTTTTTCCTTCTCTGGTTTCCCCTTGCCATTGATTTTTGGTTGGGTTTTGACTTATGCCTGCTTCTTTACTGCTCTCTTTGTTTTGTTTGTTTGTTTGTTTTTCCATTCTCCTCATTGGAGGCAATGAGCCGTCCAGCGGTCGGAATTCCCCCGCCCCTTATCGGTCCGACAGTCGCCCTCTAACACCAACTTACGCTCAGGCCCCTAAACATTTCCATGTTCCAGGTAGGAGTGGCATTGTGTGTCTTGGTGTCTTGTCCGAGTGTAGACTGTAGTAGCCTTTGTAACCCTTTGTTTTTGTCTCCATCGCTGCATGTTGTTTAGTTGTTTTGAACTTGGGATATACCCTGAACTGCTTTGAGATACAGACTTGTTCGTTTAATTTGGGAACAATTAGAAAACGCTGGATATGGGGAGATTTTTAGTTATAATTAATATTTCTCCAAATCATAACATAGAGGAAACAGCGATACACAGTGATTTAGTTTAGTGCAAGGCCCTAAAGTTTTTTTCTTGTTTGTCTCAAAGTTATACCATGTTGATATTGGATACTATTTTTTTAACAAAGGACAAAATATAGGATGCACTCCTAAGCATTTGAAAGATATTAAACATTATCAGCTTTTCTTATAAATTTTCAAAAGAAAAAAAGAAAACTTAAGAATAGTGAAAGGAAGAATTTACATGAACATCATCTCAATTTGAATTAATTATTAAATTAATTATTAAATTAGTCTTATGTATATGTCCATATCATATAGCGCAATTGATTACATAATCTTAGAAAAAAATAGGAAATTAACTATACATACTGGTATAAAGAGACAAAACATCGAAATAGGCCTCTGCTGAAAATCCCATGGCAACAGAATGCTTTATCAATATCGAAATGGAGGTAAGTTCTTCATACCTTTGTATAATTGAAAAAGAAGGGATATCCTTCATTCTTATGGTATTAGTCTTTTTGTTATCATTGATATGTGCAATATCCATTTTGTTTGTCTTCTGATTAGTAGCCACATAATTGGTATATAATTTAAAAAGAACAGGAGTCTTTCAATAAAAACCCTCAAATTAATAGGGAGATACCATTTTTTAAAAGGGAGCTACTGTAGTGTCCAGTCATACCCAATGATTCAGTGTGAAATTGAACACTTCCTCCCCACAGGACTTAATACTTTCTGTGATTTGTTGTTCTCAGACATAGATGTGACATGTAGATGCCAAAATACCTTTCCATTTAGTTTTAATGTGTTGATATTCTAAATTTGTACAATTCCCTGTACCTTTGTATACTTCATTTTGTATAACCTAAGTTAAGTATTTATTAACTATTTATAAATTATATTTTATACATATTATTTAAATGTCGGTTAAATAGAAGAGATTCCTGAAGTATTCAGGACTGTTTTGATTATCATGTTGCTTTTCTCATTATTCCAATAACTCCTAAGAGAACAGGTTGGCATAACGATGGAGCACCTATGGCACATGGCAACAGTGATCAGTTCTGTGATATTCCCAATTTTTCACTTTTCACTGCAACTTTTGTTGCCCTTTAACTTAGAACTGCTGTCCCTTTGTGGGTCAGTGAGCAGAGCTATAAAACCATGGGTCACTTTAGTTACTTTAGCCATACATAGACCTGGTATGTATCCACATAGATTGTACTTCAAAAGATTAGCAGAATAGAACAAAAAGATGGATTGTGTGCAATTTAAATTAACGAAATTAATTAAGTACATTTAGTATTTTCCAGCCAATGTTTAGAAGGGTCAGTAGGCTGTACCTAAAGCTCTGGGACAACATATGAACCTGGAGCTCATGGCATGGATCATGCCTTAAAATGATAGCATATCATGGTGTGGTGTGGGAGGATTTTAGGATACAAATGGAATTAATATTTTTATTACATCTTGGATACTCCCTACTCCAATAGTTTTCTTCCCACTATGGAGCTCTCTTTCAAGAATGCACATCTCAGAAGATTGGAGTCAAAAACCCAAATGAACCCTACAGGCAATGGTTCTAGTAATACAGCCTAATTTTTTATCTTGTGTACATTTAATCTGGTCGTTACAATATTATACAATATCCATTGCTGATACTGGGAATGTTTTTAGAAACTGTCATAGTAGAACAAAAAGTATTTTGGGAGGAATAAAATTATTTGCTAGCATATAATAGAACAACAATTGGAAGGAACCTTGAAAATTTTCTAGCTCAACCTCTGAACAAGCAGGAAACCCTATATCATTTCAGATAAATGGTTGTCCAATCTTTTCTTAAAAACCTCCAGTGTTGTAACATCCACAACTTCTGGAGGCAAGTCGTTCCACTGATTCCACTGTTCTAACTGTCAGGAAATTTCTCCTTAGTTCTAGGTTGGTTCTCTGCTTGATTAGTTTCCATGCGTTGCTTCTTTTCCTGCCTTCAGGTGCTTTGGAGAATAGGTTGGCCGCCTCTTCTTTATGGCAGCCCGTTAGATATTGGAACATATTATTTATCTAAAGTTCCTTAAATGAAGAAAACTATCCATTATGTACCATTCCCTAGATATACATACTAAATATCCAGCATGAAGTGATCCTGTTACACATGGCAATTGTTGTGTCACAGAGCAATCTTGTTTCAATGGATTTGGAAGAGAGAAATGTCAGTCCCTTTAGGGACATTTGCTGTTAAATATGTCAAATATATCTTTTCTAGTGATTACTATATGATTCTTTCAGCACAGAAATAGAGCAACTTGCAACAGAACATTTAACTTCACAATCATCAACTTCCAGTGCACACTTAGGGTTCGCCAAAACTGACTGTGATTCTGAGCCAATACTACTGCTTAACCCAACCTCCCTTGAGGGTTGTGGGTGGAGGGGAATGGAAGAAAGACTGCTATGCTAGCTCCCATGAGCTCTTATAGGAAAATTAGGACTCTTATAAATAAAAGAATAAATAAGATTGTGGCATTGCTTAGCAAAGAAAAAAAAAGTAACCTGATAAGGAGAAATCATTTTAAAATCTCTGGAATGAACACGGCATTTAATGATTGATCTTAATACATTTTTTTCCATTTCCAAGTTTTTGATTAGCTGTATTAATTAATTTGCAATAAACTGTCTAATATAAGAGTGATGTACCATATAATGCATATAAATACCCACTTTCAGTTCTCTGTAGTCATAGGCATACAAAGAAATAAGCTACATTGAACACAGTAGTGCTTACTTCTGTGTAAGTGTGTATAAGAATGATAAGGAGGAATGGACTCAATAGCATTCCCATTTTTCTCTGGCTGGTGAGTAAACATAGATGAGAGAATTTCTTAACCCCAAAATGATTTTGATTTTAGAGCATATTTTCTAACAACCTCTCTTAACAGCAATTATTAGCATTCTTGTTTTTCTATATTTTAGCAGAATATGGAGTTTTCCTTTTATAGCCAAACTTATTCTTTAAAAAAATATTCCTATTTAAAACTATTATAATTTGCAGCTTTGAAAATACTGATTTGCCATAAAATTCCCTGAAAAGGTGCATAACTATTTTGCAATATAAGCTGGTTTCAGGCTTCCAGACTAAGTAACATGGCAAAAACATTTTCTGAAGTGCCATATAGTCTTGAAGAAAATAACTCTAGTTCAAAAGGGAACTTCAGAAGCAATTCTGAAACTTTATATAAATGCACATCATTAATGTCTGTGGTTGGACAACAAATGGAGCTTCTTTGGCCAGGTTTCCCAGTTGATATGGTGAGCTGTGTTCTCTGCAAATTATTCTTGTCTCCAAACAAGGCATCATCATTAATTTCCCTTGAAATGTTTATTCCATCAATAACCCACTAAAATCCAAATAGAAAAGCTTACACTCAGGGACATCCCATGTGGCCAGTCGTGTGTCAAAATTTCTTATCATGTATCTGTGATATTTTTCTACATTTATGTGAATTTGGGTTTCTTTCATAAGACGCTTAGCAGTCTTGTGTCATGGTTTTTCAGTTCATGTGCCAAGTCCTTGATATGGAACATCCATTAATTTTATGTTTGATTTTTTTTTCACTTTCCTGTGTAATAATTGAAAATGTAAAAGTGTTCATATTTTTCTGATTTTTATTTTTATTTTTTTACAGATCAAGGGATCAATATTTATAGAAAACCACCCATCTACAAACAGCATGGTAAACTTTATTCTTTCTGTCTTCAAAATGGGATAATCAAATGATTTAATACTTACATGAACAATAAAATTCTTTTGTACGTAATGTTAATACAACACTAATTGATTGTTGCTTACTTTTAAAGTTAATATATATTTCTTTTTTCTTTTCTTTCTTTGTGTTGAGGTAAATAAAATAGATTTAAATGAGGTAGGTTACATAATATGCCTCTCTGTTTTAGCTTGCCATTTGCTACAGCAGATGAATTCATTATCATTATTTCTTTACACAGGACCCCCTTTGACATAATAATGTATGTTGGTGTTCATTTCAATATTTCAAACTGGCTTATTTATTTTTTTAATGATAATTTTAAGAGGTTGTTTTTAAACCAATCCCAGAAACTGAAAATGTCTGATTGCCACAATAAAATCTGTGTAGCAGGCATAGGGTTGACTTACAATGAGTGACCTACAATCAGTTATTAAGCTCTGGTTAAACAGAACCAAACTTGGTCCAACAATTTGATCTCTATATTAGCTTGATTTTTGTATTTCTAGAAATGGTTATGGTCAGTTAATAATATTTGAAGAGATAATCTTAGCCAAAACAGGCTGAGGCTAATTCGGAAGTGTTTACTGCACACACATTTCCTTGCTATTGGAGTTTTTATTGCTATATTTCTAATGAAATTTTTGTTTAATTTAAATTTATTTTATTGCCACCCATTCCTGAAGATTTTTGACCCCAAGGACCATATTTGTTGCCAATTTGGAGACCACATGAACCAATTCTCTTAAAAAGTGTGGTTCTCCTTTCTGAACTCTCATCTCTTAACTTCATCTGGTCAAACAGACTACCTGAGAAAACAAACCAGTTCAAAAAGACGTTGAACTAGTTTCAGAACCATTCCTGTGATTTGAGGGAGTGTATGCAATGGAAGAAGCGTTGGCAAAATGACCAGTTCTCGGCCAAATTTATTTTCTTCTGTCCCTACTGTGTCTTGCTGTGCTTGATCTAATTTAAAGTGTAACTAATAAGAATCTCTGCTAAGTTAAAGCTAAGCACCAACTCACAAAAGGCAATATATTTGTACATATGCAAAGTATAGGAATAGCTATATACACCAAGATATCCTTATAAGAAATAAACATAGAGTAATTCAACAAAGGATTTTGCATGCTTTTCTTTTAGAAAAAAGAATATATTTTTATTACTTTACTTTACTTTACTTTATTCAAATTTCTATACCGCCCTTCTCCTTTCGGACTCAGGGCGGTGAACAGCCAAGATAAAAACATCTATACAAAACATCACAGTTAAAAAATAAAGTTAAAATAATTTATAAATTTGGCCCATAATTTAAAACTTGTCAATTTAAAATCAATATTAAAATTTTAAAACTAACCCTAAAATCAAGACAGACCGGCTAACTGGAAAAAATAAGTTTTTAGGGCCCGACGAAAAATCCGAAGGTCGGAGATCACTCGTATCTCTGGGGGTAGATTGTTCCATAGGGTAGGTGCCACCACAGAGAAGGCTCTCCTCCTGGGGGTCGTCAGCCGGCATTGTCTGGCCGACGGCACCCTGAGGAGGCCCTCTCTGTGGGAGCGAACCGGCCGGTGGGAGGCTATTGGTGGCAGAAGGCGGTCCCGTAAGTACCCTGGCCCTAAGCCATGGAGCGCTTTAAAGGTGATCACCAACACCTTGAAGCGCACCCAGAAGTCCACCGGAAGCCAATGCAGCTCGCGCAGGAGAGGAGTCACATGGGAGCGCCCCGTCGCTCCCATAATCCCCCGCGCAGCCGCATTCTGCACCAGTTGGAGCCTCCGGGTGTACCCCAAGGGGAGCCCCATGTAGAGAGCGTTACAATAGTCCAGACGAGAAGTGACGAGTGCTTGAGTGACCATGCGTAGGGAGTCCCGGTCCAGAAAGGGGCGCAACTGGCGTATCAGGCGAACCTGACAAAAAGCCCCCCTGGCCACGGCTGTCATATGCCCTTCTAAAGACAGCCGCGCATCCAGGAGGACACCCAAGTTGCGGGCCCTCTCCGTGGGGGCCAATGATTCGCCCCCAATAACCAGCGATGGCGTCAGCTGGCTATACCGGGACGCCGGCAGCCACAGCCACTCGGTCTTGGAAGGGTTGAGTCGAAGCCTGTTTCTCCCCATCCAGACCCGCACGGCCTCCAGGCACTGGGACATCACTTCCAAGGCATCATTGGGATGGTCTGGGGTGGAAATGTACAGCTTATTAGAAAATCATATGTAATTGAAAACCTAAAATACCTAATCTAGCTTTATTCTAAGTAAATGAAAGAAAGATATAGCCTTCTAACTCACAAGGAGCCTTGTATGATACCATACCTACAGTAGTGGGTTTCAATTTAGTTTGCTACTGGTTCGCTCGCAGAAGCACGCTCGTGACGCTTCTATGCATGCTCAGAGATGTCCTGGCAGGTGGGCAGAGCCTCCCGCCGTGGCTCCTACGATTCACCCGATCCAGGGCAAACTGGTAGCAAC
This sequence comes from Pantherophis guttatus, assembly GCF_059756535.1. NCBI lineage: Eukaryota > Metazoa > Chordata > Lepidosauria > Squamata > Colubridae > Pantherophis > Pantherophis guttatus. The sequence continues at coordinate 53,801,600 of NC_142068.1, read as the reverse complement.
CCACCACTGCATATCTAGTATGGTATTCCATTACCAGAATTGAGAGAGAGAGAACAAAAATGAGAGTCCTGAAATATCGGTCTAATCAGTTATAGACATGGTATTTAATGCCCAAAAGGGAATGACCAAAATGAAGTTCCATGTAAAGATTAAAGGCAAATCAAATTCCTCAAAAAATAAAGACCATCCCAGAACATAGAATACAACAAGATTAGTTTGCTTAAGCACAAATATTGATCATTATGTTTCATTTATATTACAGTGTCATATTATTTTAAAATTTTAACCCTGTCATTTCACCTTTTCTTAATGTTATTTTTATTTCTTTATGATTTTATTGTGTCATCTCATCTCCCATTTACTTGTGAATATTTTACCACTGAATTCATCCATTTCAATATGTAAGTATTGTTTGAAATCGTGCCTTTGTAGTGTCAAACAATGAGCCAAGGTAGCTGTTTTTTATCCATTAGAACTAGATTGGACAGTAGCTCTGTGTGCATGGCATACATGAAACCTAGAAGGGAAAAAATGAAAACATGCTTGCAATTCATGTTTGAGGTTCATCATTTAGCACATCATGGCTGCAAAGAAATGGAAGTAGAAGTCTTGATGTCCCAGAAGTCAAGATTCCAAAATAACCAGGAATTTTGTTTCTCTTGCAATACAGCTTCTTCTTTGCAGCCATTTCAACAAATATGCAAATGGTCAGCAACATGCACAATTGAAACATAGTGGGGCTTTGAAGAGAAAGTTCAGTGGAAAAAATAATTATTCACTAACAAGACAACAACACTCCCACAATCCTATACAATAATGCTCATTTTAATTTGTTTTTTAAACATGTCTTAATTTTTCACAGATGGTGAAAAAAAAATGGTAGAAGTCCAGCAGAGTTGCGGACGCTATATTTTGAATTGGTTGCTATTATTGCTATTTTTCATGTTTTTAAAAGTCCATTTATTTATTTGCCTTGGATATGAATCTCTGTAATGAGAAGGGGCTGGTGGTATTTTAAAAGTGTCTGATAGAGAGGCTAGGGCTAGGCAAAGCTTCCCATCCTCTTGTTAAAGCTTGTTTATAAAGCATAGCATTGAAGTAGCACATTTTTTTGCAATAGATTAAAAAGCTTTATTCACTTTAACAGACATACTAACTTGATTGTTTTAATTAGTTTAATATATTCAAGTGCTACAAATCATTTCTGATGCAAGTATGCCTCCAGAGATCTTGCTTACACATTCAAAAAAGATCTCTGTGTTTTAAATCTCTGACATCTGAAAAGATGTTGATTTATCATTTTTTAAATCCCATTTGTTCCCATATGATGGAACTATTCTATTTTTAGTTTTATTTGCTCAGATGCTTTTTATCTTTTTTTCCCCACATACTTCTTGCATATTACAATTAACAAGTGTTAGAAGATTGATTAAACTTTTAGCATTTTTTTTCAATATTGTGCATTGAATATATCAAGTAGTCCTCAATTTATGACCACGATTAGGAATTTAGGTCGCTAAGAAATGCAGTCATTAGATGGGTCGCACCTAATTTTGTTACCTTATTTGCCATGGTTGTTAAGCAAATCACCATAGTCATTAAGCAAATCTGGCTTTTCCCATTGACTTTGCTTGTTGGAAGCCTCCTGTGAAGGTCACAAATCCAATGATCCTGGGATACTGTAAATACATGCAGTTGCTAAGTGCCCAAATTTTGATTGTGTGTGTATGGAGACACTGCAGTGGTTGTTAGTATAACGGTCAGTTGTAAGTCACTTTTTCCAGTACTGTCATAATTTAACGACATTAAACAAATTGCCATAAATTGAGCACTACCTGTATAGCAACAACAATATGCTGAGCTTACCACGGTTGAGTTTCATCTCATGGTGATGCTCCTTTATAGATAGTCACAGCCCAACTTCATCTTTAGTGTCTTGCTTTTGAACTATTTTGAATGATATTTGTGTTGTTTGAATGAATCCTGAGATATAAAAAGTTAAAATGACAATACATAGGCAAATGCTGATATAAATTTTAGAAGTTCTCACTGAACATTTTCAGCAGAATAAATGAAATTCATTATTTTTCAGTTATGTATCTATAGTTCCAGATTTATCAACAAATGTTTATTAATTAGTTGATAAAGAAATGACATAGAAAGGATGAATATACTGTTATATTCCCTACACACAGGAAAAATGCTGTTATTGTCATTATTATTATACTAAAAAGCTGCTACGTAGAGCTTCTGTTATTCCAGGAAACTTACATATTGCCAACCATTCAAAGCTGTATACAGACTTAGCATTAATTGGACTGAAATTGCCAATGTTCTCTACTTGACTCCGCTTAGGGATATCTATTTTTCTGAATTCGTTGGAGATGTTAGCTCTACACATTGGAAATTGCGACTATTTTAAATGTGCCTTTACAGGTAGTCCTTGATTTATAAATGCAATTGTAATCAGAATTTCAATTGCTAAATGACATGATCATTAAACAAGTTACCATGTGACCATACCCAATTTTATGACCATTTTTACCATGGTTGTTAAGTGAACCACTGTGGTCATTACATAAATCGCATGGTCATTACATGGGTCACGCCATTATTAAGTGAATCCAATTTCCCTCATTGAGTTTATTTCTTGGAAGCCAATTGGTCACAAATAGCAATCACATGAATACAGAACACTGCAACTGTTGTAAATGCAAGCTAGTAAATGTGACCATGGGAATATTGCAGTGGCTGAAACTTCAAGAAGGGATAGTCAGTCACTTTCAGTGCCATCATAACATCAAACTGCTTTTACCTGAATGGTCAAAAGTCAGTGTCTAAGGAGATTCTCAGTCATCCAGGTCATGGTTGTCCCAAACGTGTCTTTTCAAGAGGCAGCTAGACTTTCTGTTTTTTTTTCCCTTGAAGACATTTCACTTCTCATCCAGAAGATTCTTGGATCAGAAGCAAAACGTCTTCAAGGAAAAAAAAACAGAAAGTCCAGTTGCCGCTTGAAAAAGCAACTTTGGGTCAAAAGTCAATTCAGCTGAAATGGGGAGGAGGAGTTAAGAGATTAGCTAGCCTGGAATCCCCGAAGCAGATGGGCAGTGACCCCTGCTAAACCCTAGAGAATTTATCTAGTTCTATAGACTGCAGATAATCTGGCAAGATTCTTGTAGATAGGTGAGTGATAATAAACATACCGCTCTGATCAACTTTCAGTGTCCCTGTGGTCTCTAGTACCTCACAGGTAACTATATTTTAAATAGGTAGGATTGAAATCACAACTGGACAAACTTTCTCTATTTTGTTAGGAGCTATATTCCCACATGGGTAATTTGTCAGGAGCCTAATTTTGCTAGGGACTCCACTTTTTCCCTGTACTTACATGTTCCCTTATATGCTGCCCTACATGGTATTGTGAATGACTATTTTGTTTCTGCCAAAGAATATTTTATGTAAATGAATAAACATGTTTTATGAATGAAACAAAACATGAGGGCCAAGCAAGATTTATGGCAGAATCAGCTTTTGAATTATGGACCTCATTTACATTGAGTAGGAGGAAATGAGGCTTAGTCCAGAAGAGAAATGCCCCTTTGGTTCTTGTGTTAATGCTTTATTTGTATGCACCATATAATTGAAGTTCTTAGGAATGTCAGGAATTTACATATTATGGAAATTGGGACTTTGTTACTAAAAGAGAATGTGAAAAATATGATTGTAAGAGAATTTGGAATACAATAGAACCATAGCACGAATCTAGGCCATAATAAAGCAATTTAATTGGCTAGTTTTAAGTTCCCCTAATTACCATCTAGATGCAGCTGCTCTGGCAGCCCAGAACAAGCCTTTCGATGATATCATCAAGTCCTCCAAGTTCCCAGCAGCCCATGCTCCAGCACCCAACGAGATTCCAAAGATTGAGACAGAATACTGGCCAGGTCCTCCCTCACTTGCGGCTGTAGGTATGAAACAAGTGATGTGGGTGAAAACCCATGCACAGCTTTCTGCTATCCATAAGTACACTGAGGCGGCTATGAATACTGCAAAGCTTCTGATAAGGGCGTTGAACTTTTTTGCACTGACCGCTTGATCTCCTAGGAGAGTTATGCTAAGTATCTAGTTAATATTGGGGTTGGGGGGGGGGAAGCGTTACAAACTTTATAGGATTTGATGGCATCAGAATCTCAGTCCCCAAAGTTTACATCACAGAGGAGGAGATACTTTAAGAATCTTCTCATTAGAAGTCCGTTTCTCTGGAAGGATTCCCCAGAATCTTTAAGGTTTTAGCACAGAAGCTTTTAAAAAAAAAACAAAAACACAAAGGTACTATCAAAGTGTGTGTAGTGCTTCTTGGTTACAACTGTTCACCAGAGTTGAGATTTGGTACCAACATTTACTTATTCCTTTACTTGTCTGACTCACCTACTTGCTTTCTCCTGGCATAAACAGATATTATTCCCTCAGGATACTCATAGAGTGAAGCAGCCAGGTCAGCTTACAAATGCATTATACCTTCTCATGCATTGTTCTGTACACCTTCTGCTTCATTCAAGCAAGCCAGCAATTATAAACCATGAGCTATGAATGCTGACATTGGAAGACAGAGTTCAGTGAATTCCTTAACCCATTTTGTTGCCTTCAGAAAAGCCAGCCAGCCAATATTGAAGTACAAGTCCACGGCCAGTCCAGCCCTCTTCTGTTCTTTGAATGGGTGTGCGGTGTAGTCATTGCCACATGTTAAAACCAGGCTCTTTTGGCTTGTTGTTGGACAGCATGAATAATAGCAAAGCTTATATGGCCCCATTGCATCATTTTTGTGCCTTAAAGTTCTTAACTTTGTTTTCCATTCTGTGTTTCATTTTTCTAAGTATTATTTTTAGACCCCATATATTCCATGATACATTCTTTAAGTTTGATCACTCAGAGTTGGTTCCTACCTGTATAAACCAAAAATGATTCAAGTTGAGATTAAGGAATTCAAAATGAGGTTATTTTGATGGACCAAATTCATTGGTTCTTCTGCTAGAATTAAATATCAACTTCATGCAAGAAAAAGATAACATTTAGTGGTGACATTTTACTTTCATAGTATTTATTATAAATCTGAATATTTAAATATGGGTTAGGTTAGAGCATATTAAGGCTTTATACTATAACTGAGGACAAAACTATTACATAGGGCTGATTTTTCTTCTTCTATTCAATTGTGTTCAATTCTTGGAGACTGCCAGTTTTCTTGGCAAGATCTTTGAGAAGTGGTTTGCAATTGCTTTCTTCCTAGGGCTGAGAGAAAATGACCAGCTCAAGGTCACCCAGTTGTCTTCATATATAAGGCAGAACCAGAACTCACAGTGTGCCAATTTCTAATCTGATGCCTTAATCACTACACCAGACTGAGTTTCATTACCATTTATTTACATTAGTTAAATTTATAATGGAGTAGTACAGAGAGTAGTATCAAAATGATAAAGGGTGATTAAAAATTATTATCTGCGGTGTGCATCTTACCATTAGTTTGTCTTAGGATCAGATTTGGGATGTCACAAAAGCAAAGTATGTGCATGATTATTTAAATTACTATTTTTTAAAAAAAAAAATCCAAAGATGATAAAAAGCCAGTTGTAGAATCTTCCACCTTTTATGTCACAGTAATTTGATTGAGTTTGAAATTAGAATAAGTTGAGACCAGTTGCTGCTCCTTGTCATATAGCACATTATACTAAATTGACCAACTTTGACCACAGTTTAGTATGTGAAGTTAGTACAGTTATTGTGAAAGGTCGAGATTGTTAAAATCATATATTGATTTTACTATAACTAAAAGTAAGAGGAATTATATCAGCAACTAAGGATTTATGGTTCTCAAAAAGAAAAGGAATAGGTTAACCTCTAAACCCTCAGACTAATTTAGAATTTGAGACTGAACATACTTTAGTTCCTAAAATATTTTTAACAAAGCTATTAAAATAGGATTTTTAATAAACAAAGTAATAAAATACTGTGGGCCAAATTATGATTCTAATATTGGAAATACAATGAGTTAAACAGCTGTGACAAAAGTCTTCACATTCCCCTTAACAAAATAGTCAATATTAATCAGAATGTTACTAATTATGTTTTATACTCTGTAAAACTCTCAGTATGTAACATTATGCACTTAATCTTCAAAATGGTTTTATTTAATGTATTATTTAATTCAGAACTAGATTATCTTATTAACATATTTTGAGACAGAATTGGTGGATTATTTATGTATTTACTTAAGTATTTAGTTAATTTCTTCAACAACCAACTCAGAGGAAATAGGTTGATTCTCACTTCTTATACCTATACTTGAAATAAGTGGTTCTTTTTACTGTGGCTTATGGAAGTAGGATTTGATATGCGACGCCGATCCACTGGCAGAGATGAAGACCTTGAAGAACTTCAGAGGCGTCGGCAGCTACAGGAGGAACAGTTAATGAAGGTGGCTATCATCTGAATGTAAATTCTCTGTCTGTGCCAAAATCTGCATGATATGAATCTTTTCACTAGCTTACTTTTTCCTCAAAATTTTCATTTGCAGCTGAACTCAGGCCTGGGGCAATTGATACTAAAAGAAGAGATGGAAAAGGAAAAGTCACTACTTGCCAGCAGATGTTACGATTCTCCAGTTAATTCATGTAAGCAACAAAATTAGAAAAAACATAAAGGATTATGGGACATGATGAACTAGGATACACTTCTCTACTGTATTCACATAGCTGACAGTTGAGCTAATTGACTTCAGTGAGATTTAGTTTTTAATAGACCTTTATTAGAGTTGTACTGTAAAAAGTTGATATTAAGACTGGTTCTCATCTAATTATTGCAGTTCAGTTTCTGATAATGCAAAAATGTGACCTCTAAATAATAATAAGAAAGTAGTTTTTCCTCTAATGTGTTTACTGCCTACATTATAACTCTAGCTATTTCTCACAATGTATTAACAGATATTTTTAAATGAAGAAAGATTCCAAATGCACATTTCTCAGCATCTACTGAACAAATCCAGAAAAAAAAAATACCTAAAAAACCCTGCTCCAAGTATAGTTACAATTACAAGAAAACTGTTTCGAAGCTCTAGGAAATCAAAATGTATTTTAATTTAAGATGGAATTTTGTAAACTTAAAAGTTAATAATTTTTCTGCTAAATGTTTGAGGATTACAATTGTCTTTTTCTGTAGGAAACTAAAATTGGCCACAACTCCGAAACTTTATCCTACAGTGTTTATACAGAATATAGATAAGTAGGTCACAATGCTGATTTCTTGAAAAGCACATCTGTATTACCGGTAGCTTCTAAAATAATATAAAAATCTTGTGGTATATAGTGACTTCAAATAAATACCTCTTTAAACTAGAACTAAATTCTGATTTAGAGCCTTGGTGGCGCAGTGGACTAAACTGCTGCTGTTAAAGTAGTACTTAGCTGCCAGCTGCCTGCAATTACTGCAAGTTCAATTCTCACCAGGCTCAAGGTTTACTCAGTCTTCCATCCTTTTGAGGTAGGTAAAATGAGGATCCAGTTTGTGGGGGCAATAAGCTGACTTTGTATAAAAAAGAACACCGCTTAGGGGGGCCCAAAAAGCCCTACTAAGCAGGTATATACAAAAGTATGAAGGTGAAGGAATATATCATAAGTAGAATTGTAGAATGTTACTCTGAAAAAATGCTTAAGAAGAAATTATACTCTTTTTGTGTATATGTTGTATAAATGTTCGTTGTGTATATGTTACGTATGTCTTTTTTAATATTTATATTCAATAAAAACTACTTAAAAAAAAAAGTATGAAGGCTATTGCTTAATGCATTGTAAGCCGCCCTGAGTCTCCGGAGAAGGGCGGCATATATAAATTGAACTAATAAATAAATAAATAAATAAATAAATAAATAAATAAATAAATAAATAAATACATACATACATACATACATACATACATACATACATACATACATAATTCCTGCTTTGATCATCTCGGATGAAAAGCTTTTATTGACTCAGTTTATAGGTAAAGTCTTTCCAGTTTTAACTAAATATATATTTGCTACCAATCAGAAGCTGTTTTTTCTGCATCATTCAGAGCTCTCATATGGATGTTTTGAAGAACATACATTCAACTTTCTCCATGTCTTTGAGATGGCCATAATTAGGGAACTGTTACAGGGAATTGTATAGTCATGGCAGACCTGCCTATGGTAACTGCTTATGGTAACACATGTACTCACCATAACAGCTTTATATAATTAGGAGACTGATTATGTATTTATATGATGTATGCTGATGTTTGGGTCTCTTTTTAAAAACACAGGATTTTACCAGCTCTTCATATAAAATAAATAGTAATAATAATAATAATAGTAGACAGTATATGCATCTCATTTTAAAATGAACATTTAGTTTAGGGAGAAAAAACTATGTCACACTCTTATAATAGGCATCTTTATGAAAGGATTGCTCTCATGCAACTTATATGAGTATCTCTAAAAACCCAATAAGTCAGTTCATAAAGAATGATTAAGAAAGCAACATTTGTCCTGTTGATTCTCATAGCCTTTTAGATGTTCCCACTTTAGAAGAGGAAATCAGCCTCAATGAGTAATGCAATGCATTCAAGCTACTAGGTCATAACAATATTATCAGACAGGTCTTTGGGGTTCACTGATGCGTTCCAAAGAAAAAGCAAAGATATAATTACTGTTTGCTTACAGGAATTTTGTGTATGATATGCATGCTTATGTGCATGTATTTTCATTATAATTTGGGTGGGGGTGCACCCTTTCCAGATCTCTAAAATATATTTTAGACATATTATGCCAGGAGACCCAGGGCCATGATAGTAACAAAACTAAAGGAGGACAAGGATGATTATAGCTTTCATTCTATCTGTCTGCATCAAATCACTTACTTCCAGACAACAATCTATAAAAATGATTCACTTCTGAGTATACAAATGTGTCTTTGTGTATGATTACAGAGAACAGTCTATTCAAGGCTAATCTGAGACATAAATTTAGCAGATTGCTTTAAACAAGCTACTTTTTTTTAACCTCAGACTCTGCCTCCAATTTGCACCATATGGAAACAATAGCAATCCTGGCTTGTAAATAACTACTGACAGAAGAGTATCATTTTGCTTGTTTGGTGTGCGCAAGAAAATAAATTAGGAGAAGAAAGTATGTTTTAAGCAATTTGAATCAAAGACTCAGAATTTGACATTATGTTGAACCATGACCATAAAGCATGACTAGCTAAAGATTGTTTCTGTGTAATATGTAGAGTGACTTGTAGACATCTATATTAGATAGGAATTGAAAATTTTACATCCAAATTTCACTTACTGGACAAAGTCAAGGTAAAATGATTGCTTAAAAAAATTCATACAGATGCAAATTTACACTTTCAGGATTTTTAATTGATTTCTAAGATGCTGTGATTTTGACGATGTATTTTTATTTCCTAATAATTATTGTTTTCTCCTTCTCAGCATTACATGCCGCTGCTTCTAAAACTTCTTCACTGCCTGGGTATGGACGAAATGGACTCCACAGGGTGAGCAGAGAATTCTTCCCATACAAGAAAATACACTTTAAATTTCAGTTTCTGTTGAGCTCCTAAGGAGCAAATAACTGAAACCATTTTTTGTTGCATAACACTAAAACTACAGTTCAATAAAGTTCTTTGGGATACGTATATTAAAAATACAATATAAATAAAAAATGGTCAAAACAATACAATTCAGAAATGTTAAAAATAAAAAATAAAATTAGAAGAATAAAATAGTAACATTATAGCAACAGTACAAAAATTTTACTTAGCAGTCACAATAGTTCTGCCTGTATTTCTTCCAGTCCACCATATTTCTCGCTTCAAGTTGTACTGTTAGACTTTTTATGTGTGTTGTCAAGGAAAGCAGAAAAGGGCAGTTACCAAGGCCACTTCACCTGAGAGAGGGCTTAATCAAATGGATCTATATAAACCCAAAATGTCCAGATATTGTTTGAAACTGGCTCAGAAAATATATTATTCATTCACTGAATTATTAGTAGGAGGAGCAAATTAGACATGCAAGATTCTTTTATTACAACAAATCTCAATAAAAACAACCCCTGTGGGGCTGATTCTGTGGTCTAGTCTACTTAGAGGAACTGACAGTCACCCTTTTATTGACTCATTTATTTCAATGAGTAAATCCAGTGAGGGAAAAATATTGACATATGGACATAAGATGTGAAAAGAAATAAGAGATTCAACTAAATATTCTTCCCTCCCTCTAATCTATCAAGACTCCTTAAAAAAGGAGTACCTTCGAAACCGTCTTCTGTCACCAATAGCCTCCCACCGACCAGTCCGTTCCCACAGAGAGGGTCTCCTCAGAGTGCCATCAGCCAAGTTATGTCGGCTGGCGACACCCAGTGGGAGGGCCTTCTCTGTGGGAGCCCCAGCCCTGTGGAATGAACTGCCCCCAGAAATACGTAAGATCTCCGACCTCCAGGTGTTTCGCTGCGCACTGAAGACCCTGTTGTTCCTCCAGGCAGGGCTATCAACATAATAATTTTAAATTGGGGTATTTTAATTTTGGGGGTTTTAAATCGGCCAAATCTATTTACTTATTTTAATTTTTAATCATTGTTGTGTCCTGTGTTTTTAAATTGGCTGTACACTGCCCTGAGTCCTTTGGGAGAAGGGCGGTATAGAAATAAAATTATTATTATTATTATTATTATTATTATTATTATTATTATTATTATTATTATTATTTCTGTTGTTTCTTTTTCACCCTTCTCTTGGGGTGGGAGAGAGGGAGTGGAGATTTGTGTCTGCTATCTCCATCGCTTCACTTTTTAGTATTTAGATCATTGGTTCTGGTTCTTTATAAAAAAAAAAAGAATTGAATTTAATACATGATCTGAACATCTTGGGCTATGTACATTCTTTAGGAAAAGCTGTTCCCCCAAAGTATATAAAGAAAATCTCCAGAAGTCAGATAGGAAAACGAAGAATGATGATCCAATGTTACATAATCTGTCTATTCAACTGTTGGTGGATTTTATCATAAATATTATTTATCTATGGAAACTATGTGATAATTACAAAACAGTTTAATTTGTGCATATCTTTCACTAGTATCCAGATAAAACTAGTACAAGAGATTCTGGCTCCATAGGCAGAAGTATGACAAATCTAAAGTTGCTCCTCTCAAGGAAAGGTGTAGCGATAAATTATTGATAAAAGTGAATGTGCTCTTTATACCTTCAGTATACATACTACATATAGCTTTATAGGTATAAAGTACAATAACATTACTCCTCTACCACTGTCAGTTTTATATGCACTTTTTGTGAATGTCATGGATGCTCCCAGATAAGAGGCAGTTTGGTCTGGTTAAAGCACCAAGCTAGAAATCAGGAGACTGAGTTCTAGTGTTGCCTTAGCAATGAAAGCTTCTGAGTGACTTTGGACCAATCAACTCTGTCAGCCCAACCCACCTCACAGGGTTGTTGGTATGAGAAAAAGAGGAGAAGAAAGGAGTATTGGGTATGTTTGCTGCCTTGAGTTATTTATAAAAATAATAAGGGGGGGGGAGTTAAAAATAAATGAATGTGCTATTCTCATGTTTTACATGGCCTTTGTCGTGATCTTTTTACTGTCATTCAATGTACAGATAGTGTGATTTACCTGTTCATGTTTTTATTTATATATATACATATAGCCGATGTCCACAGACTTTGGTCAGTACAACAGTTATGGGGATGTGAGCAATACAACTCGAGGTAAGTTTGTAAAGGAAATAGAATGTGAGGTTTGGGCTGGAGATCGTTTTTGAATTATTTTCAGCATTTATGCTTTCTGTTGTGTTTTTATAGTAGTACATAAGGTCATCTCTCACATACAGCTTTTGGATACCATACTTAATCTTGAAATATAGCTACACTTGCCATTTGTTGAAAAAAGGATGGAGAGGATGGTTCAACATTATATTCAAACTGAAGATGACATTGTAAAAATAAATTTTAAATTTAATGAAGGCAGAAAATATATGTATTTTGGGTTGATAATTTTTAGGAAACGCTCTGAATTTAAAACTTTTGTTCAGAATAAATCTTATCCTAATTATGTGTCTTTTCTCAATATATATCCCTTTTCAGATTACCAGGTTGGTAAAGATTTTCGTCCATGAAGTTAAAAGAAACAAATTCATCAACAGTGCATCAACTATGTTATTCCCATCTTAGAAGAATTTCTTAAAAGTTGTTAATCTGCTTGTTTTATTATTAATGATATAATTATGACACTATGGGAAAGAGTGTTTTACTGTCAGTTTTGTGATTTGTTACAGCAAACATTTCTAAGATTGTAAAAGAAGCAATGAGTGATAGTTCTCTCATTGATGGATTTCTCCCAATCTCTTTGTTACTATCCAAAGAAAGTCCAAATATAATTCTGCTTATTCTGTAGTTATACCTTTGGTCTTCTTCTCCAGATGGTTTCCTGTCTTCTTTATATTTTATTGTGGTCATGGAGTAAAAATCTGCCAAATGGCAGTATAAAATGGCCAATTAAAAATGTAGTGTTATTTTTTAAACATAACCCTTCTCTTTACATGTTTGAATATTACTATGTTATGGAAATCTCAGAAAAGACTTTATTGATGTAGAAGGAATTACAAATTTTACTTGTTAAAAAGGATAAAATGCTTTGGTACAACTGGAAAGCAACTAAATATTGTAAAAATGGTAGCAAGAACTAAAACAATGAATCACTCTGTGAATGGTAGTTTTCCTACCATTCCTCATTCCCTGAATAATGGGGTATGAATATTCTAGGTAAGCAGAAGGAAGTATATTTTTAAAGAAGTTAGGCCCTAAATATAGAATATTTGACATTTTTAGAACTGATACAGTAGTTTATGTTTCTTGTGACCAAAATGTTATCTTATTTTGTCAATTGGTCTTTGGGAAGAGTCCCTGAGAAGCTTCATAATTGAAAGAGACAATCATGAATAAAGGCCACTTAAATTAGGAGCCACATCTTTTTGTATAGTATATATAGGGCATAATTATATCTGTTATACATATTTCTCTGGAACCTTACTATATGTTCATGTGCATACACAGCATGAATACCTTTACTCTATTTGTGGGTTTGTGTGGATAAGGATGTAATCTATGTATTTGATACCTACATGCTTCTGATACAGTTTCACCCAGATGGTCCCGTCCCTGGAATGCGAATGGACCGAGGAGTGTCTATGCCTAACATGTTGGAACCAAAGGCAAGTGCTGATCTTATTCATTGTGCTTCACAACAATGAAGGGTAATTTTTGGAATGACAGCATTAAAAATGTTGTGGCATCCACCTTTTAATTTGTTTATATATATGACACTCCTCTCTTTTTCAGGGCAATAGGACATCCCCCTTTATTTGAAGTTAGCACATAGGTTAAGGGATTTAATATATAGGAAATTAGACAGCAGTATTCTAGGTGGACCTAAACAAATAGACATTAACAATCATGTGAAATGAGTTAGACCTGCTAGTAATGTGACAGCATTAATTGGAATAAATGAGTAGAATGCAGCGGAGATGAATTAATTCTTGGTTGTGCTGCATGCACAAAATAAAATGGAAATCAAAGCAGATGTTCTGATTGCAGTCCCATTGTATACATCTTTATTCAGAGGTAAATCCTAGTAATTCAATGAGATTTATTCCCAGAGTCACATGATTTAAGAATAGGATCTCAAAAGCAATCCAAAGTGTGTGTGCAGGAAAGGGTTGATTTCAAAACCAGACTAATTAGGGTTGTGCATTTTCTTTTGCTTATAACACTAAAAGAATGCAGGAATTGCTAATTGTCTCTGTATATCTCATTATTTTTGATGTAGTATAAAAAAGGGGAAGGAGACAATTTTAAGATGTGAAGAGAAACAAGTTTGAACTGAGATATACACAGTGAGAAAGAATCACATCCCTTATTCTCTCTTTCTCTCCCCTACTCCACACAAAACTACAGTGACATAAATAAAAAAGCAGATACATATATAGATATTCATGGCCGTTTACCCTTAGTGTTTTTCAGACAGTCTTTCTGGAAACTCTTCTTTGTTGTTCATTAATTTTCTTGGTCACTGATACAAGATATCTGGTTAGTTCTTAAGAAATATGCTCAGAACGTATAATAATGTCCTGGTCATTGTGGTTTTAACATATGCAGCCCTAATTTGGGATTGTAGAGACATGGGAAAATTAAAGCTTATCTCTGAGTATATTTAGTTGAAATCTTCAGAAGCTGTAAATACAAGTCATCCACTGTCACACTGAGTTCACCCAACATCTGACTTCAAAAAAAATAAGCCAAATCCAGACAAATCACATTCTGGTTTTGCACAATATGTGAATGCAGCCTTACAGAGGCTTTTTTTATATAATACTGATTTTTAGTTTCTGACATTTATTTTGTTAAAGCTCAAGGTTCCTGCACAAGATGCTTGCACTATCACATATAACTAGCTTAATGGGTGTGTGTGGTATGATTACTAAATGGGTATGTAGGAAAGTAACTTTAGTTTAACTTAAAAAGAGAAATGGACAGGTCAAATATAGGCAAACGGCCAATGAATTAACTTTTTAGCAAAGTGTTTGCTTCTGAGCACATATGCCAAGAAAATAAAGGCAAACCCATGGTGATCTGTAAAGTAAGAAGATAGTAAGCATTATCCATAAGCTTATCAAGGACGGAGGGAAGGAGGGAGGGAAGGAGGGAGGGACACAGAGAGACAGAGAGACAGAGAGAACATAGATGGGGGGCATCTTTATAATTATGAGACTTCATTGTTCAGTAACAAATATTCCAAGGAAGCCATGTAATGAACTTGCAGCTGTCTTTTGACAATGACCACATTATACTTGTGAATTTGATGTCTATTTGTGGCATTTAATAAATTCTACATAAAGGCCTCTTCTATACGGTTAACAGATATTTCCTTACGAAGTACTAATGGTGACCAACAGAGGGCGAAATAAAATTCTAAGACAAGTGGATAGAACCAGGTTGGAGGTAAGAACCAGGTGTCGGGTTTGGCATTAGAAGAAAGTTTTGAAATTATATGGATTGCTGGTTACTCATAACCTTACAAGATAGTGCATTTATCTGAACTAACTGCTTTATACATACAAAGATAACTAATACACCAATCCATGCAAGCCTGCTCAGAAATAAGCTTCACTGAGTTGAGTTATCCTTTCTAAAGTAAATATGTATAGAATTGGAACCACATGTATCATAGTGTACAGCCACATTTTTCTCAAGGTTATACTCTAGTTGTAGAACTGTTTTCAATCACATGACATAATGATGACACCAGAGTATATAGGGCCCAATTATTTAGTGTCCCCCACCAGCAACCTAATGCATCAGATTTAAGCCAGCTAATTTTGGCATTGATTCTGGAGAAAATATTAATGGGATTGCAAGCTACATACATCTGCTATATAGAAATACTTTGCCTTTCATGCCCATAATAGGGATCAGCTAAAGGTATAAGATATCTATCTTTTTAAAGAAAAATGTGCAGGCATATTCCTAGAAATAAAACCTGGTTAACTGATTTATTTCATCAAACTCCACCTATACCCGAAATGTTCCAGTTTAAGTTTCACTCTCTTCCATTGCCAAATACAAGGTTTTAATACAGCCCTTGTGTGTATACAGTAGTGGCCAAAACTGTGGGAAAAAAGTGTCTTTTTGATGTTTGATGACTAATAACACCACTTTTTTTTTAGTAGTACCATAAAATTATATATCAATGGAAAGATAATTTAATCAAGAATGTAATGCAACAAAGTCTGTCAATTATCTGTATTCTATGAAAAGTTATAGCCAAATAACCAGAACAAGGAAGCATAACTTGCTTAGGTTGATATCAGGTAGCTTTCCTTCATCTGATTGTAGCCAATAAGCATGAGTGTTTAGAGAGCCAATCAGGTGTCATCTTGTTTTGGCAATGAGCCAATCAGATCACAGTAGGATTCAGTTATTGATGTCATATATTGAAGCTAAGGAGAAAATTTGTCAGTGTGTTATGTGAACATTATCAAGTTGGTTGTTTTTTTTTTTTTTGTGTTCTTTCATTTAGTGAGCTTATACAATGTAATAAAATTAAAGTAATGGTGCAAAGAGTTGACTGGTCACCCAGAAAGTGATGTAAAATAGTATTATTAAGTGAACAAGGCTACAGTTATAAAGGAATTAGAAGAAAAATTGGTGGAAACTTAACCAAAGGTGGCATTTCTAAGTGTTTGAAGAAGTATAAGGAGACTCAGTCACTACAAAACCACACTGGTAAAGGCAGGAAAAGATGCACAATAGCAAATGATGATAGAAGAATTAAAAGACTGTGCCTACATGACAGAAGAAAATCATCTGGGTGTATACAAGATGAAATGGCACAATGCAATGTGAAGTTGAGGGCAAGGACTGTTTAGTGCAGATTGCAGGAATTTGGCCTAAAATCTAGAATTCCACGAAAAAAGCTACTTTTATCTCTCAAACAAAGGTTGAAAAGCATTACATTCTTGATTAAATTATCTTTCCATTGATACATAATTGTATGGTACTACTCTAAAAAAAAGTGGCATTATTAGCCATCAAATCGCAAAAATACACTTTTCCCAAAAGATTTCCACAATTTTGGCCACTACTATAGCTGCATATACTAGATTTTCTTTATGCAGATGTCACCACAGCAGCATTGTCAGGCTGCTCATGTATTGAGTCTTCCAGATATTGAACATCTCAACAGGAATGTAGTCTCAAGACCTCTGGAGGGCACTTGGTAGGGAAAGACTACCTTGAGCTAGACAAGCAACTGCTCAATCTCTAAATTGTTTGCTGTGTTATCTATTGCAATACTTGACTATCATTCCTATTGGCTAGAAATTATGGTTTCCATCTCATTACTTAAAATCCCTGAAGAGTAAAATAAACGGGAGGCGGGACTCATTCTAATATTAGATGCTTTGGTAGCCAAAAGATAAAAAGCCAAAAAGGCCAAATGGTGCTTGCTATAGGACACTGGCCTTATCCATTGCTCAGGACTTTATATTACACCTGGTATATTAGATCTACTATGTTGAGAGTAATGCTGTGATATTTAGATTGCCTGTTTCTACTTCTTGAGTGATAATATACTTCTGCCTTGTCTTTCTTTAGCGTCATTTAGCACCTGAAGTTTTTCAAGAAATATTTGGCATGACAATACAGGAATTTGATAAGTTACCTCTCTGGAGACGCAACGATATGAAGAAGAAAGCCAAACTCTTCTGAATTCTTCTTTCTTGGGAGAGGGAAGATATCATGTAATAGGATAATGTATTATAATCGAGTCCAAACCCTCTTTGGACGGCAAACAGTCAAGAAGGTGGGGAGGAGAGAAGGGACAATCTGAGAAAGGCACATGCTAATGCTGTGAGATTGTGCAATGGCCTGTCAAGCTTGCCATAGGCAGAGACATGAAAGGTTCTTTGTTCAAAACTCAGTCATGGTTTTCACTCATGAAGTTTTTATATGGCATATATATTCAGTCTTCTGCCTTCCTCATTTTCCCTTGACTTTCATTCAAAGGTTGAGGACACTAATTGAGAAAACCCAGGAAGTGCCCGTAGGATGCCAGCTCACAATTGTGTGGTCATGGTCTTTCCAAGCAATGAATGAATATATTCTATAGTTAAGTAAGGAGTCCTGTGTAATATATTTATCCTCTGGGCACAGCTATTACAGTTAATTGGCCTTATTGTCAAACGGCTTATTTTTTCCGCAGTACCCATCAATAAAATAGGCTGCTGAACAGAGGTATTCTGCTGTGCTGCATACTAGCCATTTTTTTTGAAAACAAGCTCCCAGCACTTGCACATATCTGGTAGTAAATTGCCAGGTTTTGTTGTTGAAACTCTTTGTTCCTCCATCTTTTCCTGCATTTCCTGCATTAACATATAATTTTTGCTTTAAACCACTTGGTTGAAAATTAACAAGAAGAGCAAGCATGTAAACCAAAAATTGGTTTCTCGGTTTAATGATGAAGGAGTTATTTCAACTATCACGTTAAATGTAAGCCATAGTGTCATGCAGTCGTAGGTTTAATTTAGATGTGACCTTTGCTGTGTGAAAATCACTATGACATAGTGTGGTCACGCATTGCTTGATTGTGCTTGAAAATAAGCACTGCGTGGGCCAATGTATTGATGTTGTTCCTTTTCATGTTAAAATAAACAATATTAATCACACTGGTCCAGGAAAAAGAAGGTCTGTACAGGGGCAGTAACTTATTGTGATCAACCAAAAAGCATACAATCATGTTTAAACTCTAAGACTCTCTCCAGTTCTCCTCTCATAAGTTGTAGGATCTGATACATGATCATCTTTCATAGGATCTAGAATACATTGCATTGGCAACCTTCAGTTTCAAAAGACTATGGTATCGTGCTCTGGATAGAGGTCCTAAAACAGCATCTGGTGTGACTAAGAATAGGTGTCCTAGAAAATCATCATGCTGTCATCCTTACTATGAAACTGAAGACTGAAGAGTGTTTTGTGAGATCAACTAATGCCAAGCAAGTCAAAAGATTGGACATTTTCAAAGTACTCTACATAGCCTGTTCCAGGATTGGAACAGCATTTTTCAGTAGCTAGTACCATCCAACTGCAAAGGTTACATTTGAATTTTTAAAAAACGTCTACCAGAATAGTGAACTTGGAAATGTTATTATTATATTTTAACTATTATATGGAGTGACTTTGCTGCTACACAGTGATCGTTCAAGCTATTTTCTTGTATGCACTGATAATATTGCACAATATGTCATGTTAAACATTGTTTAATTTGATTTTCTTCATGTAATCACTCATTATTCATATAAGAAGACTTGAATTTTGTGTTATTTTACTATATACAGTTGCAAATAGGTTTTTTTCTTCTTATTACTATCAGTGCCTGAAAAAAAAAAATCTTTATCTTGGGCAATTTCTGAATCAAATGATCCGCTCAACTACATGCAGCTTTTTTTTTTTAGAGGATATTGTGTGACCTGGCCTCTTGTCTACCTAAATTGCTTGGTAGGTTGTGTATCTTCCGTAAAGGACACATAACATTTTCTTTGATAGAATCAGAAGCCATTTTTGGCTGACAATAGGGTGCAGTGATACATTAATTTTTTACCTGAGTGATGACTGCCACTATATAAATTTTTACTTTTTCTCTTTTAATGTGCAGTTTCTGCCAACAGTGTAATCCTGTATATATATATACAATAGTTTATACTAATTTAGAAGCAAAAATTTGCTAAATCAAATGAAGCTTGTCATCTAGTAAGTCTGTGTAGCATAGATGAGGAACCTGTTGCTCTCCAGATGTTGCAAGACCTCCCAACTCCTGCCTTTCTTACCATTAGCCCGGGGGGGGGGCAACATTTGTTAATGTTATTCAACAATACTGTAAGGCTACAGATTCCGTATCTCTTCCCATGTTTAGATAGCAATTCTTATTGTAAGGTTTATGCAGGAAGGACTTGTAGTATTTTTTGCTCTTACATTTAAGAGCTAAGAGTAGGTGGATTCCAGTGACATATCTAAATTCATAACAGGTGATCAAGATACTAATGGCTAATCCCTTTGCTCTTAGTTTATTATCCTCCTAAATTAGGCTACTAGATCTGGTCTGCAAAAATCCAGAAGACCATGATGTGGAAGCAAAGAAAGAAGAGTTTTATTTGTGGCCATTTAATGATTTTTGCAGCCTGTGTACAAAATGATGAAGATTTTCAGCATATCAGTACAGATGTTCAGAAGATTGTGTGGCAGAATTCATGTAAAATGTTAACTCCATCAAATGCTGATCATTTTATCACATTGTAATTAGCTGTGAAAGGATGTTCAACAGAAAAGATCCAGATCAAGAGGTCTGTGCAGTCCTGAGCTGGATGGAGGAAATGGGGAAGAGATTCAGGGTAGCCAGACCCTAAAATCTCTCATGATATATCTGATGCCTTAGAAAGCTACCAGCTTGGCAAGATTCTGTCAATTAGATGTAAACAAATAAAGGATTGGACATGATTGGATCTCACTGGGCTTGGGCCTGACAATAGGAGAAGGAATGGCACAACCATACTGGTGGTATGTTATTGTTTGTAGGAATTTATCACCTGGCCAAGGATAATTTTTCTTTAGCCTGCTTCACAGGTTCCCGCAAACTGATGTCCTCCAATATCCTATCCTGGGCTTAATATATTCTAGAAATTAAAATCCAAAATAGCTGAAGGGCACTGTTGGGCAATAGTGAGAGAAGAATGTCCAATAATCACAAGAATAAATATATTATGACAGGGGGGGAGGGGGCAATCATGCCACATGACAATTTTCAGCTTTCTAATTCTATTATCTCAGGCAATATTACCAATTAAAACAAATAGTAGCAGGAGTCAGGAGGCTCAAAGAAACTGTGTTTGAATTCTGTAATTTTCTGTAATTATGTATTCGACTGACCTATTAAACTAGCTATAATTTAGTCAAAGAGGACAATTTGATGAGTGATTTACGAAGGAATGTGCTGTTTATCAGAGAAATTGGGCCTTTGTCCCAAAAGCAAATTCTAGACTGGAAGCCAATCAGTTGAAGAGAGCCATCCGAGCTGCCTCTTTTCCTGGACATGTTATTGCTTCAACTGCACATCGATGATTTCTGTGTGATTAGGCATCCTTTCTACTTTTTTGTCCTTGGTTCAATGCTTTCATACAAATGAGCTCTGGACAGACATTTGTATCTGGTGCACAAAAAGGATTAAAGCAGCGTATCGTAATTGCAGTTCATTGAATTAGCCAACATCCAGCCATATCTGTGCTTCCTTTTTTTTCATTCAGGATGTTTATATCTTGAAAATTAGAATAGTTGCTTCCTATCTCCTCATGGAATGAAATCTCCATTGCCTTTTATTCTTCAGTTGCATTTCCCTAAACTGAGAAGTAAAAGGTATAATCTACAGCATGGCTACTAGTTGAAATCATTCCATGTATGCTTCATATTGCCTGGGAAGCCAAGCATTTATTGGTTCCAACCACAAAGTCCAGTGTTTCCCCCCTCATTCTTGATTAATCTTGATTTAACAAGACCTGAATTCTATATTCTCAGTTTCCACACACATTATTCCAAGAGCAGTGACACTTTTTACCTTTTAGAACAGGGGTGTTAAACTTGTGTCATTCACAAGAGCATCACATGATATATTGGGACTTTTTTCTCCTTTGCTAAACTGGGCATGGGCGTGACCAGCGCATGAAGCATCTGACCTGTTGGCCACAAGTTTGACAACCCTGTTTTAGAAGTAAGATATTCCCTGTAAATAGACTTTCTCCTTTAAGATAAATAGCTAGTTAAGATATCATATCAATGCTTTGCACACTCTCTTACACCCTGAAACAACAATAGACGGGAGGGAGTTACTAAAAAGAATGCAGATGAATTCATGATTAGACAATTAGTTCATCTCTGACCAATCCCTGTAATTCCAGAAAAATTTGTGATCACAAATGAAAATTTAACAGTTGATGACAATCCTTCAAGAGTAACAATTCCTAGCATTACTCATCAGTAGTTGGGCTCTTCTGTTGCAAAACAACATTGCAATTGGGTTTCTGCAATTTCAGGATGAAAACGAATGTTATTCTGTATATTCTACTATTATTTGCTGACATGTGAGTATGACATACTTTGTAATCTTACAATTATGGATAGATCGGGTTTT
Source organism: Pantherophis guttatus (assembly GCF_059756535.1). Lineage (NCBI taxonomy): Eukaryota > Metazoa > Chordata > Lepidosauria > Squamata > Colubridae > Pantherophis > Pantherophis guttatus. The sequence goes on along the minus strand of NC_142068.1, from coordinate 53,779,779 downwards.
TTTAAAAAAAATGTGTTACAAGTAGTCCTCCAAGTACGACACAATTGAGCCCAAAATTTTTGTTATTAAGCGAGACATTTGTTAAATGAATTTTGTTAGGAAACTGCAGCCATCATAAATATGAGTCAGCTGCCAAGCATCTAAATTTTGATCACATGATTATGGGGATGCTGCAATGGTCATAAATGTGGAAAACTATCATAAGTCACTTTTTTTCAGTGTTGTTATAACTTTGAACGGTCACTAACTGAACTGTTGTAAGTCAAGGACTATCTGTATTTATTTTGTGAGGAAGTACAATTTATTTGGGAGACTACTTCCCAATTATATTAATTTTATAAAAGAAGACTTAAAAGGATCTTACTACAAATATAAACGACCGAAAACCAGCAAACATATTTAATGTGGTGCTAAAATGGAACTGATTAGAAAGACTGAGCTTTTTCCTTGTATTGTTTTACAAATGTGCTAATGACTTGAAGTGTTATTGTACAAATAATTTGATTACGTAACTACCTACTTACCACTATCACCATTCCCCACCTTATATGTATCCAAAAACACATTTTAGCCCAAATTTTAAGATTTTTTTTAAAAAACACTGATTCAATTGTATTCTAATGGGAAGAGTAATACCAAAACTGAGGTGAAGTAGATAGGCTTCACTGTAGTGATATACAAATTCACCACCACTATTTGATAAGTTATTGCACACAGCAAAATCACATCTCTTAAAAATGCAAATAAATGTCAAAAGATTAATAAGCAACACATGGCTATTGCAGAATAAATACTGTACTGTGGAAGCACTGCAGAATGCAGATTGTCATCATGGAGGACTTGTGATGTGTATTGTTCAATTATTTACCTTGGTAGTGCTGGGGGGGGGTCAGAAACTATATGAGAAGAAAATTATCTACAGAAGGATAATCTATTGGTGCTTATCTACATTGTATGATGCCCGTTCTTCTGTTGTACGTTTCTTCTGTATTTTTAATGCAACCTACTAAAAAGGGATATTTTGGTTCAGATCCTTTTTCATGTTACAATTCCATCTTCCCACTTCCAGGAAAACTGCATCAGAAATATAGTATGAAGAAATGAAGCTAAATTGCTTCCCAAAACAGAGCTATTAAAAAAATATATATTTCTTGGTTTGAAAAAACAGCAGTAGCTCTCCAAGATTGTCAAGGCAAGCTTAATTCCAAATATATAAATTCAAGAAACATGAAAAAGGGTCTTTAAAATATTTTCTTCAATGTGCAAAATAATTTCTAAAAGGAAAAATGAATATGTTTAGTACCACACTCTTGGGATATTCATCCATGTGTAAAAATACTGTAATAACCCAACATGAATTTGTTTCCCAAAGGGTTTTAACTAAAATCAATGAAACATAAATTTTGCTTTAAGTGCCTATAAAGTTAATTTATGGCAAATACCTCTTCAAGAGTATAGATTTTAAGGGTATGGATTTTACATCCAAATCTAAGGCTATCAGATTTGAGTTTCAAGAATCTGGTAATCCATGAGTTGGAAGGGCAAGGTATTGAAAAATATTTTTATTGTTATTTCATGATTTTTGCATATCAATCTGGTAGCCCTACCAGAAATCTGTTTCTTCAAGAATGAGTGCTAATTTGCACACCAACTTCTGATCCCAAATCAAGCCCAGTTGAATCAGATGGTAAAGGTTGAATATTAGAGTTTTTTTCAGCCACCTAGAGAAGAATCTGCTTATTCGGTGCTAAGAGTAGTATTTTCTATAAAGTAGTTTAAATTACTGACAATAGTTATAGTGATGAAGCCATATCTCTGATTTTTAGGGACATGACTCTTAATTAATAATATTTTGCTTAAAATCTCAAGGTTTAAATTTATCCATTTGTCCCATGACCAGCCGATGTTCAGAACTGAAAAAAAAGCCTTTTTCAGAATTTCCCTTTTTCTCTGCCTCTCCCCCTTTTTATTGTTGTTATGGAATAGCTCTGATTAAGAGCCTTTGTTGAAAGAGAAAGCCACCAATGCCTATCCATAGAGTTAAATCTGCTTCTCTGCAAAATGGCCATTGTTGCTATTCATGCTGTTTGCAAATGTCATCCTAATGCCACTATAATCTACATTGCTGTTGTACTCATACCAAGTAGATGAATAAAGTTTTAAACTTTATTCTTACCTATTGTTTGGATGTTTTTTCTTTATTCAGCTCATGTTAATACAGTGAAAATGCATTTGGTCATGCTTGATGATAAAACTTGTGACACACTGTTTGCAAAACAGAGGATATGTTGGGAACAATTATTGACGAAATTGTATACATTTTGAAGATCTTCTGGTATTTTCTGAAACGATACTTGGGGGATTGCTCAAAATAGGGTCAGTATTCCCTTGGCCACAAACTTTTTAAATTATTCAATAATTATTACTGTGACTGATAAATAACAGACACATGGTTTTGAGATCTCAGCCTTAATTTCAGGGTTATTGTGTAGGCCAACAGCTCCCTTAATGTCCTAGAATTAACATAGCATGATTTGTAAGAGTTATGCACAATTATAACATTTTTGCAAAGTTTATGGATTGAAAATGTAAAATTCGTTGTCTACAGCTTCTCATTCAACGCAGAAGAGTACGAGTTTGTAATTACTGTATTAGTCAAAAGCTAAAATTAGAGCAGGATGTGGTTAGTAAAGTCAGTAGTAGACGACTGATAAGAGCTATGCAACAGCAAGTCACAACATAATATAGAGCTGTGGGAGATAGAAGATAAATTTACAAGTACAAAATGGAGGAGATAGGTGAAACAACAGAAAAGATTGAAATGAAAAAAAATCTTAGAATAATAATTTATTAAAAATGAACACAAGTGAGCAATGTGATTGTACAAAAAGACAAAGAGAATTTTAGACTGCATCAAAAGCAGTTTGTCAAATCATTGAAAAGTTATATTCTGCACTGGACAGATTCTATGTCAATTATTGTGCCATTCTAGGCAGACTGGTTTAATTAACTCAGAAAAGGCAACAAGGGCAATAAGGAAAGTAAAAAGTCCAATGAAAGCAATTGATGGTATTGGAAATATTTTGGATAGAGAACCTGGAAGGATGTGACATGAGAAAGGCATTGTCTATTTTATCCAGAGCTCAGAAAAATGAACATGTGATAGAAGACACATTTTTATTATGCAATAAAAAATAATTCTTAAAAAGAGTGTTTTGAAATATTTTAAGATACATCCCTTTCACCAAGTTCAACGATCTTATTATTTATTTTAGTGTTTGCATTTTAAAGTTTCTATTTTCTGTTTTTGTCCTTTAAACACTGTTAGCTGTCTTGCCTCTTCCCCAGAAATGAAAGATGTGATTGATGTAAATCAAATAAAAATGAATAAGTCAACCACTGCACCGGCTGAAGGCAATCACATTAATCATAAAAAGATATTTCAATTCACAATCTTATAATCTTCATCCTGGGCAACAGATTTTTTTGGTTGTTGAATGAACAAACAGTGGAATGTGTTGGTTGCTATATATATGAAAGTGTCAGGCCAAAAGCCAAATTTATTTCATATTTGAGAAGCCAAGAAGATGTCACAATGATCATTTAGGCAGCCAGCCTGATATTTGCTGTGCACATTGACCCTAGCAAATGATTCATCATCATCATTCTTCATACTTACTTAAAGCCTTTTCTTCTCAGATAATGAAAAAACTAAATTCCAAATTCTAAAAGTCTGGTTTTCTTTCCTGCTTCCTGATACAGAAATAATTGTGAGTTTCTGACCTCTGAGTAATGATTGAGGAATGTATTACATCTCCCAACACAGCAGGGCAGCTGGTAAAGTGAATCTTCACAGCAAGTTAAAAATACAGATAATGGTGCCAAAACCCAGATCTGATTGAAACATAGTCAAATGTCAACACTAATTTGCTGCTAAATACATACGGTTCCATGGGATTACTTTTAAGTACAGAGTAATGCACTATGGGGTTTTTTTTTCCTTTACCAACACAGTAAACTCTCCTGCCGTCCCATTTTCCCCCTCCCTCTTCATTTCACATTTAGTTTCCTTTGCTTAAGTTTCTATAAGGCTGGGAAAAAAACTTAGTTCAAAGTTTTCTGTGGTGGAAGGGCCTCAGGAACATGTACAGTTCCGGGACATGAATAAAGAATAATAAAAAAAGAAGGTCATTGTTCCAGGGAATGCCCCTTCCAGAGTTGTCCTTTTATGGATTGTGCCTTTTATATTTGTAACCCCAGAGAGTCTAGAACAATCCATAGTTTTGGTGAGCCTCTGAGCTGCAGTTTCTTTTGACAGATCAGTGAGATCAGGACTTGTAAGATTCTCTACACATGCATCATTGTGAGAGTATAGAACTGTGACTGTAACAAAAATGCCAATAGTGGCTATGAAATAATGAATATGAAAATAAATAAATTGTACTGTATCTTTCTTTTGTAGCTGAAAACCAAACTTGAGAAAAGTAGTGTTTCTTTTTTTTTTTTATTAAAAAGTTTTTTTAAAAAATTCACATATTTTCCCTTCCCTCCTCCCCCCCTCCTGCCCCAACCCTCCCGCCCCCCAGGACTTCCCAGGGCAAATACAGGATATAGCATTTAACAAACATACATACATACATACATACATACATACATACATACATACATACACATAAGCTAACTATAGGTTTATCTCCCTTTTGCACTTTAACTCCCCTTGTTCATATCTGAATATAACTATTTAAACCAATTATTGCTTGAAGATAATAAATCCAACTTCGTTCTTGTCCGTTCTTCAATAATAAGCAAGTCTTCTTTCTTCCAGCATTGCACAATCAGCGCCCAATTACAAATAACCATCACATCTCCAACCCTTATATTATAAAAACCTTACTTTTACTTTTTACCCCATAAACTTATATCGATTCTTCCTGAAAACATTCCTTACTTAATAACTTTGCATAAACTTATTCATCTTATTCTCTACACTTTAGTGTTAATATACTTCAAAACAAAAATAAGAAAAGTAGCATTTCTTAACAGTAACAGAGTTGGAAGGGACCTTGGAGGTCATTTAATCCAACCCCCTGCTCACACAGGAGACCTGTATTAGGGATTCGAACTGCCGAACTGCCGATCTTTCTGCCACCTAGTCAGGATTTTGTTTAAAGAGTTGTGGACTGGTGCTACCAAGTTATGGTCGTGTGCTTTTTTTCCTTTAAAGCCAAAGTGTTGCACAGCCTTATTGCTTGCTGAGGATGTTTTGTAAATAATTAGGAAATGAATATTTCAAATGCATGCAGTAAACATCATAAAAACTATGCATTTCTTTAAAACAGGTATGTGTAATGTTTTGGCGTCTAATGGCCTTAAATCATATATCAAGCCTAAACTACAAAAACAGCAGGGTGACAACAACAAAAAAATAGAGATAATTTAAATTCAATGAGTCTACTTCAGTGGTAGCACCTTAGTGACCTTAGTTATCTCCAAAACTGAAGGAGAATTGGACCAGTTTAATTCTTGGATGGAGTGCATAGAAAATCCCAAGATTGTTGCCTAGGCAATGGAAAATTTTTAAAAATGGTAAAAGTTTATTGTTACCAAGGAAGTTGTATGGGAATGCCCATGTAGTTATCAAAATATTGTTTTGAGGGAATCTTTGTTTTCAATGCAGTTTAGTACACTTGCTTAAAAATATTCCCATGTGTTTAATGTTTTTAAAATAATTCCTCTGTCCTACCAGCCAAATAAATAAAAAACTTGAGTTTTCTGAAGAACTTCTCTGGAATACCCTCTTGATAATTTCCATCATGACTTTTCTTTGACATCATCTTTCTGGCAAGAGTAGCAATTGTTCAGAGGTAATTTACACAAGACAGAAGCAAGCGGGAGCTGAGGTCACAGTAGATGGGAAAACTCCCGTTGTCTCAGTAATACTCAGTAATACCATCTGCTGACATCACCTCCTTTGCTGAAGTCCTATGCAGCAGATACAACTTAGTAGTGGTTCTTTACAATTTTGTAATGAGGCCACAAGCCATATCCAGTGCTAGGCTCACACATTAGCCATATTTATTCTGAAAGAATGACAATATTATTTCAAAACTTTCTTAATCTTTTATATTATTTCCTTTCCCAAAACTTTAGACTGCTGCTTTTTACTTAATTATTCAAAGAATGTAATGGATCCCTCTGTCTTATCTCCATCTCTAGACTTCTTGGACTGATTTTCTTGAGGATATATGTAAAATGTGTCCTTTGCTGCTTCTATTAGTTGTTGGCACCAACAAAAGTGATACCAAAATTACAATAGGTGCATCATGAAGACATCAAGTAAATGCTGCAATGATGTACAGATGTGTGACAATAATACAGTAGGTTGTGATGTTTGCATGATAATGTGATCATACATATTTCATCAGTAACCCTTCTACTAGTTCCACTGGCCAAATTTATTAAGGAGAAAATTTTGAATAAGCAAACTCCTCAATTAACAGCTTGGTTTGCTCCAGGGTTCTTTCTGGTTGAATCCAAAAACACCCCACAACATCTAAACAATATTTACATAACAGAGAGATACCCTGGATTTGGCCAAGTCTGGATCTGAAGGTTAAATGAAAAAAGGGGATTCAGTGATTAATGGATTTATCCTCAAAATAGAGTGATTCTTGAAATTCTCAGGATGCCTCTTAAGGGATGAAAATATCCTGAAGGTCGAGAGAGATCATATTATGTCTAAAAAGAAAAAAAAATACTCTAATTTCTACAAACTTACCATATTGTGCCTCTAATACTGTAGCTTTCCTTTTGTCCTTAAAAGCAGGGTGCAAAATTATAACCATTTATACTTTTTTTCCATGCAACCTTATAAGACGACAAAATCATTTGACTTTTTTGCTAAAGTTATGAGCACTGACTATGATTGAACCATTTTCAGAGCAACTAGATCAGATCAGTTCTCTCAATTAGGCCTCTGAATTGGATTACTTAGTTTTAGCACCCCTAATATATAAATGAAAAAAGCTAGTTTCCGTAAATAAGGAGGCAATGAGAGGACTTTCTTTTTCATTGTACCAAAGGTGCTTTTTCCAAAAGGCATCTAGGCTTTTTTGATTTTTTTCTTTGAAAACGTTTTGCTTCTCATCCAAGAAGCTTCTTCACTACAATTCTACCTTTTTCTCTGGAACTTCACATTAAAGTATAACTCTTCCTCGGCTGGTTTACAAGTCTCTAAATCAATTAAACATGCTTGAAACCTATACTGTATTGGGAGGGAGAATTAAAAAAAAAAGACAATGACTTCAACCACAGAGTTGTGACAATCTTCACTCACTCACATACACACATACAGGCAATAATGGTTGATTTGAGTCACTGCCTCTGTTCTACAAAATTAAAATATTCCAGTAGGGTGTTTGGTCAAACAATTATTTTTCAATAGTGTTTGTAAAAGTCCTATATAAAGTTATAATTGTGTTTTTCCAGTCATCTACCTTATCATTTCACAATAAATTTCAGTTTCTTCTTCCCCATTGGAAATTCCCTCTTCTTTGGAGCATCCATTTATATTCTTTCATTCCTTCTGGAAGGTTTCATACAGATAGATTAGGTACTTTCAAACTGCAATATGGAATACAGTGTAGGTTTTAGTTGTTGCATGTTCTTGTGAGATGGCCTCAATTTAATTTCTCTGAAAGAAGAAAGATAGAAATATATTACCATTAATTAAGATGAAGAAGAATGTAATCTATTTCCAACAGTTAATCTATTGCTAATATTATTAGCAAGCAACAATGGTAACTATTAGGCTGTGTAATAAAATCAGAAAATCTTTTTACAAAATTTACTTCTTATGTGTATCTACAGTAAGGCAGGAAGGCTATTCACCTAATCTGTAATGGAGAATTTTTAATATGTGCTCTTTGTATTTTGAATATTTGCTCTTCATTTCTGTTTCAACAGAGGTTCAAGAAATAAGATTCCGAACAATATGATCACATTTCCCTTAAATTATTTTCTTTATTATTTATTTATTATATTTCCATATAAAATGGGGACAAGATATGCTCAGTATATGGAAGCTCAAAGACTAATACATCTGGAAGTCATTAAGTTTGGAGAAAGTGTTTTAAATCACTTAGTATACTGACTCTCAGTTTGATTTACTCTAAACTGAATCTTTATGTCAAGAATAGAAACAGTTTAGCTTTTCTCGAATAGTGAGAGCCACTATCAGCTCATACTTCCGCTCATTGCTGAAATCAGTATAAATCTATTTAAACCTAGATAGTTTAGAATATTAATTCTGATTTTAAAAAATTATCTGTGATCTCATATTCTCGTATCAATTTAAGCAGAAACACTGTCATTTATTTTTCTTATTAATAAGATAATGTTTTAGGTATTACTGTACATGTAAAGAAACCATCGCCCTTCCCTGCGGCTTCCAAAAAGCCAATATTTTTCTCTCCTTAGACAAAAGTCATAATATGTGCTTCTAATTTCTTGCAATTTTAGTTAAAAATTCAACCAGTTAGACACCTCTTTGTTAGCTTTAACCTGTATATCATCCCACTAGATAACTGTCTGCCAATTCTTTTTGTAATAACTGAAAGTTTCACTGAAAGTACAAAGGATTAATTTTCATTTCAAACTAAAGAGATTTATATGAAAATTAGCACATTTATGTAAAGTTAATAAAGACTAATACAGTACATTTTCAATATACTCCAGTTGGTCTGAAAAATATTTGCTTATATTTCATATTCTTGAAGGATTCCCACATGATTGAAAAACTTGATTTCCAGACTCTAAATATCACATGGAAGGAACAAAACTGAGCCTGGTGGCTCAGCAGACTGATGGCATTGTTATTAACACCAGCTGTCTGCAATTACTGTAAGTTCGAATCTCACCAGGCTCAAGGTTGACTCAGCCTTCCATCCTTTCTAAGGTAGGTAAATTGAAGACCCAGTTTGTGGGGGCAATAAGCTGACTTTGTATAAATATACAAAAGTATGAAGGCTATTGCTTAACGCATTGTAAGCTGCCCTGAGTCTCCGGAGAAGGGCGACATATAAATCAAATTTAAAAAAAAACTAATATAATTGTCATTTCTCACCTTTGTGTGGTGATTTCTATTACAATGGTTAAATTTGTATTCTGCTTTTTCAGTGGGATAAATTTTCTGAGAGCTGCCCCATGCGATGCGTAACTAGCTGGACCCACTTCACAATATTTTACTTTTTTCAGAATTCCTTTTCCAGATCTATACTCTGTCTAGTGTCCTCTGTACATGCTCAGATGGTGCTGGTAGAAGAGAGCAATGCTAAATTGTCCAATCAAAAGAGGCAAACATCAAGTCAATAAATGTGTACAAAGTTTGATTTTTCTTCTTTAAAACACTAATTCCCCATGTTCCTTGATACCTGTTTGGTGACACCAGCTGAATATCTGAAATATATTGATGATACCCTGTCAATTTCTGTGTACTAGGGAACAATGGTGAGGCTGGACAGGTACTGAAATAGTCTTCTGGGCTAGGCAATAATGATCTGACTGAGAGGTAATAAATGAAGATATATACATTCTGGCTCTTAAATTCTAAATGAGACTGAAGAGTTTATGTTCACAGCCTAGGGAAGTGATGGCTAACCTCTTTTTCCTCAGGTGCCAAAAGCGCACCTGCATGCATGACAGTGCGTGTAAGCATGCTGACACCCATAATGCAGTGCCCCCTGCAGGCCACCCCCCGTGCATGTGCACGTGACCCCCATTTTGGTGCTACCAGGCCTCCCTGAAGCCTCCTGGAACCAAAAATAGGGCACAGGGGGGTGCTGCATCCCCCCACCCCTGCGCAAGCAGGCATGACCCCCCACACCTCACGCATGCGTGCATGAGCCACCCCCACCCCCCACACATGTGCGCATCTTCCAGCAGAGACATGAAAATCAGCTGGCCGGGGCAAAGTGCGTGGGTATGCGTGGTAGAGCTGACCTGGGCGTCAGCTCGCATGCCCGCAGAGATGGCTCCACATACCTGTATATAGGTTCACCATCACAGGCCTAGGGAATGAAAATTGGAGATAGAGGTGATTGGACCAAGGAATGGCTAAAGAAGAATAGCCAAATTACAGTGACCTTCTATCTGATGAATGAGTCAACTTCCTTTAATGCAATGTGTTTGAAGACTTTTTTAAACCTCACTTAATACAAGATATATCTGATAAAATTCTGACTGTATTCAGTGCTGGCCTACTCATCTGGTTTTACCTAATCTCTTAGTGGCATTGAATACCATCAATCCTTCTGGAGTGTTTATGAGAGTCAGAGGCCAGAGGCTCTGTTTTGCAGAGTTTTCTCTACTTCTTGCAGGTCCACTCAGTCAGAGGAGGAGCAGGAGAACCTGATCCCACAGCCATTCCACATTGGGATGACTCCAGGCTTGGTGCTATCCCCCATTCTTTTTAAGTACCTACAATAAATACACTGCTAGGAGATAATCTATCAGTTTTGGGAGTATCATTAGCATCAGCATGCTAATGATACCCAGTTCTGTATCTCCACCCCAGGCCAAGCAGGAGATAGGACTTGGTGCCTGGAGGGACTGTATATGACAAAAGGCCAAATTTTAGCCTGCTGTTTGTTTGGAAGCCTTCTTGCTTCAGGCTCATTCAGTCCATGGCTCTGGACAGCCTGGCACTCCCTCTAAGAAGCTTGCATTAAAACTGGGATTCTCCTTGTGTTAATGGCTATAACTGGAACAATTGGCAGGGTTGTAGCCAGGATTCAAGCTCAGATTCTATTGCATCCTGTTTCTGGAGCAAGAGGCCTCATGTTTGAACTATAATAAGATGCTCTGAGTGAAGGTGTCCTTAAAAGCTCCCAAGAAGCTGTGGCAGAAATGACAAGACACTTCTTTTCACTGGAGTAAGACATGTGAGGTTCAGGGCAAGTTTGTGTTCTCTTCTTGGATATTTGGTTGTCTTCACACTGAAGGAGCAGATCAGCCCCTTGTCATTGTGGAAATGGAAAAAGTGCAACAGCCAGTCTCGTCTCCAAACTTGTCAGATTTCTATGTTCACTTTTCATTTCCCCAGAACTATTGTTTTCAACAAGACTGGAAGTTCCTTTAACTTTCCCATCACTTAAAATGGAACACAGTGTTGCTTTCTTTCTGTGAAGCACACCACTACCAATCCAAGGATTTCCCCACTGATCAAAAAATGTTGTATTACTATATAGTAGACTACAAAAATCCAGACAAAATGGCAGCAGATATACTAGAAACCCTTAAATTTCTACTGCCATCTAGTGATCTTCTGAATGTTACCAATCAAATTTGGTGGCTCTAGTTATTCCAAAAATGTCTTACTGGGATGGGGAGGAAAGTTGAAAGAACAAGCAAAAGACAACAAACAGTTCTCCTTGCTCACATACCCTGCATCTTGAAAGCCAAGGTCACCTTCCCAAAACGTGTTTGGGAAGCAGCTGACCTACCCAGAGGGTTGAGCTGAAGTTTCTTAGAAGTTTCTCATGGGCATTGCAAGGAAGGAAAATTAGTCGCCTTGTCTTCCAAGTATTTATTTGAACTTGTACGCCCAACTGAGAAGCTTGCATTAACAGATTTACAGAGTTGGAAGGGACCTTGTAGGTCATGTAGTCCAACTCCCTGCAGGAGACCCAAGCAGGAGACCCTACACCATTTCTGACAGATAGCAGTCCAGTCTCTTCTTGAAAGTTTCCAGTGATGAAGCTCCCACAACTTCTGAAGGCAACCTGTTCCATTGGTTGATTGTTTTCACTGTCGGAACATTTCTCCTTATTTCCAAGTTGAATCTCTCCTTGCTCTGTCCATTATTCTTTCCATCTTCTATTCTTTCCAGTTTCTGTACATTATTCCTTGTCTGGCCTTCAGATGCTTTGGAAAATAGCTTGACCCCCTCTCCTCTCTGTGGAAGCCCCTCAAATATTGAAACTGTGCTATCACGTCTCCCCTGGTCCTTTTCTTCACTAGATATGCCCAGTTCTTGCAACCATTCATCCTATGTTTTAGCTTTCAGTCCCCTAAATCATCTTGGTTGTTCTTCTCTCCCCTTTTTTTCAAGCGTCTCAACATCTTTTTACAGCATGGTGACCAAAACTGGATGCAGGTGTGGTCTTACTAAGGCTTGATAGAGTGGTATTAGCACCTCACTTGATCTTGAATGCATCCCTCTGTTAAGGCAATTTAGGATTTTGGCTGTTTGCTCATATTTAATTGGTTCGCAGGGATCCACAAGACGTCGAAACTGGTTTGGGGGACCCAAAACGCCCCCTTCCCTGCTCCCTTCCCACGCCGTTTTCCAACCATCCAGCCGCTCATCGGTCCCTGTAAGGTCCGACGCTTCTGACCTCATAGGGAGGGCGGAGCTAGGAAGCGGCAAGGCAGTCCGAGAAGGTTTTACCCGAGAGTTAAGGCGAAGAATCCGCTAGCAGGGCGAAAGAGGCGCGTCCCGCGGGGAGAAGTCCGTCCGGAGTTTTGGAGGGCGTGGGAGAAATCCGGATCCTCCACTGTAGAAAAGATCTCCCTATCCCGCCTAGCGCCGATTAAAAGAGGGAAGACCCAGGATGGATAAATATAAAGGTAAGGGAAGGGCGCCTCTTGTGCTTTTCTCCCGAGCGTGGGAAAGGGCTGGAAGGCTCGGCCGGTTGTTTGTCCGCCGTGGGTGTTCTTTCACATCGGGGAAATGTTTTCTGGGAAGAGCACGTAGCGCTGCTTCTGCCTGGATTCCCCCGTTCTAATCCTCCCTGCTTTTCAGGGGTTTCGGGGAGCAGGCGCAGGTTTCTTGGGAGCTGCGATTTGGACAAGTGGGCGACGTGGGTGGATTCGTGCGTGGACAGTGGCGCAAGAATTAATCGGGCGTCGCGTTGTGCAAGCGAGATTATGCGCCGTCTCTCTTCCAGAACTGGTCCGAGGAAGGGAGGGATCTGTCTTTGGACGCCTGGCAGTGGGGGAGGGAGGTTTGAAGGATGGTGGTGGTCGCAGGCTAAGAAGCAACAAAGTCCTTGAAACTCTAAACCTGGAAAGGAAGGCAGAGATGTGGCTGCGAGGGTGCGCGCCTCTGTTCTTCGCGGTGACTCACCTGGCCCACCCAGAGCACCTGAGAGCTGAACCCGAGAGGGCCGCCAGCCGGACCGCCAGGAAGCGGGCGAGACTTGCAAACGGTGCGTCCCAACCGAGGATGTGAGAGACAGAGACGAGGGGGGGGAAGCGAGGGAGAGAGTGAGAAAGAGGGAAGAGAGGAGAGGGGAGAGAGAGAGAGAGAGAGGAGAGAGAGAAAGAGGAGAGAGAAAGAGAGGAGAGAGGGAAGGAAGCAGGGAGGGAGAGGGAGAAGAGAGGAGAGAGAGAGAGGAGAGATGGAAGGAGGGAGGAAGGAAAAGAGAGAGAGAGAAAAGAGAGAGAGAGAGGAGACGGAGGAAGAGAAGGGGGAGAGAGAGAGAGGAGAGAGAAAGAGGAGAGAGGAAAGAAGGAGGAAGGGAGAGGGAGAGAGAGGAGAGAGAGAGAGGAGAGATGGAAGGAGGGAGGAAGGAAAGAGAGAGAGAGAAAAGAGAGAGAGAGGAGACGGAGGAAGAGAAGGGGGAGAGAGAGAGAGGAGAGAGAAAGAGAGGAGAGAGGAAAGAAGGAGGAAGGGAGAGGGAGAGAGAGGAGAGAGAGAGGAGAGATGGAAGGAGGAGGGAGGAAGAGGAAAGAGAGGGAGAGAGAAAAGAGAGAGAGAGAGAGGAAGGGAGAGGGAGAGGGAGAGAGAGAGATCAAAGATTCCGCTACAGCTACTTCATGACATACGAAAGCAACCGAAAAATAATTTGGGAACTTTCTGAGTTTCGCCTGCAATCTCCGCGCGATTATGCTGGCTGGGCACTTGAGGCTGGAAGGCATAGCCGGCTACTGGTTTTGTGGCTACTAGTTTCGCTGCGGCGATTTCTCCAGGGCTGGAAAACCTGTTTGAATAGTATTGAAGGAATAATTTGAACAGGAGTTAAGGAATTGTTTAAATACTTTGCATAGTTTAAATAGTCCTTAAGGATGCGATTTTTGGAGCGTAGTTTCTAAAAGGACATCTGCTTGAACTCCCGGTGGTGAGGAAAATGGGCTCTGCACGTTCTCAGAAGCTGATGTTTACTAATCAAATAATAATCAGTGGTGCTGTAAACAGGAAGATGCTATGTTATTTTGTGGTAATACAGTATGTTATTTGCAATTAGGGTTGTTTTGTTTTGTTTTGTTTTACTTTTACTTTAGGCACCTGGGTTCATGTCTATAAGATGGTGACCTTTATTAAATAAACAAGTACTGGCATGTAATAAAGCAAATCCTGGATATTGGGCTCCTTCATTATAGAGCCTGAGTGGCGCAGCAGACTAATGCTACTGTTAAAGGTAGTATTTAGCTTCCAGATGCCTGCAATTACTGCGAGTTCAATTCTCACCAGGCTCAAGGTTGACTCAGCCTTCCATCCTTTCAAAGGTAGGTAAAATGAGGACCCGGTTTGTGGGGGCAATAAGCTGACTTTGTATAAAATATACAAAAGTATGAAGGCTATTGCTTAATGCCTTGTAAGTTGCCCTGAGTCTCTGGAGAAGGGTGGCATATAAATCAAAAAATCAAAAATAAAAAAAAGTATTAGTGTGTGTGTGTGAGAGAGAGGGGAGGGGAAGGGGAGAGAGAATGGTGTGTGACCATGAATATGTGCCAGTAAAAAAGCATCATAGCTGTCTAGCCCAGTGGGATGTCCTTGCCCGCTATAGCAGCCACGCCCACTATTGGCCCCAGCCTTGCCTAAAGTCCTTTGGCCTAAATAGGTTCTCTACCTCTATATTGCACACTATTTTTCCGCCAAAATCAAACTTAACAAAATGCAATCTATTTTTGGTATTTTGCAAAAAGAAAAAAAAAATCCCGGGAGATGGGGAAGTGCTCAGTGAAACTTTCTCCGCTGGAAAGAAGAACCTTGCAAGATTATTTTGATATCGCTTGAAATATGCTAAAAATGCACTTTTCCAGCATTCAGCCTTACGCTTGAACATATTATATATATACATACATATACAAACACACACCTGCCCGCTTACTTAAGTAATAGGTTGTAGGACCAGTTTTCAGGGTGATCTGGCAATGCCAGTACACATCAGGACCTGAAAATCCAGCTCTCTGCATTTATAACTCTAAAATGAGAAGCAAGTTATCTTCAGCACTCTAATCTTAGGTTGCTCTCCTGTGTTTCTCCTTCCAAGGGAGATAATCAGTCAGCCCATCCAAGGAGCAATTTAGGTGGAATCTGAACATATAATTGTTCAAGAAAATCTCCCACATTCTGAAACTAGTTCGTGCAAGTACTATGGGATTATGATTCAATCCTCTTCTCATTTACCCCTCATTTACATGCTGTAAGCGTGAGAGTCAGTCACTGTTTTTCAGTGTCATTGAAACTTGGGACTGTTTCCAAACAAACGGTTGTAAGTCGAGGACTACCTGTAGTCTCTAATGTTGTAGAACATTACCAGTTGAGCATGTACAGGATGGGAAAGACCTGCCGTGTTGCAAAATGTTGGATCCAACCATACTGGATAACTTTTGTCCGGTCTCCAACCTTCGCTTTGTCGCGAAGGTTGTTGAGAGCGTGGTGGCACGGCAGCTCCCGTTGGCCCTGGAGGATACAGACTACCTGGATCTGTACCAATCGGGTTTCAGGCCGGGGTACAGCACGGAGATGGCATTGGTCATGCTGGTGGATGATCTTTGGAGGGCTCGGGACAGGGGATACTCCTCTGTTCTGGTCCTCTTGGATCTTTCGGCGGCTTTTGATACCATCGACCATGGTATCTTGCTGCGATGGCTCGAGGGGTTGGGGGTGGAAGGCACTGTTCTACGATGGTTCTCCTCCTATCTCTTGGGCTGTACACAAGTGGTGTTGGCAGGGGGGCAGAGGTCGGCTATGAGGCCTCTCACTTGTAGGGTGCCCCAGGGGTCAGTCCTGTCGCCTCTCCTGTTCAACATCTATATGAAGCCACTTGGGAAGATCATCTGTGGTTTTGGGGTGCGGTATCATCAGTACGCTGATGATACCCAGCTTTTTATATCCACCCCAAACCAGCCCAGTGATGCCCTCGAGGTGATGTCCCGCTGCCTGGAAGTGGTACGGACCTGGATGGGGAAGAACAGGCTCCGACTCAACCCTGCCAACACCGAGTGGCTGTGGGTACCGGAATCTTGGTCCGATCGAGATATTCCATCATTGACCATTGGGGGTGAGATGTTACCCCCTGTGGATAGGGCTCGCAACTTGGGTGTCCTCCTGGATTCACAGTTGTCTCTGGAAGATCATGTAACAACCGTGACCAGGGGCGCATTTGCCCAGGTCTGCCTTGTGCACCAGTTGCGCCCTTACTTGGACCAAGATGCTGACCGAGTAACGTAGCGTTACTCATGCACTGGTCACCTCCTGTCTTGACTACCGCAACTCTCTCTACCTAGGGCTGCCCTTGAAAACCACTTGAAGGCTTCAGTTGGTGCAGAATGCGGCCGCACGGGTTGTGATGGGAGCGTCTCGACACTCCCATGTTAACCCCTACTGCGCGACTTGCATTGGTTACCGGTTGCCCTTCAGGTGAGGTTCAAGGTGCTGGTTATTACCTACAAAGCCCTTCATGGCCTAGCCCCGGGATATTTGTCGGACCCCCTGCAGCCAGCGACAATTCCCAATCGCCCGCTGCGTTCCCACAGACAGGGCCTCCTCAGGGTGCTGTCGGCCAGACAGTGTCAGCTGGCAACCCCCAGGGGGAGAGCTTTCTCTGTGGGTGCACTCACCCTCTGGAACCAACTTCCTTTGGAGCTCCGGATGGCCCCTGACCTTCACTCATTCCGCCGCGATTTGAAGACCTGGTTGTTCCACAGCTTGGACTGATGGGGGGTTTCTTAATGAATGTTTGTTTTAAATTGGAATTTTAATCTTATATTGTCTTTTAATGAGGAACTGTGAATCTTTACCATTGTGAGCTGGCCTGAGTCCTTGGAGATAGGGCAGCATATAAATTGCATTATAAATAAAATAAATAAATAAATAAAAGGAGGCTGCCCTTACAAGCTGTGGACTAAAAGAGATTGTGGTCCAGCTGTCACTTTCTTGGTCTGGAATTGCTGCTTCATTCATATATTCACCTGCCCTGAATAGATTACTGTCCCCAAGTTAGTCACTTCAAGGTTATCTCCCAAAGGACATAGTGAGAGTAGCCACTGTGGCCATATTGCATTGCATTGTGCATCTCCTCAGAAGACAGTTTGCTGTAGGTGGCCAGCTGTAGATGAGAAGTTGTGTTGGCTTCTTCTGTAGAAGGCATGCAGGAGAAGACAAGCAGTGGTATGGACCAGTTGTGGTGCTTGAGAGAGAGGCAAATCTCAAATCTCAAAGTTGGTGCGTGGGAATATCCTTTTGCCTTTCTGCAAACCTCAATGTTATAAGACTCGTGCAGCTGGATGTCTTACGGATGGCATTGACCTTCTGCTTTGAAACAGACTCTTTGCTTTTCCCAGGCAGAGAAATGCAGCGCCTGACAAAATGGAAACTTTTTTCTTTTCATTTGTATAAATTCCGCAGGAACAGATCTTCTTTCTCCTCTGATGTGTGATCACTTACTGGCTAGTTTGTGGATTTCTTGGAAGCATACTGCTGACTGTGCCAACACAAAATGGTGCATTTTATTTATTAATTAATTAATCCACTACTCTGGCTTTCTTTTCTTTCTTGCCACTTTCAGCATTCCTTAAAAATGGAATTGATCCTCAACCTAGAATTTGGTCCTTAGCCCTTTTTCTATTTAATAAATTGCTTAGTATTTAAATATTTTAAGAAAGAGAACTTGTGAGAATCATACTACAACCTTTTTAAAATTCTATTTTCTTGTTCTAAAAGGTCCACATTCTTTTGCTGAAAAATTTTAACAGTTTCTAAGACTTATTGTTCGTTCATTCATTTCATTTCATTCATTTCATTCATTCATTCATTCATTCATTCATTCATTCATTCATAAATATGCAAACTATCTTGTGAGTACATAGGATTGCAATATTAATTTCCGTTCTGTCATATCTGCCTTAATAAATAAGTGACTTAATTTATTTATGAATTTAATTTTTAAAAACAGACTAATTACTACAAAATTGCCTGATAATTTTCAATACTGTTGTAAGCAAACTTTTTTTTGCACTTGTTTGCAGGAAGGTAACAATGTAGGGATGGCTGGACATTTTAGTTGCTATTTTGCTGTGTAGCTATTTTAATTAGATTGTAACGATTTTTTTTAAATGTTTGTGTTTTAATGTTTTGTTATGCAGCCTTGCCCCATCAGGATGGGGCATGATGTGAACTCAAATTAGGACATAATTTTAACTGCTTGGAGGGTGATGTAATTCTCTGGCTGTGCAGAGTGGCCTTAGAATGATTCCTGCAGGTTCATTAGAATTCTTCCTTTAATTTTCTCAGAATTACTTGTGCTTTGAGGCTGAATTTTTTCACAAGTTTCTGGTTGGCCCATTCTGATGAAAACATTGGTTTCAATATACATCTACCGTTATCATTTCAAAAATATGCTGCTTTTCAAAATATTTCTGTGGCAATCTGAAGGGTGTTCTGAGTTTATTGATAGCTGAAAACAGGAATACTGCTGATAATACTTGAGCAATGCTGAGTAGGCTAACTACTTCTTGGATGCATAATGAGATATTGTCATTGATGTGCTACTCTGGTGACAAATCTCACCTTTGAATGCACAAATGTTTCTTGCTCTTAACACTGTTAAAATGTACAACCCAATATTTTAAATAATGAAACATAGGGCCTTTTTAGTATGCCACCTGATTTGGGAGATCACGATAATTTTGTCAGTTAAAAATGTATTTTTTGGAAAAAATGACAAGCAAGTAAAAAGAGAAATTATTGCAACTGTATGTTGATTCTACCATCATTCAAAACAACTGTTCAATATTTGGCTAGACATATGGATATAGGAAATGTATTGACTTGCTTTGATAGGACTTAGTTCTTTTGTGAAGAAATGGGTTGAACATAAGATGCTGCATGCAAGGATTTGCATGTAGAAACTTGTATCCTAAATATATAATTAAAACAATTAAAATTAATGGCACTCATTACCTTTTCCAGGGCAAAGAATAGAATGGACTGGCTAAACTGCAGATGTTATTATCAAAACTGACAGTGCTATCTATTAAGAGATAATATCTGCCAACCAGAAACCAACCCAGTTGCTATATACTGCTGGAAGTGCTGAATACTAAATTATTAGCTGCAGACAACACCTTTTATGTATGGAGAAGTATTGCAGGTTTTACTTGTTAGATAAAAATGTTCAGGTTGAAGTGAAGGAACAATTAATCACAGTATATAGGTGCTTTGTGAACATTTGTCCAGGAAAATTATTGCTTGTAGTGTTGAATTCTGTGTATATAATAAATAAATGAAGCAGCTCGTAGCCAATTTTGTGATACAAACAAAATGATGATTATTGACTAGGCAAACCATAGGTGGGATGTGTGTCCTTCTAGATCAGGGGTCCTCAAACTACGGCCATTAGGCTGCATACGGCCCAACAAAGCCATTAAAGAGCCTTGGTAGTACAGTGGTCTAAAGCACCCTGTTATTAAGACCAGCTGCCTGCAATTACTGCAGGTTCAAATCTCACCAGGCTCAAGGTTGACTCAGCCTTCCATCCTTTCTAAGGTAGGTAAATTGAGGACCCAGTTGTGGGGGCAATAAGCTGACTTTGTATAAATATACAAAAGAATGAAGGCTATTGCTTAGCACATTGTAAGCCGCCCTGAGTCTCCGGAGAAAGGCGGCATATAAATCAAAGTAAAAAAAAAATTCCACCAAGGACCATGAGGCTGCCCCATCCACATCACCCCGCCCACCTGCTGGCCCCCACCCTTTGGCCGAGTGCAGGACTTAAATTCCCGAGCCCCGCAGGCTGGAACTGGAAGATAAGGCCAATATTTTTGGCCTGCAGAGTGCTTCTGGAGGCAGGGGAGGTGAAAAATGGGGTGCGCTTCCCGTAGCACTCTACAGGCCAAAAACAGGGCACATGGAGGCCTCCCGGGCTGTCACCACACCCCATTTTTCATCTCCCCCACCTTCAGAAGATAAATAGAGAGAGAGAAAGAGAGAGAGAGAGAGAAAGGGAGAAGTAGAGAGAAAGAGAGAGAGACACACACACACACACACACACACACACACACAGAGAGAGGGAGAGGGAGAGGGAGAGAGGTGGAAAGAGAGAGAGAGAGAGACTTGTTGATTGTAAACTCCTTGGGGCTGAGAAGAATTGCTGCAAAACTAAGTTTCGTACAGTGGACCACTAGACTCCTAAACAACTGAAAATCTAGTAAAAAGAAAAGTAAATCTAGTAAAAAGAAAAGTCAACCAAAAAAGCAACATGCAAGCAAAAGCAAATAAAACACCCCAGAAGCAAAAAAAATTAAAGTTTAATTTGTGTGCCTTGTTTAATAGACTGCTAAAATAGCCACGCCCACCTAGTCACATGACCTAGCCACACCCTCCCAGTCACATGACCACCTAGCTACGCCCATCCAGCCAGTCTGGCCCTCCAACAGTCTGAGGGACCGTGAATTGGCCCCCTATTTAAAAAGTTTGAGAACCCCTGTTCTAGATGTTGCTTGAGCACAATTTCAATTGCCTTAGCCAGCATGAGAGAGATGATGAAACCTGTAATTCAAGCACATTCAGAAGGCCACATATTCCCCATTCATGTTTTAAAGGATTATTTGTTCAGGATATCAAGATAAGAAAATCTAAGAATTTGAGCATCAGTTCTAGGGTCCAAGAATTTTAAAACAGTTTGCTTCTAAGTCAGACATTGTGGATTTTTTTCTGTTACCTGGGAACTGGATGTAGTTGCATCTTATTTAAATCTGTATATGGTTTTACACTTTCTATTGCTTACCTACCTTCCTTGTTAGAATTCCCTGGTTTCACTGTAGAATATTGCTTGATATATATTGATTATATATCAATATAATACTAGGGGTGAATTGCATGACTTCAAAATTTTAGGTGCCTAGAGATTTTTGTGTTCTTGATTATTTTGTTAAAAAACTTTACATGGTTGAAAATAAGTAATAATATGAGTTAAGGGGAGTTAAACCATGTCTCCCGGGAACTAATTGCTGGAAAAGAGCAATATTTTCACTGGAATAAGCACTTTTGGGAATATGTAAATTCTAGCCATGCAAATTAAGTACAGTATGTTGAAAGACTAAAACATGCTTTGGTGGAGAAGGGGAGACAGTAGGAATGCTTGGAATCTCAAAAGCATGTGGGACAAGAAAGGAAGAAACAGTGTGCTCTAACTTAAGGAGGAAACCAGATGATTAATTTCAAGTATCCAGAATAAGTTATGCAAACTGACCTTTTATACACTTAGTTTGGAATGATCATAGCCCACAGAAAATCTGTAGGATTAATGAAGTGAATTGAACTGTAAATATACTAAATTTGCATCTGTGAATAACTGTCCATCATTCCAGTCAAAATAATGTTCAGCAATAATAGAAACATGGCAACATAAATGGCATTATCATCATCATTAATTGTGGGCAACAGAAATGGTGATATCTATTTCAAGGCAAGATTATGCTGTTCTCATCTATTTCAACTTTCTCTTTTTTCCTCCACTCTTTCTAGGAAAACCTGGTTCAAAGGCAACCGGGCATCTCAGGTTCTGCTTTGGTATTATCTTTAAGCAGCCTAAACCATGCAGTGGTGTTTTCCAGCCTTGGCAATTTTAAGAATTCGTCAACCAGCATGCTTAAAGTTGTTGAAATCAAGAAATATTGCCACATAGAAAGCCCTATAACATTTTGTGTGGAGGGGATGTTTTTCTCTTGTTCTTTGAGTCCTATTCTAGATGCCCAATTGATTTCCTTTTATTTGATTTATTTATTATTTTATTATTATGTATTAGAGTCGTGGTGTGGCAGTGGTTAGACTGCAGTATTGCATGCTAACTCTGCCCACTGCCAGGAGTTTGATCCTGACCAGCTCAAGGTGGATTCAGCCTTCCATCTTTCCAAGGTTAAATAAAGACCCAGTTTATCGGGGGCAATATGCTGACTTTGTAAAACATGTAAAGAATGCTGTAAAACACTATGAAGTGGTATATAAGTCTAGGTGGTATTACTATTATTTGTACCCTGTTTCCCCCAAAATAAGACATCCCCTCATAATAAGCCCAATCGGGCTTTTTGAGCGCATGGCAATAAGGCAAAGCACTTATTTCAGGGTTCAAAAAAATATAAGATAGGGTCTTATTTTCGGTAAAACACGGTATTTGGTTTTGTTTTTTCTTTTGAACATTCAAGACAGCATACATGGGAATTGCTTCTCATTTTATCAACACCGTATGAAATAGGTTGGGCTGAAAGAAAATGACTAATTCAAAATCACCAAGGAAGCTCCACAGACTATGGAAGACCCTTGTTCAATACAAAGAGAACTCCAGGTTCGAATCCTGGTATCTTCAGGGTGGAGCTAGAAAAGACTCTTGTTTTACACTCAGAAGAGTTGCTACCACTTTGTATATTATTAAAAGCACCAAGTTAAAGGCACCAATTGTTTGACTTTCCCTTAATGGTTTCTAATGGCTGACCATATTTATAAATTACAATGTATTTTTCTCTGTGTGAACTATTATTGAATTGTAGGCCCCTTTGAGAATCTTGCAAAGTAGAGAACTGGGCTTTAAATATGCATTCAGCACAAATAGAATTAAGACACCTGTTACAATCATACTGTTAAAACTAGGTAAATATGCTATTTCTCAGTACTTGAATGGAAAATTAGGCTCTGATTTAAACTACCTTGAGAGTACAGATTTATGTCTGTTTATAGGAGCATAGATGAGAACTTATCACAGGTTTTTTCATGAATGTAGGATATAAGTCCACACACTTATGTTATTTTAGTTGTATGCAAGAAAAATTACTGTATTTGAATCTGGATTATTAGATATGGTGGGATAGGGATAATTAGATAATAATCTAAAGACTGGAAGATAACAACTGATTCAAACCATTTTCTAATACAGCTGAATGTACAGTTTCTAATAAGATGGATATTCACGCCAGAGATTTTGATTTTCTATTTTTACAGGACATCATTTATAAATACATAACACCTTGATAACCTTGGCTTCAAAAGAGTAAACCTACTTCGAAAACAGTTTCAAAGTTTAATCCAACAGCTAAAGTAATCTAATTTTCATCCTTTTGGTTTTTCTATGAAAGTAGTAAGTACAATTTCTGGGCTCCCCAATTGTTAGATGTGGTAGCCTTTTGGGAGGGCTTCAAAATCTAGGCTGGAAAAAATTGGAGAACCCCTCAATGACTGCCAATTGTTACAGAAAACTTTAATTCCTTGCTACTCCCTAATTGTGTTCTATAATTTGTATAATCTGGGACAGTCAGCCTTGTTTCAGAACAGCTGTTGCTTTAAAAACACAGAGATCTAAGCGTAAGTTATATGGGAAAGCATTTCAGTGTAGGAGGAGTAGGTGACTGTTGCAAATCATCCAGTGAATGTCTCTAATTGAAGGTGGACTGGAATCTACACCATTTTATTTCTGAAGTCTGTTGACTCTCTATCAGTAAATACATTTTGAAGAATATCAAGGGAGCATGGAAAATGGTGAATGTCTGATTTAATGTTTTTTTCCCAAAGGATTGATACCTATCAAAAAAGTACTTACTTAAAAAAGTAGTATTTCCTTGCTACTTTTATGACCAAAAAGTGCATCAGTAGCAGCACTAAATCAATAGCTGCTACATATGAATATAAATGATAAACTGTCCCCTATTTTCTCCAAGTAGCACAATCTTTTGTTCATATACTTTATGAAGAACACGAAGCATTTTTTAGATAACCAAGGGACAGTAAGATAAGTTGAATTCATGGTTGATTTGGCATGCCATAGCAAAAGTCTGGCTGAATGATGATTCCTGTTGCAGATTGCAAATTGTGCCTGCATAGCTTGCACACTTCCTTTAGTGGAAACCGAGAATAGCATACAATCTCAAAATCCTAGCTTTAAATGTTAGATTGCCACAACCTTCCCTCTCCTAAATGAGAAATTGCGGAGTTGTAATCTAACATACATGGCAGGCAGATAGGTTGGCTAATACTGACATGACATGTAAATAGATTTTTGAAGTCTATTTCAAAAGGAGGCGGGAAGGAAAGATAGAGCGTCAAATAGCACCTACTTTTATTGTGTTGAAATAATTGCCAAAAAAGAGAACTTGCTGGCTTGCTACTGCCTGTGAAGTTGATATGTTTATTTCCTGTGATAACCTTCCTGCATTAGAGTAGCGTAGCGTAGCGTAGCATGGCGTAGCGTGGTGTAGCGTAGCATAGAATAGAATAGAATAGAATAGAATAGAATAGAATAGAATAGAATAGAATAGAATAGAATTCGATTCAATTCAATTCAATTCAATTCAATTCAATTCAATTCTTTATTGGCCAAGTGTGATTGGATACCCAAGGAATTTGTATCCAGTGAATAAGTTCTCAGTGCACATGCAAGCAACAAGTGATAAATCATTATCATAATCATAAAATGCAATTATTATAACTCATAAGATACAACATTCAGTGACATTCATAGAATACTAAATAAAAGCAATCAACATAACTCATATACAAATAACAAAGTTATAGTCATCAGATGCTAAAGGAATAGGTAATACGAAAAATGCAAAGAATAATAGTAATATAGCCCAACTATGTGGCTCGACATCCTAGGGCACACATGTCAAACTCGCCACATCATGTTGCCATCATGTAACATTTCATGACATTTTTCCCATTCACAAAGCTGGGTTGGATGTGGTCTGTGTGTGATGCATCCGGCCCACGGGCTGCCAGTTTGACACCCCTGAACATAGATAGCGATGTGGGAATTAATTGTTTAGTAGAGTGATGGCATGGGGAAACAACTGTACTTGTGTCTAGTTGTTTTGGTGTTTATAATACATTATAATACATAGATTTATAACACATCAGACATACAATGTATCTCCTCTCCTATGCTATCAGATGATGGCCAGTCCACCCAAATGGAAATGAAGAACTGATATAAATTAAAAGACTATTAGACTCGTTTTCTGTTGTCATAAAATGGGTACACTTTTTCTTTAGCAGCCTGATGACTAAAAAGAAAGAGGAAGGAAGGAACCTTCTAGATGGGATAAAACTGTACATCCCAAACCTGGATAATTTACTCAAAATTTGGTAAAAGTATTTTTTTTCTTTGGGTAATGATTCACAAATCAGTTACTCCATCACTACAGGAACATTTAAGGCAAAGGTGGGTTTCAGCAGGTTCTGACCAGTTCTGGAGAACTGGTAGAGGAAATTTTGAGTAGTTCGGAGAACCAGTAATAAAAATTCTGATTAGTCCTGCCCCCATCTATTCTTTGCCTCCCAAGTCCCAGCTGATCAGGAGGAAATAGGGATTTTGCAATAACCTTCCCCTGGATTGGGGAGGGAATGGAGATTTTACAGCATCCTTTCCCTGGAGTGGGGTCGGAATGGAGATTTTACAGTAAAAGAATGTCAGGATATCTCACTACCTGCAGCTGGTAAATAAAAGAAAACCCAGTTTGTCAAGCAGACAGTTTTATACGCTAGTCCAAAATGCAGATCACAAGTGAAGTCTGTTCAACTGTGTATCGTTTACAGCCCACTTTCATAATTTCCTCCCTGACTGGATTACAAAACAGTGCATTCAGGAAGTTATTTTGTAATGAAATGTTTCCACACAGTTGGTATTTTTCTGATATGCCATTTTTTTTCCTGCTCACTTTGAAGGGCTATATTTTTGTTTTATCTCACTTTCCCTTTCCAGTTATAAAGTAGAATTTTGAAGTGTTTGAAAAATCTTAGAAGTTTGAGGATATTGTTAATATTATCTCCCAAAATGTCTTTCTTTTTAAAATAAAGAGTTGTCCAGTAAATTTATTTTCTCAGACTGAGATAAGAATTGGGAAGCAGCCCTCCATGCCGAGGATAGGAGACTTTCTGGTTTATATGAACTAAAATATAATGCAGTAGCATCAGAAAGAAGTAAATTACATTCACCCTGATAGTGATGTCTTCAGATAAAGAGATTTGGAGCAATAGGAAATATCCTCATTAATCCATGCATTTTCTGCTTTAAGTTTTATTGTCAGAGCCATTGGCATATAAAAGCTAATGTCAATGCAAAAGATCAGGACCATCCATTGAATTGCAACATAAAAGATTTATTCAAGCCTATGCATAAGAATCTAGTCAACTTAGAGTCATCAGGACTCTAAACTTATGACATGCTTAACTCCATCTCCCTGCTCTGCCTGTTCTTCTCACAATATTTTGAACTGCACCCTCTTCCTCAAGACTGTAAGTAGTTTAGGACACCTGGTAACAGGTTCTGAGTCACAGGTATTTCAATCAGCCAAAAACTAACTGTGTCTTCATTCCCAATAACATTTGCTGTCTTATATTTGCCTTTGGATGAGTCCATAAATCTGTGTAGCTTCTAGACAATAATGTGTAAACAATTTACCATTGCTTTCCTCTAGGATCTTTCTGGTTATTCTTATACTTTATAGATAATTATTAAAGATAGACATTTTTAATATGCAGAAAGTGAGCTTCAAAGGTTGCATTTCCACTAAAATTAATTTCCCGCTATATTGGAAATTAAAATTTTCATTTTAGTTATGCAGAACCCAGACAATGAGCTTTTTGCTATATTGATACTAGGTGTACTTCTCTCCAACACCACATTTGTTGGTAAATATAGCAAAAGCACTTAGGCTTATATATTACTCCATAGTGCTTTACATCACTCTTTGAACTGTTTATAGTGTCATCATTTTGCTCCCAGCAGTCCGGGTTCTCATTTTACTGACTTCGGAAGGATGGAAAGCTGAGTCAACCTTGAGCCAGTCAGGATCGAACTCCTGGCTGTGGGCAGAGTTAGACTGCAATACTGCATTTTAACTACTGCATCACTAGGGCTCTTTGTAACCACAGTAATGTACATCCTGTGTTAGAATATGTAACCATGGTAATATATATCCTGTGCCCGAATACCATACATTTACTCCCCAAACATGCCTATATATGTGAGGGTAAGAGTCACCATGGGATCTCCACCATTGATGGAAGAATCACATTCCAAGCTTTTCTGAAAGGTCTGGAAGAATGGGGACAATCTTACCTCAGAGAAATGATGTTCCAGAGAATAGGAGCTACAGCCAAAAATGCATTGGTCCTGTAAAATGGAGCTTCTAAGATGCCATATACCTTCTGCTTGACCTGTTTTAGATGTGATTAGGAAGAAGTGATCTCACAGGTAATCTGGTCTCTTGCCATGCAAGGTTTAAAGGTCAAAACAAGCACTTTGAATTGCACCAAAAAGCAAAAGGGTAAGCACAACACCACAGAGA
This sequence comes from Pantherophis guttatus, assembly GCF_059756535.1. Taxonomy (NCBI): domain Eukaryota; kingdom Metazoa; phylum Chordata; class Lepidosauria; order Squamata; family Colubridae; genus Pantherophis; species Pantherophis guttatus. Next base: position 53,752,215 of record NC_142068.1, on the reverse strand, counting down.
TGTAACATGTGCCATTCTAGGGGCACACATACTTGTCCATGCAGTTACATTCTGCACCAGCTGTGCTTCCAGAAGCTCTTCAAGGGCAGCCTTTCCTTGTATGTAGACTTTATTTTGTTTTGACTGTTTTTTCTTTTTCTTTAATGCGCACAAGTAATAATAAATGACAACACAGTGGAAAGGAAGGAGGAGTGGCAAAACTTGGAGGCGGAGTTAAAAGAGGGATCAATCTAGAATCTCTATGTAGCCACAAGCAAACCAAGTCCAACTCCCCTTGGATTCTGTTGACTGTTATCTAAATCTTGGCAGGTGCTGTTACTGTATTTGAGAAAATTCCTGTGCACAGGCATTAGTTTAACTGATTGTGTGGACCTGGTCTTTTACACTTGTCAGGAGACCTTATTAATAAATATTCAGCTTACGTTTATTGTACAACAAATATTTTAATGTAATTTGCAGTTGTTTATGAATGCTATATTTAGCTATGACTGTAAAATTAAAGCAACCTTACATCTATTTTCATCAACATATACATCAATCACTTAACGCTGATATCAGCTTCTTTTTCTCTATCTTTAAAGGTTTAGGTTAGAGTGTTAATTTGTTGTTGTTAGTTGCAAAGTCATATCCGACCCATGGACAATGTCCTCCAGGCCTTCCTGTCCTCTACCCTCCTCTGGAATCCATTTAAGCTCACACCGACTGCTTCAGTGACTCAATCCAGCCATCTCATTCTCTGTCGAGAGTGTTAATAATATGTAATAATTACTGTATAAATACCATTGTATTAAAATGTATTACATGTATTGCAATAATATAATAAAAGATTTTTTAAAAAATAATTCTTAAGCTGGACTGTATTTAAATATAGGCAGTCATTACATCCACAACTGGAACCAGAATTTCCACTGCTAAGCTAGATGATTGTTGAATGAAGTATAGTGCGAGAGCTATGTCTGTAGCAGACACAGTAAAGTAGTATTAGTGAAGGAAAAGGACATGTGCATCAGGGAGGGGGGGAGCTGAGGACATATATTCCTCTGTACAGGAAGTGGGATGAGAATATTTGGGGTGATGTAGTCTGGAAAGGAGAGAAATATGTTTATAGGAATGAGGTTCTTTTCCTTATCTCTGCCTTATCTTTGAGCATTGGGATTCTTTCAAGAGGAAAAAAGTAATCTAAGCTAGTTTGTCTTTCTTAGTAATAGCTGCTTTGTTAGCAGCCACAAAGTTATTTTATGATATACTTGCAATACTGTCTCAACATTGCAAATGTGCTTACCAGATGACTGCAGTATCATTCATTCATTCATTCATTCAATCCATCAATCATTGCGCGACAGCTTCCCCAGTACCTGGATGAAACGACATATCTGGATCCGTTCCAGCTGGGCTTCAGGCCTGGGTACAGCATGGAAACGGCATTGGTTGTGTTGGTTGATGATCTCTGGAGGGCTCGGGACAGGGGTTGCTCCTCTGTCCTGGTCCTGTTAGATCTCTCAGCGGCTTTTGATACCATTGACCATGGTATCATGCTGCACCAGTTGGAAGAGTTGGGGGTGGGAGGCACCGTACTATGGTGGTTCTCCTCCTTTCTCTCCGACTGGTCGCAGTCTGTGTTGACAGGGGGGCAGAGGTCGACCCCAAGGCCTCTCATATGTGGGGTGCTGCAAGGATCGGTCCTCTTGCCCCTTTTGTTCAACATTTATGTAAAGCCGCTGGGCGAGATCATCCGTGGTTTTGGGGTGAAGTACCATCAGTACGCTGATGACACCCAGCTGTACATCTCTACCCCGGACCACCCCAACGATGTCCTTGAAGTGATGTCCCGGTGCCTGGAGGCCATACGGATCTGGATGGGGAGAAACAGGCTCAGGCTCAACCCATCCAAGACCAAGTGGCTGTGGTTTCCGATGTCCCGATATAGTCAGCTGGTGCTATCACTGACTATTGGGGGGCGAATCATTGGCCCCCACGGAAAGGGCTCGCAACTTGAGCGTCCTCCTGGATTCATGGCTGTCTTTAGAAGAGCATTTGACGGCTGTGACCAGGAGGATTTTTCATCAGGTTCGCCTGATCCGCGAGTTGCGTCCCTTTCTAGATCGGGACTCCCTACGCACAGTCACTCATGCCCTCGTCACCTCTCGTCTGGACTATTGTAACGCTCTCTACATGGGGCTCCCCTTGTGGTACACTTGGAGGCTCCAACTGGTGCAGAATGCGGCCGCGCCGGTGGTTATGGGAGCGACGTGGAGTTCCCATGTAACACCTCTCCTGTGCGAGCTGCACTGGCTCCCGGTGGTCTTCCGGGTGTGCTTCAAGGTTTTGGTTATCACCTTTAAAGCGCTCCATGGCTGGTTATCTACCGGACCGCCTGCTACCACCAATAGCCTTCCACCAGCCAGTACGCCCCCATAGAGAGGGGCTTCTCCGGGTGCCGTCGGCCAAACAATGTCGACTGGCGGCCCCTAGGGAGAGAGCCTTCTCTGTGGGGATACCTATGATCTGGAACGAGCTCCCCCCGGACATACAGAGGATCCCAGATCTGCACACCTTCCGTCACGTGCTCAAGACTTTCTTATTTCATCAAGCTGGCCTGGCCTAAATCTTCTCCCCTTTTAAATGTAAATTTTAATTTGTTTTTAAATTATTGGGTATTTTAAATTTGTCTCAGCCAAATTATTTAATTTGTTTTTATTCTATTTTAAATTTTTATATTTATGTGTTTTATTCTGTGGCTGTTTACCGCCCTGAGTCCTTTGGGAGTAGGGCGGTATAGAAATCCAATAAAATCAATAAAATCAATCAATCAATCAATCAATTTGCATGCTGTCCATCTCTCTACCAAGCCCATCTGGTACACTATGTTAGCCCAAACATAGTTCCCTGAATATAAATTCCAATAAATTCTAGGAAATGTTTTAACAAGGAATAAATTCAGTATTTGAACACTTCCAGTTTAAAGTACGATAAATTCTTCACAATCAGGCCAAATCAAATGTATGAATAAATGATGCATCCTTTAATATTTAGTTCATTTGTGATTGGAGCCCTGGAGTGGATGTACATTCATGGTGCTCCTCTCCTCTTGTATGTATCTATTGTTGATATAATGGTGCTGAACCCTGCATTTAAACAAGAACTGCAGGATTTTCAAAGTAAATATAATATTTGATTTAATATGTAGTATAATAACTATAATGTGAAGGTGCCATTACATATTTGCAATAATGTATAAATGTGTATCATGCTGCATATATTTTATATTATTTTAGATGAAAGAACCTGCACTGTTAAATAAGAGGTTGTGTATGCTTTTTTTTTTTAAAAAAACGTAAATATAAATTAGGTGAAAACTTTTCAAATGGTATTCACGCTGGTAGTGCTTAGAGTACTATAGAGTTCGATATCACAGTTGCAGTTAGTTTGCTAAAATAGATTAAACTTGCCCATTAAGCCATTGCTAACTGAGTAATTCACAATCAGACACATAATACAATTATGAATGCAGTTATTGTTTTTACAAAATTTACAATAAACCTGTATTAAGGCTCATGGAATCATAATGTGAATGCTCATTATAAATGTGCATAGGAGAGCAGTTTCAGTTTCTGTACTTTTATATCAATTCTCTCCTCCCCTTTCCTTCTTTGATGCTGTGTTAGGTTACACTGTTGTTCCAGATGTTATTTTCCCTCCAGTGTTCTCTTTTACCTTTTATGGCTCTGATGATTGTATAACATGCTCTGATGATTGTATAAATCAAAGAACAAATAATATGCTTTTTCTGATCTGTAGCAAGAAGTGATGAATAATTTGCTTTAGGATAATATTTTCTCCTTTTGTTACCTAAATCATATTATTCATGTCAATGAAACAAAATGTGCAAAATTTGAAAGACTGCTTAACAAGAATACTATCTTTGATCCAGGACCCACCCACCCTAATTAATTGTCCATTTCATACAGGTTCTTTAATGCAATATAGATAAAGCAAACTAATTTCCTTAGGCTTAGGCTTTTTTTGTTTTTGCAAATCGCTGGTACTTTGTTTTTAAAATTCTCCATGGCAAATACACCTTTAAGTGTATTTAAAGTCAGGGAGACTTCCATGCAAATTTTTGGCCAAATGCTTGGATTTTGCCATTAAATTTTATTCCCATGCTTGCCTGAGTTTTTGTTGGCCTCTCACTCTTTGAAACATATGTTTTTGTTTCCCTCAAAAAATGCAACTAATTTATTGGCCAGAATCTAGGATAGATTCCCAAAGTCCGGTACCCTCCAGCTGTTTGGGAATAGCTCTTTGTAGAATTTCTAGCCGGTAGGTCTTTGACTTTTCTGGCTGGGAATTCTGAGGGTTATGAGGTCCAATAGATCTGAAAATAACAGAATGGGAAAAGATGATCTCGAATGAATGCCAACAAAGGCCATATTTGTCCTCATAGCTGTTTAGAAAGAAACAGCAGCACAATTTCAAGATTGCTATCATCCAGAAGCTTTATAGTTATGTTAACTATAAGCAGTCAATTTTGCTCTCTTGAAAATTAAGGCGCATCTTTTTTGAAACATTTCCCATGCCATTCCCCACTTCTGCAGGCTGAGACATCTTTGGCATGCTGGTTTCCCCATCTGTTGCTCTCCCTCCTATCATTCCCACATATCATTACAGTTCAATGAGTAAGAAAGGTGGCATAAATATACATAAGTAGTGTATTTATTCAAATCTGGTGTGATTATTCATAGAACTCAAGGCACGATACATTCAGTTTCTAGATGATCTTCCTAGCAAGATCCTAGAATTATTTATTTAGTACATTAATATAACACGCTTCAAAGTAACTATGCTTTCAAAGCAGCTTTTAAGCATAACAATAGTAACAGTAATAAAGAGAAAAATGGCTGATTAGTAGATGTTGCAGTACCTGGAGACAGTAGAAGAGAAGAGGAAGAACTGGACAAAAATCACAAAAAGACCTACAAATAGAAGTAGAATTACTTTGGCATAAGAAAGCAAATATAGTAGTAATAGGCACCTTGGATGCAATCACAAAACAACTGGATCACTGCTTGGACACCATCATCATGGACAAAGTCAGCACCAATCCATTGCCAGAAGCGGCTTTACAAGTAGTCCTCGACTTTCAACAGTTCATTTAGTGACCGTTTGAAATTACAGTGGCACAGAACAAAGTCACTTACGACTATTTTTCACACTTACAACCATTGCAGCATTCCATGGTCACGTGATTTGAATCTGTATTTGAATTTGCATCACATGACTCCAGGATGGTTGCAGTGTCCTGGAGTCATGTGATCTTTTTTTGCGACCTTCAGAGAAGCAAAGTCAATGGGGAAATCAGATTCACTTAAGAACCATGTTACTAATTTAAGAAGAACTTCAGGGATTCACTTAACAAACATGGCAAGAAAAGTCGTAAAATAGGGCAAAACTCACTTAACAAATTTCTCACTTATCCACATAAATGTTGGACTCAATTGTGATCATAAATTGAAGACTACCTGTTCTTGGAACAGCTTACAGCCTGCCAGCAATACCTTTAATATTATTAAGCAGCATCTGCCTATCCGAGGTCCTTGTGAAGGACAGATGCAGTGGTGGGATTCAAGTAATTTAACAACCAGTTCTCTGCCTTAATGATTTCTTCCAAGAACCAGTTTGCCAAACTGTTCAGAAAGTTAACAACCGGTTCTCCCGAAGTGGTGCGAACTGGCTGAATCCCACCACTGGACAGATGGATAGAAATTCAGTTTAAACTTCTGCCACCAATTAGAAATTAATAATCAATAAATATCTAGGATCCTTTCAATAGGGAGAGGAAAAATCAGGCTGACTTGGCTTTTAAGATGGAGTCTCCAACCTTGGCAACTTTAAGGCTTGTGGACTTCAATTCCCAGAGTTCCTCAGCCAGCTGGCCCCTGTTTTAAGACACATGAGGCCTGCCTGCAACTTTTCTGTTTTTTGGTATTTTTTGTTTCAGAGAGATTTCTCACATGGCAATTGGTAGTAATGGCCTTGGGAGGGAGGGGTCCAGTTACAGCAGATCTCTGTGATTTATTCCTCCCTGCAGAATAAAAGAAAAATGCAGACATAGTTAATATAGCAGCAAGTTGAATATTAAAACATAATTCTCTCAGAAATGGAGTTAGAACTGAATTATGTCCGAAACCTTTTATCTATTTAGAAGATTACATTGTCTGTCGAACAAACCATACAGATGCATACATAATGCCAAATTAGAAACCATACTTTACAAAAATTCTTTATGGATTAGTATGATGTATGAAACATGAAGATTTCTAAACTGCTATTTATAGCTTTTAAAGATTGCTTATGACTGCTGTAGAGGCCATAGGCTAAATAAATAAATAACTAAAGGTTGCTTAAGTAACCATGGTTAAAAAAGACCAGTTCTTATATATAAACTAAATCAATGTTCATTGAGTCAAATGCAGTTTCTGTTCTAAACATTTCTTGATTCCAGACCCACCCATTTTTGGTGTATTGCCCAGTATACCATGGGAATGTGATGTGCAGTCTTCAGTTCAAATATATATGTGTCCTAATCTTTAAAAACAAATGAAATAAAAATAAAGTAGGAAAAGAAATTTGCACCCACCATTGGCCCAGTAACCATGTAAAAGGCACATTTAATGACAGATTAAGGGAAGTATTTATTACACATCAAAAATATTTAAGACACGTTTCTCACAGCTTGCCTAAGGTTAGAAAAATAATCAACTTTTTCTTCCTCCCTTTCTCTAAGACCACAGGGACAAATTTGATTAAGCAGGATATGGTGATTACTCGAACTGGTTTTTTTATTAGGCAAGATGTAAAATGCAAATATCTTGTAAATAGTCCAGCTTTTTTTTTTATTCACACAGCTTTAACAAAAGAATATCCCAGGCCCCTCAATGGCTGACATTCCTGGAGATTCTAAACCTGAATCAAAGCCAATTAGTCTACGACTCTGCATGAACCATGCATACTGCACTTCCATTAGAGATGATAGTTCAACTAAAACCATACTTTTTGTACAGCCATCCATCCATATTCATCACATTTTTCATTTCTGGAGTAAGCAATACTAAAGAATTAGAAAGCTAAAAAGAAGTTATGTGGATGAGATCAAAAGGAAAAAAATGGATATAGTGAAATCTAGCTTTTACCAATGCCAACAAGTATCTCTCTCCATACTTTTATAATATTGCAACAATCCCTGTTTCCATGACTTCCATTTACTTCCTAATCTATTGTCCCTTGTTCTGTTGTCTTTTTTCTTTTATTCATCAATTCCATCCAGCCACAATGTTTTTGGTCTTCTTTATTTATTTGCATTATATAGCCACCGTATAGAGTGTGTGACTCAGGGCAGTTTACATAATCAGTACCAGTAATAAAACAATAGAAACCACAAAACAAATATAGAAAATAAGAGCCATACAAACTCACAGGTGTTGGGAAAAGACCCTCATTCAATGAGTCACATCATTCCCAGACACAATGTCTCAGGAAAAATAAAAACAGAGCGTTAATGTCTTCTAAAAAGCAGGTGGGATTGCAGCTAACTGAATCTCAGGGCAGATGCTGTTCCATAGGACAGGAGCAGGAACAGAGAAGGTGTGTTTCCTGAATCCCAACAGATTTAAATTTAACTAGAGGTAGATGCTCCTGCAAGTAATCATATACCATGAAGAGCTTTGTAGTTAAGACCTAACACTTTGAATTACATCTAGAAATTCACTGGTATCAGTGCTCACACTACATGTAGTCCTCAATTTACGACTACAATTGAATGTGGTCATAAGCCTAAAATTTATATTGCTAAGTGAGAAATTTATTAAGTGAGTTTTGTCCCATTTTACAACTTTTTTTGCCACATTTGTTAAGTCAATCACGTCAGTTGTTAAATTAGTAGCATGATTGTAAAGTGAATCTGGTTTCCACATTGACTTTGCTTGTCAGAAGGTCACAAAAGGGGATCACATGACCCTGGGACACTGTAACCATCATAAATGTGAGCCAGTTGTCAAGCATCCAAATGTAAATCATGTGACCATGGGGATGCTGCAATGATCATAAATGTGAAAAGTGGTCATAAGTCACTTTTTAGTGCTATTGTAACTTCAAATGGTCACTAAGCAAACTGTTGTAAGTTGAGGACTACCTGTATAGATGTATTACATAGTCAAATAGAAGTACATCCATGATCCGTTCTGGACCAGCTAAAACTTCTGAATGGTCACCAAGGGCAGTTCTGTGTAGAGTACTTTGTACTTATCCAAACAAGAGGTGACTAAAACATGAAAAGGCTCTCCAATCCATTAGTGGGAATAAAAGGACACAAGATGAAGTTCTACAAAGATCTGCCAAGCCATGGTTGCTACTGCTCTTTGAGCAGGAGCAACTCTAGCAGAACCCATGAAAATGAATAGGAGATCTATTTGGGGTACTACAATTCAATCTAGAACCAAAATGGAAAATGCTTCTCCCACAATCCACAGGTTCTTGGTACTGCAATTGCTGAATCTGAGGCTTTTGTTCATCATCCATATTCCTATAACTTCCAGGCACCTGACAGAACTGTGACAGTATTGCTTGGAGGGCCCAAGGCTGAGAATACAATTCAATATCATCAGCATACTGATAATATCAAACAAATTTGAAAAGATATTTGTGTTCTTGCTTGACGTCTTACACAAGAACTCTGAAACCTCATGAAATGCTTTGAGGAAATGCCAAATAGTCATGATTTTACCATTTTCATGAAAACCTCAAGACTGAGATTGCTGAAATCTCTCAAAATATTATAATCTGATATTTTGGATAATTTTTTATGGGCCAGGATATCCGTCATTTAAACAGATTTCAGACTTCTGGACTGCTATATCTTTATTCATAAAAAACGAAAGTGATAGAAAGATGAATTCAATAAAATAAAATAAAACTTCAACCTCATGTTGTTGAAGCTTATCTGCATTGTTTGGACTAGTTTATTCCTAAAGTTTACTTGAGTTTTCAGCTCAATTCTAAATGCCCCAATCATAAATGAACTGTACCATTTTTTAAAAAAGAAAATACTTTGGTCTCCTGTTTGTCTTTCATATGTTTTCAGATCATAGTTGGGAGTCCTGTTTGGTAGCTACTGTTTGTGAATTGTAAATTAAATTTCCTTTGAAAAAGTCTTGGCACAGCACAAGTACAGAAGAGTAAATAATATTTTTAGCAAGGGTTAAAAGTTCATTTTCATTTCAAAACATGTACCATATTCTCCAAGGCCAATGAATGATGAGCAGCTGGCTTGAGATTTCAGCAACATTTTTGGTTGAAAAACATAGTTATCTTCCTTGGTATGGAGTTGGTTAATTAGACCCATGCTAATTGCATGGAACAATTCAGAACTTGTATGATTAGAGTACTTTCATATCTAACTTTCATATCTAGGAGTAAAAATAGTGTTTAAGTGTGAAGCACACAACTTTATTACTATTGCCAACTATTGTGACCCTGCAACTATAATAGTGGTTTTCGCTTAATGATAATTCATTCAGTGACTATTAATGGTTATGGCAGCACTGAATAAATTGTAGTTATGCTTGATATCTGAAACTATACTATTATACTTACAAATCCTAAACTATCTCCCTTCCATATCTCTCATATCTGTCCTACACTCTGCTGCCCGGGGCTCTGTTGGCTGTGCCACTTTGCCCTCTGCTTATCCTGCCATCTTGCCCCCCTTGCCACCACCAGCTGACCTTCTCTGTCTTCTTCCTCCCACTACTAATGATGTGTGTACCACTTGGCCTTTTGCAAAGTCAGCCTAGGTCTTCTTCCCAAGGCCACATGCAGCCTTGTCCAAATCTTGTGTGCTTTCTCGCAAGTCTTTGGAACCCTTTGAAGATTGTGCACAATTTGGGCAAGGTGCAATTGCATGCAGCCTTCTTGCAAGGTTCTGAAGCCTTCTATAGCCTCACAAGAAAGTATCATGTGAGTCGTATAAAAGGCCTCATGTGCCTTGGGAAGAAGGTCTGGAGTGGCCAATAACTTTCCTGTGAAAGGCCAGGCTAGGTGTTCCTCATCACTAGAGGAAGAAGATGGCGAAAATCAGCTGGGGGTAGCAGATTGCAGCAGGGCAGGACAAGCAGAAGACAGGATAAATGGAGTTCAAGACAAGTGCAGAGTGAGTTCAGGACAGGGCCAGCCAAGGCAGCAAAGTGTAGGGTAGCCCAAAGGGCACAGTTGTGCGTCTGTGTGGAGGGAATTGCGGAGAAGGCAGTCCCTTACTTTATAAAGGCTTAGAACTGGGAGAGAGTTGGGAATGACTTGGATTTGGATGGTCCTGCCAATGGCATTCAGTTAACGAGAACAGCAGGAACTGCTAAAATTGCCGTTGCTAAACAATGTGGACACAAGATTTTACACTTTACAACTGCATCAACTTAGCAATGGCAATCCAGTCCCAATACCTTTGTAACTTGAGGACTACAGTACCTATAATACATATGTCAGGGTTAATGACATGATGCCTATATGCAAATACTTTAGGAATGTGTAAGTAGGATTCAGTATGTCATTGCTACCATTGTTCTAAAACTAGTACAAAAAAATACAAAATGAGGATAGTAGAATATTTCTCTGAAGATAGTGGAATAATTTAGACAATGACATTGCACATCATACTGAAAGAGTGTGCAGAAAGAGTGGCAGGTTAACAGAAAATCTGATTTTGTTATTATTCTGCCAGAAACTGTTGAAAGTTGCTTTTATGAAAAAATACTTAAGCTAGTTTTTGCCTCATCTTCAGATATGTTGGCTTTCATACTACTTGAAGACGTGTCTAACATATCTGGAGAGCATCAAGAAAATAGAGGTTGACCTAAGGATTTTTCACTGATAGAAATAAGTTATGGCTAAGTCCCTAAAATTAGCAAAAAGGCACAAAGTTTTTAAAATACTTACAGTATGTCTTAAGGCTGAGGTCAAATGCAGGAATGAAGTATGTAAGAAGTTTGTAAAAAAGCATATGCTTGAAGTATAAAATGTATGTCTAGTCCTGAATATTTGCTCTAAATGTCTATTGGAAATTAGAATCTAAAACAATAGATATGTTTGACATTAATTAGTGAGATGAAAGAAATGAACAAGTAATCCAATTGAAGCTTAAATCTTTACCCTTGGATAGTCTTTACCATTGGATAACAACTGGGTTGCTATGTATGGGATTCACTGGTACTTTAAACAAAGAGAACTAGCAATCTGCTCTGTGGAAGCTGAATAAAGAATTCCCCATGCAAGGAAACAATGATTCTTCTGAGAAGCCTTCATAATATGACAATGGTGCCTGTCAGTTTGCTAGTAAGAAAGGATGCTATTGATTCTGAAAACTTAGCATGCAAAATGCCAGCCTTTAAACGTAATTGGAAGGAATGGTCACATTTCAAAGTGGAATATGTGAGTGGGTTAGCGGCAGTCAAATGCAGAAGGCAAATGGTACAAAAAATTAAAGAATATATAAGATGAATAATAAATTTACTGTCTCTCCATATTTTTGTCAAACTCTAGCTCTTAAGGATTTGAATTGTCTGTTTTGTTGACATGCTCTGAAATTTTAGAAGTTTGCTTCACAAAATATAAGACACTGGCTTGTTGTCTGAGCAATAAACTGCCACCTTGGGATTTATTTTATATTTCTTTCATCTGAAAATCAGAGTATCAATGTCCATGTCAGCCAAAGATGGTGGTAAGAAAGAATTTACTTGCTATCTTTATATAGACCCCAAACTATTTAATCCCTTTGGTCATTGTTTCTTATAGACTTATGATGGTATAACTACCGAGACATCAACCTTTTTTGAGTGGATTTTAGTCTCCTACTATATTTCATAACCTGCTTTACTGAGAAGTGTTTCTTCAGTTACCTTTGGGCAGGGAGAAGTTTGCACAATATGCTAGCCTCAGACATGGTTGGTTCATTTGTGGTGCAGTGTGTCCTGCAAACAGATCAAGTATCTGATGCATGATCTGTCTGTGATTCTGATGACCCTTGCATTGCCATTTGCAATGTCATGCCATTGACACAATGGTGATGTCACTGACTTTCCAGGACAATAAATGACACTGATTTGGATCAGCTTCTTTTGAGATTCTTGATGGCATGCATATGATGACAAAGTGGTATTTTCCTTGAGATTATTTTCATATATGAAAAATGATAAAAAGATAGTATAATTAAAGTAAATAAACTGAAGTATAAATGAGCCTTCTGACTAAGTAAACAGTTCCTGTTACTCCAATATAATTAATCATCATTAATTAATCTTGCTTGACTTTTTTCCTGAAGGTTCGGGGGGAGGAGGGGCTGCAGTGATTCAGGTAAACATGCAAAGTGCTCAGGATTATATCACATAAGTGAATGGGGAACTACTTCCTAGGTGGCCATGATTGGGGTCTATTTTTGTTTTTGTTCTTTAAACTATGCTTGGACATACAGTGTGGTTTTCATGTGGTTTTCCTCAGTAAGGCAGTGATGATATTTCTTGGCACCAGTGATACAGAAGTTGAAGGTTTCCCATCCCTTAACTCTAATTTCACATTTTGTCTGAACTAGGAAATATTGTTTAGCAGGAATCCACCAGCTTCATGCTATATCCTGCTTTGTTCAGAGGAAAGTATTTCAAACAAAACAAGAAACTTACTGAAGATTTCCTGCTTTGACAGCTCCCACCTCAAAGGAAAGAATGAAGGGTTACATTCCAAAGAATTGTTCATATCTGGGCTTATTAATTCCAGATATAAACATCAAACCTCTCCTTAAGTATGAAATATCAGAGGGGAACTTTTTTCCTTGCTCAAGTCAAAAATATGTGTAGGCCTCCTGGAACATATCACATAGAAGAAGCTGTTGGGAAATCTAAAAGGGAAGCTTTAAAAAGCTTTAAAATTCTTTAGTTTTCCCTCCCATTCTACAAAACCTTGCTCCAACCCAGCTGTTTGCAAATATTTGCCAATTTTTAATCTAATGGTTAAAATATACAGTAATACCAGATTACAACTGCTCTTAACCCAGAAGCCAAGAAATATGTAACTTCTTTTCACTTTCAATTTGAGTGGCTCTGAGTACTGAATAGTGGCTATGTGCCATTCTCAAAATAAATCCAGTGTAACTTACCCATGGCTTGCTGGACCAAAACCTTATGTTCTTATATTGTATTTTTTGAGTTTCATATGTAATTATGCAAGTGGTTACTTAAGTAATTCTAATTTTATCTAATATTTAACAACATGTTTCTCTGTTGTTTATATATATACTGTACAGTGGAATAGATTATGATAATTATAATGAGAAGTTGAGGATAAATCTGCTGTAAGAGTTGCAACTACAACTAAACTTGCCTATATATTGTGAGAACACAAATAATTTTGAAAGATATCCCATGGTTGTTTTTTTTTTTTTGTATTTTCTTAGCTACAAGAATGGTTTTCTGGCAAAATAGTAAGTAATAAATATAATTTACAGGGAGCTATTATCCTTAAGAATATAGGTTGAATTAGCAATTGTTATGGTGGCTTAATCTTTTGAGGAGCCTCTCAAAGTTCATCTGGGAAAAGATTTGAGAAAGCTTTTATATATTTTTGGTATGTATGTTCATTGATTTCCCTCTCCTTTGGAAATGTATTGAAATATCTGGACGGAATATCAAACCAATAACGCAAGTCAGATGGCCAAATAGAATATTGTAACATCAGTTATGGTTTAAGTGTCATATCGACTTCCTGCAGCATTATGCCAAAGACAAAATATCTCAGATGGTTTAAATTGGAACAGAGGAAAATGTTTTCCAAATTAGTCCAGCAAGAACACAATGAAATTGATATACAGCATTGTAGTAGGCAGGTGCTCAGTATCAACAGCTGCTTTTAAAAGGCTGGGTGGAGAACGGTGTACAGCATGATCAATTTAGAAGTCCTGCATCTTGGAATGGGACTTTATTGTTTGTAGGATTGTTTACTGGTGACTCAACCTTTCCTTTTGCACTTCACAAAGGGAAACTGGGCAGCAGAATAATACCAACCAACCAAATGTATCTCAACCTGCTATCCCACAGCTGACATCTTAGCTTCAAATGGAAATAATAGGGTGAGTCAATCCAGAGAGAAACTTTCCAGCTTTCACTATTCACTCAATAGGAAAGTTGGAAAGCCTTCAAAAAGGCGCATGGAGGGAAGGGGAAGCTGCACATAAGAATGTAGGAAGCTAGAACAGTAGCTGTTGTGTCCTTTTCTATTGCTCAAGAGAAGCATTGATAAAACAGAAGCATTTATTAAAAGCTAAGCAATTCAGAAAAGAAGAAATATCCTTCTAAACCCATACTTCAAAAACCTGCCTGAGTTGGCCTGCTTTCCCACCTTGATCAGCAAGAATATGAGGAGAAGCAGGATCAAATAATAAACTTTCTTTTAACATTCCTTTGTTTAACAATCCTTTTTAAAAATGTTTTGTTTTCTTCTATAGGGATCAAACCTCCTGAGAGTTGGCAAGAAAGAGAGAGGGGAACAGATTAAAATAATTTGCTTTATGTAGCATATACAGTAGAGTAAGGTGCCAATTTGTGCTGTGCGAAGAAGGAATTCTTAAGATGAAGAAGAAACTGTGGTAGTCATTTTAACTTTATATTCAGGCTTAAATTTCATGTATTTACCATTATTACAGGATTTCCGAACGGGAGAGGGAGGAGTGAGATAGAGAAAGAGTAAGAGAGAGATTGATCACAGTTCTGAATATGAATGTTAACAGCTGGGATTAGCAAAGTCCAAATGGCAGCTACAACCACCTGATCAAAGTACAAACTTTTTTGCATATCTCATGGGTGAAAGTGGTGGTTTGATCATATGGTTTTGTCCTCCATCTTGATTTTTTCACTCCAGTCCTGTGAACATGGCTGACTGCACATTCCATACAACTTTGCTTTCCTTTTCCTTTTGTTTTCAATCTTTAATGGTTACAAAAAAGTATTCCTGCCATGAGTTTTTATTATCTTTTGGAAATATCAGGAGACAAAGAGATCCTTCTTTGATGTCTACATTTGTACAAGCCTTTACCTATAAATATTAATCCCTTTTGGATAGATGCAGAATCCTGTTCTTCAGTTCTCATGTAGCAAACTGAGATTGAAAAATTTACACAATGCATGCTGATATACCCAGAATTGTTTACAATATAAACCTTTTCTAGACCTGCAGATACAGTAGCAAAAATGTTTTGTCAAGATGTCCAACCATTACAGTGGTTTCTTTTCTTTTCTTTTTTTTTTACCTCTACATCACGCACATTGTAATTCATCATTTTGAAATGTCATGAACCAGTTTGATCTAATGGTTAAGGCATCAGGCTAGAAAGCAGGAGACAGTGAGTTCAAGGTGTGTTGAATATATTCATTGCAAACAATAAAGGCACCATACAAATACATGAATAAATAAAATACATACCTGATTGAATTTAATAGTGATTGGACTACAAAAATATCCACAAGGTCAGGGGTTCCTATCACAACACTAGGGAATCATCCATGCTTGATTACCATAATCACTCTCCCAGTTTAAAAGCTTGGTCTCCTTCCCATGGGAACACCTAGTGTGCATACCATTTCTGAGTGTTTTCTTTTCCCAACAAGCTGCCCTTTCCCCCAGTTGCTTAAACCTTTGTCATTGGAAAACAGCTAGCAAATGTCATGAGCTATGTCTGTGTTCAGCTTTTTTCTCATAGTATTTTTAGTGGAGAAATGGACTTCCTGACCCAGTTGTTTGTAGTTCTGCATGTGAGAGCTCGGCATTGTTAAGCCTCAGTATGCAAGGGAATACGATCCCATGCATGTTCCAGCTGTGATTATCTGATCTATTCCTATTCTGGGAATAGCTGGGTGTTTCCAAGTCCCTTGAGCTTGCTATGTTTTGATTTCTCGCCTTTGTCTAATGTGCTTAGATTATGGAAAGAACTTGGATGCTTGTCAAATCCTTATTATTGTTGTTTTGATTTAAATGATTTAACCGAAAATGAATGGGTTCCTGCCTTCCCACCCATCAGTGTATTTGTTGGATATTTCTGTGCACAAAAAGTTGCTTCCCCCTCCTTTCTACTTAGAACCATGTCTGCCTGCCCTCCCCCTCCCCAAATCATCTCCATATAAATGCTGGCTTTATTTAATTGCTTAATGGCAGCACATCTTCAAGACCGTGTTTTAAAATTTGCAGGGCTGAACGTCACTCCAGAGCTCATGTAAAGAAACAATTCTGACAATCCCTTCTCAGAGAAAAGAAAGAATCTAAAATAGATCTTATAAACCAGCAGTCCCCAACCTTTCTGGCTCCGCGGACCTGCAGCAGTGGCGGGTATGTGTGAGGGGCTGGTTTTGCACATGTAGCTGTTACTTGCACAAATGGAGGTTTGTACGCTTGCCCCCCGCTTGTGTGGCCGGGTTCCCAATGGGCCACGGCACATTATGGGCCATGGACTGAGGGTTGGAGATCCCTGTTATAAACTATATTTTTTATCTCTCCTAGAGGATTATACTATTTGAATTATGATCTGACCGAGTGATCTTTAGCATGAGAAGATTCTATTGAAAATACTTATCTTTTTGGGGTTTACTGAACATACATTAGTTTACATGTCATTAAACAGCAACCACTGAGAATTACTATGATGAAGGGTGTTTTTTGAAGTATCTAGCAGGATAGAAGAGCACCATTGAGAATGGGCTATATGTCTATCTACAGTTTGCAGCATTCATCTTTAGCTTGAATTCATAGTTTATTTTATTTATTTTTATCCTGCCTGAATTATTTTTAGAAATAACTCAAGGAGCCAAACATATCTAATATGCCTTCCTTTTCCTATTTTCCCCCACAACAACAACCCTGTAAAGTGAATTGGTCTCAAAGAAAGTGACTGACCCAAGGTCAACCAGATGGCTTCTCATGTCTAAGTGGAACTAGAACTCACAATCTGCCATGTTCTAGCATGGTGCCTTAACTACAAGACCAAACATTTTGAGGCTCTTCTGTTCTTATCATAATCATTTAAGCCATTTTTGCAAATTTTGAATATTATTTGATATAAGATAAACAAAATAGTGAATGCAGCAGATATGTCATATTAAAGAAGAAACAAGAGTGGGAGAATGACAATCAATTCACCCTAATTAACATGCTGCTTACAGATCTGCATTTCTGAGGATGAATGAGTATAGGGCAAAAGAAGAATTTAGTTTGGCTTGAAAGTAGCTCTTTGGGAGCCTACAAGAACATTGAAGTTTATGCATATTAAGTTCTACTCATTTCCACATTCCATTATGAAATCCTGAAACATTTGTCTTTTTTTTCTTTGTGAGTTTGCTTGCAAAATGATGACTTTTTTGAAGGATCATTCTTGTGAGTATATTCATTCATCAAGGATATTTTTCACTAGATATAACAGAATTTCACTAGATATAACAGAATTTGTTATATTATGCTACCAAAGGTAGTCCTCAATTTACAACAGTTCATGTAGTGACTGTTTGAAGTACTACTGTACTGAAAAAAGTAATTTATGACAGTTTTTCACACTTATGAATGCTGCAGCATCCTCATGGTCACGTGATCAAAATTCAAATCTTGGCCAACTGATTCATATTTATAACGGTTGCAGTATCCTGGGATCACGTGATCACCTTTTGTGATCTTCTGACAAGCAAAGTAGTGGGGAACAACTGCTGTGATTGACTTAAAACTGTGACAAGAAAGATTGTAAAATGGGGCAAAACACATTTAACAAATGTCACACTTAGCAACCGAAATTTCCAACTCCATTAAGGTCATACATTGAGGACTAACTGTATTCTATTTCATGCAAATAAAGGCAAGAAATCTGCTAGATCTTAACTAGGTGACAATTTTCCCAATTACCTCAATACATCTCATAAGAATCCTTCTGCTAAGACTAAGGAATTATTAATCATCATACTTGATGACATACTTCTAATATTCACACTAGTCTGATCTTTCAGACTAGATTCTCATACTATGGTATTTATGTCTGCAAGTTGAACAAACATCCTAAGTACTTTTATCCAGTCCAATACAAACAAATATAAAATTACATGATAAGCTAGGCCTGAAAATATTTAGTAGTATAAAGAAGGTACTGACTTCAAGAAGCCAGAGTTGCTACTAAGAACTTGGTAACTTTAAAATGATTATCTGTATTTGGTCTTGTTGGACCAAGCCTCTTGGTCAAAGAGCCAATTATGATTTTGATATCATATGAATAAGTGACAGGCATAGTGGTTATACATGTACAATCAACTGTACATGAATTGCTGATTCAACCTATCTATGTCTGAATGCACAAATAAATTTACATAGGTAAGCTATATGACTGAGCACTGAGAATCACACCAGTTACAGAGTGTGAAATTCAGAGATCAGTGTTATTCCTTCACTGTAGTTAATCAGTATATCCTTGGTCATTTTTGTATCATAGATTTTTGAACAGTAATTTTACAAATGGGATATTGGAAACTGTATATACATGCTGGCATGTGGTAAAATCATCATATATAAATGTAACAGTATTCTGAAATAATACTAACTTATCCTGTTAATGCCACAGTTGCCAGAATGACTAATTGAGATTCCTTGAGTATTTCATAATCTATGGTATTGAGTATTTGTAAGTGGCCAACATACATACGTCAAATATAGCCTGATTATTTAGCAATCATTATTTATTTATTTTTAAATTTGTATACCGCCCTTCTCCCTGAGGACTCAGGGCGGTGAACAGCCAAGTAAAAGCATAAACTACAAACATTAAAATACAATTAAAAAGATATATATAAATTTGGCCCCATGATTAAAAACAATAACAAACAATTAAAAACATTTTAAAAAGTGTTAGGCCAGCCCGGCTTGCTAGAAAAAGAAGGTTTTAAGGGCACGATGGAAGACACCGAGGTCTTGGATTCTCCTTATCTCTGGGGGCAGCTGATTCCAGAGGGTAGGTGCCCCCACAGAGAAGTAAGAAGTTATAAAAGAAAAGGGATTGTTTTGATCCTTTCTCCACTTCAGATTAGTCCGTATGTATTTCTCCAATGGGGCAAATTAATCAAATTCATGACTGCTACTAGCTCTGCATTCATCTTCCCAGAAAAGAGGGAAGTTTTTAAGCTTATAATAAGAGCTCCAGATGATTGATCCTGTGAGGAATGAACTCTACAAAACAGCAGTCTGTCTTTAAACCTGTATACAAGGATGTATTCTAGATACTGAATTTCACTGGTTCTATGCTGAGGAACTCATGTGTTACCTAAATTCTTCAGAAAGGTTTATGTCACATAAAATCTCCCAAAGGGTTTTTTTTTTTTCAAGAAGCAACTGGACTTTCTTGTTTTTCCTTGAAGACATTTTGCTTCTCATCCAAGAAGCTTCTTCAGCTCTGACTGGATGGTGGGGAATGTAAGGATTTATATTCCTTGCAGACAGCTGGTCATCTGCATTCTTTTAGAGAGTTGTTAAGGCCACTTGGAAGTTTATCTGTGTCCTCAGGGTCGCCTGAGTAGTGCAAATGGGGGATGAAGCCTTCTTGGAACTGCTGAAATAATGTGTTTTTAGACTGGAGATAGATGATGTCATATCCCTCCCCCTCTATTGAGAGTGGGTTGTTTAATTTTGACATAGAACAATTGAGAATCTCCATAGACATTTATTTCATATAAATTGTACAAACAATTTATGCACACATATACATGGACACACACAGAACATCTTTAACATACAACCAGAATATCCTGGTATATAGAGAATGATTACTGAAAGAAAACATGTCTGTTGTCCACAATTTAATCACCCTTCCCTAATTCATTATTCACCATGACTTCTGAAATCCCAACCAATGGCCACATTGCCTGAGAGTATGGATAATTGTAGTCATAAGACATCTGGAAAGCACCAGGTTGGGAAAGGTTATTATATGTACTTAGCACAGGAAGTTGTAATGTAAAAACAAATCTATAAAGGTTGAACTTTCCACATACTAGAGTTATGAAAGTCATGAAAGGTTTATATAAAAAAAATTAAAACAATTTGTTTTTTTATAAATATTTTTTGTGCACTGAGACCAATTAGATCAGCCAAGAGCACAAGACTGTAAAAATTTCAGATCCCTGCTCTACTTTCATTTTTTTTTTTCATGATTCTTAGGAAACTATTAAAATAAACACAAGCTGCTGAAAACCTAGTCTAATAGGATAGTGATGTAATCCTGCTTCCAGGTTTTAATTTTATTGAGTTTCAAGAGCTTTGAAGACAGATGAAACAATTTATTTGAGTTCACCAATAAATAACAATTATTTAAGGGTGTTTCCTGTTTTGTAAAATAATAATCACATCCTAGATTGAATTAACTAAGAGGGCGAAAGGAGTTAGATCAGTTTATTATTAAGAAAGTAAGCAGAATTGATCTCAAGTTAGCTGTGTTCCCTGCCCTGTAGCTGAGACTTTTTTTAAAAAAAAATGTAACCCCTTGGAGTTATCAATTTTAGATTTCTTTCAGAAGCGGAATCTATTATACCTGTTTAACTGGAAATAATTTTTGGCTAATAAGACATCCATGAGTTCCTATGTTCAATTGTTGATTCCCCCCACCCCCATAAAATATGAAGAAACTTATCACTGTCCAACTGTTAAACTGCTAAAGTTTATGGGCACATTTCTGTGAGCATTTCTAACAAATAAATTATACCAGTGTCCAAGGTTTACTATTGCAGTACACAGCACAATTGGAATAACATTGGGGTCCGTACCTATGTTCAGGGTGGAAAATATTTGCTGCAAAACATTTTTGCTGACTGTATAGAGCTTTTCCATCTTTGGCTGCAGAGCACATAGTCAATCTGATTTCTGTGTTGACCGTCTGGTTATATCCATGTGTAGAGTCGTCTCTTGGGTTGTTAGAAAAGAGTGTTTGCTATGACCATTGTATTCTCTTGACAAAATTCTATCAGCCTGTGCCTTGCTTCATTTTGTACTCCAAGGTCAAACTTGTCTGTTATTCCGGGTATCTTTTGGCTTCCTACTTTAGCATTCCAAATGATGATAATGACATCATTTTTGGGTGTTAATTCTAGAAGGTGTTTTAGGTCTTCATAGAACAGGTCAACTTCAGCCTCTTCAGCACCAGTGGTTGGGGCATAGACTTGGACTACTGTGATATTGAATGCTTTGCCTTGGATTCGAACTGAGATCATTCTGTCATTTTGGGGATTGTATCCCAGTATTGCTTTTCCTACTCTTTTATTGACTATGAAGGCTACTCCATTTCTTCTGAAGGATTCTTGCTTGCAATAGTATACCTGATGGTCATCTGAATTAAATTCACCCATTCTTGTCCATTTTAGTTTGCTGATTCCTAAGATGTCAATGTTCAGTCTTGTCATCTCTTGTTTGACCACATCCAGCTTGCCTTGATTCATGGATCTTACATTCCAGGTTCCTATGGAATATAGATATTTACAGCATCGGACTTTCCTTTCACCACCAGATACATCCACAGCTGAGGGTCCTTTCAGCTTTGGCTTCACTCTTTCTGGCACTACTAGTATTAGCCTTCTGCTCTTCTTCAGTAGCATATTGGACACCTTCTGACCTGAGGGACTCATCTTCCAGCGTCATATCTTTTTGGCTTTTGGTACTGGCCATGGAGTTTTCATGGCAAAGATACTGGAGTGGGTTGCCATTTCCTTCTCCAGTGGATCACGTTTTGTCATACAGCCATATTCAATTCTAAAGATTTAGATAAGTTTTCCAGCAGCACTATGACTTGAAGGAATGAATGGAACTAACCTCATGCATTCTGCTCCTAAGTTTAAATGATCATATCATAAAAGTATGGACTTCTGCACCCATTTTCCATTTTTAGTTATGACATTTTTAATAATGAAATAATTTTTCTGATAGCGTGTAAACCATTTAAATTTTCCTTACTTTAATAGTCAAATACTCCAAGTTGTCTCTGTAAGACACTAAACCAGTGTAAAATAGTGGTTTCATTTATTTAAAGACTAACCAACCTATGACCTGCTAGGTTATCATTTCAGAGCTGTTTCCTTATTAAACAAAGAGACAGAATGACCATGGGCAGGCAAAAAAATCAATGGAAGCAGAAGCAATCTCTACTTTCTTGTTGGTTTTCCCATTCAATTTCTTTCTGCAAAATAGGCAGTGAGCATTGGAAATTTTCCTTCCTTCCTTCCTTCCTTCCTTCCTTCCTTCCTTCCTTCCTTCCTTCCTTCCTTCCTTCCTCCCTCCCTCCCTCCCTCCCTCCCTCCCTCCCTCCCTTTCCCTTTTCAGCAGGCAAATATGTGGCTGCTGCTGGATGGGGAAGGGAATGAGGAATTGCACAAATGGCCAGAAAGCAGTCAGGGAAAATTGAAAATCGTGTGACCAGAGCAGCAGCGGCAGTGAAACAGCAACAGCATGGCTGTGCTGAAGCAACCACAACTTTCCCCAAATCATGCACTCAGGAGTAACGGGTCCCATCATTTTATAAGTTGGCCAATTTGAGGTAATGTGGTTAAATTTTTCCCCCCTATGATGCACTATTACAGCCAGTTAAAGATTACAGACACAAGAGTTTTAGTAATATATATATATATATATATATATATATATATATATATATATATATATATATATACACATACACACACATATATATAGATATGTAGATAGATATATAGATAGAATTTCAGATTTCTGTACCAATGACCTTTGATGAAGTTCAGTTGTTAAGCAGAAAATTATGCCATCCAAAACAATTATGAATTTAGAACCTAAGACGCAAAATTGTCTGTCAAAACATCTTAAATTATACCAGATGACATAAGTAACAATCAAGTGGTAATGCTGAGAAAAGGAAAAAAAATCACTAAATTACAGTTGACTTTCAATTATATCTTGGAGGCTTGTTAGTGCAGAAAGAGAGATTAAAGAGCAAAACATAAACACCAAATGCTTTAAGAAGACAAAAGATACAGGAAGATCACAAATTCCCTCATCAGCAGGTTTTGTCACTGATTTTATGCTGAAACGTTAAATGAAAACGCCAAACTAGCTCTTCAAACCCGGGTAGGATTAGAATGTTTTATTTTACGAGTTAGCAGAGATTCAATCCAATTTATTATTCTTTCTATAGATAATAGGCTCTTGTTAAAAGACAGTCTGGTCTAGACAAAATAATAAAATCTCTGTTATCTGATAAATGGCTGTTTTTTAAATCTGGGATTTCTGAGGAATTATGGGCCCACCTTTGGTGCTATTTCTTTTTTAATAAAGGAACTGGCATTTCAGTAAATGCAAGTCTCTGACAAATCTTGAACTTTCCCCTCTAAATATTATTTTCCTGCACCTTCTACCCAAGATAGATTTCTATATGAATAACGTTCCACCTGTGGTTAAAACTAATATGAAGAACAATGCTGAATAAACACAAGGAAATTACTGAAGATTTAACTCTTGGATCACATCAGCATGAATGGGCTATTTTATATCCTCCATCGCACCTCGGTGTCTGTATACTTGCTATAGTGACATGTGAACATAAACAGGGAATAGGAGAATGAGCAGGGGTAGATAGGAGGGCAAGAAAGGAGAGATGAGAAAAGTGCATCATGATATCACAAAGCAAACATTGAACTTACCGTACATCAGATATTGCAGACAGATGCAAGGATCTGTCATTTCCATGATGTCATTACTATGCACATGTCATCATTTTGGCATCATCATTGCAGTTTACTAAGAAGGGGATGTTCCCTTATCGGCCAAAGAAGAATTGAGAGAGAATGAATTATCCATGGAGTGAAGTTTCTGTTAGGAAAACCAGTCTAAAGATGGTAAACAACACGTGTCCTTTTCAAAATGAGTCAAAAGAAATGCTTCAGGCCTTCTGTAAGCACAGTACCTTTCTTATTTATAAAAGTAGTCTGTTGTTTTTCAAGCTTTTGCAGAAGCTTGGAAAAAAAGGTGTGGCTACTTTAAAAATTAAATTTGTGTTAGTAGGTCGATTTTTCTCCCAGGTTTTCATGGAAATCTTACAAAAGCTTAGCCGCTTGCTTCTTTGTTTCTTGATTTATTTCCATGATTCATCCCCGCCTCTGACTGGACTTTAGGTGAATAAAGGGTTGTTTGTGTGTGCTTCAAAGCACACAATTATTCTTGAAGTGCACAATTTATATACAAGAGCCATTATAAGCAAACTAAATTAATGGTCTTCAACAAAAAGGGCAGTTTGTAAACAATAATACTTAAATTGATTCTTGTGTAATAGTATCTTGGAATTGTGAAGATTTCAGACTAAGAATGAACAACTGCTATATCGGTCCATTTGTCCAGTAGGATTGAGAAAGTAAGCTATGGAAATGCCTTTCATTGTTTACTACTGTAATGTGGATTCTGGAGAAAAAAACCCTCTAGTTTTCTCTCTCCTATCAAGTTGGAGCTGAAAGCCATGATTCGTTTTTGTTTCCAATTTCTGACTTATTTTGCAGAAATGTCAAGAATCCTGGCTGAATGTTAAGCTAAATAAACCATTGGTGGAGTGTGCCACTCATGTTTAGCTACTCACACTGGCAGGATGAATCAACCTTTACCTCTGTTGTGCAGATATAACCACTGTGTATGGGAAAGCTAAGGTTCTAATTACTGGAGATTCTTTGAAGTGGTGACACTGGATAATCAACTGGATTCTTCTGCCCGTAAATAATGTGCTTTGCCATTGAGCTATGGAAAAGGTAGCTTTAAGGACTTAGCTTTCATTCTTAAAACTTCTATCCACAGAAATGAAAAAGGTAACACGTACTGGCCAGTACCATAAATATTACTCTTCTATCATTCTGCAATAGCTTTTGAACCATGCAAAATGCTGTTCAGTTACAATATTGAATAAAAATCAAGTAGTTTGTTGTTTGACCCAGTGTTTCAAGTCATAATTATACTGTAGAAGAAGAATGATTATATTATAGTAGAAGAGGAATTATTGTGATTACTAAAATTCCAAATGTTTTTGTGATGTGGCTCATTTTACACATTTTATGGATTCTGGCTCTTCCTACTCGCCTCACTCCTCATATTCCTATACATGTGAGGTCTGTATTTCTCCCTTTCCTTACTTGTTATCCAGTTACCTTGCCAGACTATGCAAGAGTCTCTAAGTTAGACTCATAGACAGAAACCACTGTTAAAGAAAAAATTGTCTTATTTCATTTGAAAACTGAAAAGTTGAAAGGCTCATAGTTCCTTCAGTATATAACTAATGGAATGATCATATTTCTGTGTCAGGTAGGTAAAAAAATCTCAGACTCAACCCTGCCATCTCAGGAAAAGGTCTGGAAAAGAGCTGCTAAAATTCAGTACTAGTCTCAAGCAAGCAGAGCATGCCAAAGATCATAGGGAATTAGGAAAACTAGTGTTCCTAGAATCACAGTTTATTAAAACTTGGAGTAGAATATTTTTCACCTGAAGCATTCACTTTCTCCATAAGCCAGAGTGCACTGAAAATGATGAAATCTGCAACCATGCAGACAGAAGGTCTCTGTGAGGTAACCAGGATCTTGCATTTTTTAAGATTTGGAGGCACCTTTGTCATAAAAACTTCTAAAGCAGGGGTGGGAAACAACGGTCCCTTTATGACTTGTGGACTTTAACTCCCAGAATTCCTGAGCCAGCCATGCGGCTTCAGAAATTCTGGGAGTTGAAATCCACAAGTCATAAAGGAGCTGTCAGTTTCCACTCCTGTTCTAAAGCAATAAGGCATAGGCAGCCTTATTAAGAAAAGGAGGAAGTATGGTTACAGTTGTGAATTCAAAATTTTCAGGTTGAAGATTTCCATCTAAGTGGTGCTTCCTGTGCAATGATAAAATTCAGAACAGTGTTTTAAACCAAGGTTCATCGTGGCAAGGCTGAAAGCACCTTTGTTTACGACAGGATCTTAGTTCTGAAAACTGTAATAAAGTACCATGATGCATGTAATTGTAGGGAAAGAAAGAAATAGCGCTTTCTTGATTAAGGCTTCTGAATGTCTTTCAAGAACCTTCTCTGCCTCTCTTTGCCTACTCCCACCCCAATCCTCCCACTGCCTTCTTCCAGTGAAGAGGAGAGAAGCTAGTCTGTTATTTGTTCCGCAAACTGGAAAGCCTTGTGTGCTTCTTCCTTAAAGTTCAGAGTTCCTGGTTCAGCAACGATAATTCATTCAATAAAATTATTGTCCAGATTTCCAGAATGGCCCATATAGTACCGATCCAGTTCCACAGTTGAGCTTTCAGCCTACAAATAACAAGGCTCAATCTCTGGATTGTCCTGGATTGTAGTTTATAGAAATATATGGATAGTCTTTTCAAATAGTTTTCTGAATTTGCACATTAAAATATAACTGAAGTATGATTTTGGTTTTACTGGCAATGCAGTGATTATGTTTGAACAGTGACTCCAGATTCATATTTTATTAGTTAGGGTTAACAGTTTGCACATTGAGAAATATGTGCGGGGTTTTGGTCAGATTGTTGTGATTCACATTTTCTCAAGTACCAACCCCGCAATATTTCTCACACATTTCTGGCTAAGTTAAAATGCTGCTTGGAGGAAACTATTCAGGGAGGAAAAAATACTTTGGTATGATTTTGTGCAAATGTCCTATGAACAATTGGTATTTTCTTCCAATTTCTTCCAATTGGTTTTAGCTTGCTTTATGAAATTTTGCTTTTTGTGATTCCTAAAGTCAGAAATGTAGCTTAGAAGCCAGTCATGTATTTTGAGGTGCTTCAGAACTGGCCTATACTCCTATAAACATGGCAATTTCAAAGACTAATTGGATCAATTGACCACCATAACTGGTTACACTTCATTGGTAAATTCACTGGTAATGTTAATCATTGGTAATGTTGCAAGGGAGCAACTACCTTCTTTAGTGACCATTTATGGTTATGAAACTAATGGATATGTAGCTTTATGACCAGTCCTCACATTTATGATCTTTGTAGCTTGTAAAGCAAAGGAAATCTAAAGTGAGATCATAAGCACAATTGCAGTTTTACTTAGCGATCGCTTTACTTAAGACCAAATTGCCAGTTGCAATTCTGGTTGCTATATGAGGACTATCTATGTGTCAATTGCATACACTTTGAAGTATCTGTCCTATGTGTGTGCAAGACAGCTGGGAGGGAGAGATGAAACCTCATCTTCAGTATAGAGTATTTTATTTGTATTTATTTGTCTAGTAAAATTAGGGATGTTGTTTATTTAAATGTGGATTATACAATGCATGTAATTTGAGCAGGAATGTATCAGCTGAATACATACATGTCTCTGTGCATATTTGTCTAAATATTTATTTACTTTTTACATTATGAAAATTTCTTTTCAGGGGAAGCCAAATTCTTATTTAGAATTTAGGTTTATTCTTGTACTTAGATACGTGTCTCTGAGCTTCCTCAATTTACATTCTGTAAAATGGGTATGGATGACTGATATGCATTCATTCTCTATGTTCTATTTGTGTCTTTTTTTACCCACACATGAGGAAATGCATTTTTAAAAATTGGCTGTTTAATAAGAGTGCTCATAGCACACTCTTACAATTCCAAATTTGTTAATTGAATTCAAGGGTCAGCAAACCTCTAAAGTCACATAGACCCAATTTTATGAAAACTAAACCACACCTGAATTCTTTTATCTCTGAAATACCGCTGGAGACATGCACTCTATGTGAATTAACCAAATATAATCATTTTTAAAAACAAGAAAATATAATATCATTATAAACTCTGCCCTGAGTCTCCGGAGAAAGGCGGCATATAAATTGAACTAATAAATAATAAATAAATAAATGCAATTACAATAAAACCAGACATATACACGAAAGAAATAGATGCTGTTTTTATATGGTAAAAATGGTGCACTAATAAGGTTGACAAATGATGTTGAGAGGAGCAAAACATTCTTAATTTGCCAGACCATATCACTTTAACAGTCACATGGCAAAGAACTGAGAAATCAAATGAGAAATTGTTTTTTCTCATTCCTTGATCAGTTTAGCCTTTTCCGGAGCCTCTCCCTCAAAATGGGATGGTGATCAACATTCATTCTTATTTTATTTATGCTGGATTTAAAAGTAATAACCAGAACACTTCAGCAAAAACAGGTATTTCTTGTCTTCTGCTATAATTACTCATTGCTTTAGTCTATTTTTCCTTGAAGTCTCAGGCAAATGAGTAGCGCCGAAGGGTTCCCTTGTCAAATATATATGCAATTTGTTCCTTTAGGAGGGTCAGTTTCCATTCAAAGTGATCCAGATGTTTTTATCTGCCACTGTCAGCACATCTGCTTCTTTTTGCTGTTCGGGAGAACAGCATTCTTCTGATGTTGTTGCAATTTACTTTCTCTTTCCCTAGAGCAGCTGACCCTTGTGGACCTTTGAATGTACTTTGTAGAATAGTCTGGGAAATCCATTGTAAATCAACCACATTTGCTATTCTGCCACTTGAATGCTTGTTTCACTGAAATGATCAGCTGCACATTTCTGCAACAAAGAATAAAGCTACAGCTAGAAGGAAACTGCCTTTTGCCAAGACATTCTCTTCAGAAAAGAAATTGTGCCAGCTTGGAAGGTTTTAGGTCATGCTTGTTTTGGATTGTTTTGTCCAATGAGTCTAGAGGACACCAACTTGGGCTCCACACAGATGTTTTAAAGAGTATATAGGTGGAGGAAAAGGAGTATGCGGAAAAATATATGCATTCAGTGGTGTGGATAGTTAGGAAAATGGAATTGTCTCTTTTACTGCTTTTCAAAGTTCTATTTATTTTAGTTAATAGTTTATATTCTTAGCCTCATAGTGTTTAATCATTCAGTCTATTTTTCATGTTAAAATAAAAAGAATTATTACTAGGGAAAGACACTGAGCTTCTCGATCAGAAAGGTTGGCAGTTCGGCAGTTTGAATCCCTAGTACAGGTCTCCTACATGAAGAGGGGGCTGGAATAGATGACCTCCAAGGTCCATTTCAACTCTGTTACTGTTACTGCTTGCTCAGTCATGAAACTTGCTTATAACTTTACACAAATTGTTGCCTTCAATCTACTGACAGGGCTATTTTGGAGAAAAGACAATAACAATAGGCAGGAAATTACAGAATAACCAATACCACTTCAGACAAATAGTTGTCCAATCTCTTCTTAAAAACCTTCAGTGTTGGAGCATTCACAACTTCTGGAGGCAAGCTTTTCTGCTGATTAATTGTTCTAACTGGGAAGAAATTTCTCCTTAGTTCTAAGATAGTTCTCTCCTTGATTAGTTTCCATCCATTGCTTCTTGTCCTGCCTTCGGGTGCTTTGGAGAATAGATTGAGTCCCTCTTCTTTATGGCAGCCCCTTAGATATTGGAAGACTGTGATTGTGTCACCCCCAGTCTTTCTTTTCATTAAACTAGACATACCCAATTCCATCAACCTATCTTCATATGTTTTAGCATCCAGTCCCCTAATCAACTTTGTTGCTCTTTTCTGCACTCTTTCTAGAGTCTCAACATCTTTTTTATATCATGGCAATCAAAACTGGATGTAATATTCTAAATGTGGTC
This sequence comes from Pantherophis guttatus, assembly GCF_059756535.1. Taxonomy (NCBI): domain Eukaryota; kingdom Metazoa; phylum Chordata; class Lepidosauria; order Squamata; family Colubridae; genus Pantherophis; species Pantherophis guttatus. The sequence goes on along the minus strand of NC_142068.1, from coordinate 53,722,527 downwards.
TTATCAAGGCATTATAAGGGGTATTAACACTTCAATACATAATAGTGTTCGACTAGCAAGAATAGACAAACTCTATAACTTAGAGTCCTCCAGAAATTTGTATCATCTGCAGTTGGCATAGCCAGTGTTGGTTGCAGATAATGAAATTTTATAGTTCCAGATTGGGACCTAGGCTGATTAGGATGAAAGGATCGACATTTTGCTAAATCCTCATTTTTGGGAGGATTATCTTTATTTGCTTTATTTGGTCCCAATATTTTCTACACATATATATCACCCCATTTCTTCTGATTTGTTTTTTCCTTCATCTATGCCTACATCTTCAAACCTTCTTTATATATATTTTTTTAAAATTATTTTTATATGCCGCCCTTCTCTGGAGACTCAGGGTGGCTTACAATGCGTTAAGAAATAGCCTTCATACTTTTATATGTTTTATACAAAGTCAGCTTATTGCCCCCACAAACCGGGTCCTCATTTTACCCATCTTAGAAAGGATGGAAGGCTGAGTCGACCTTGAGCCTGGTGAGAATTGAACTCGCAGTAATATTACGGGAGTTCCCATTCTGGTGCCTTTCAAATATGTTGAATTTTAGCTCTCATAATACTTAAGAGAAGATTGCCTATACTGTAAATTGTGCAATGCAATTTCTATACCAGCATTATTTTACATGCTGCCCTATTGTACTGTGCCCACAGCTTTATGCAATCCATTTTACCACAGAAGCAAGGCCCACTGAGTACAACATAACACATCCATTAGAAGAGAAAGCTTTATTCAGATGAAGGAGACATCCTTATGACTGGTGGGTCACACTATACCAGGCTGGCCACGAATGATGGTCCTAGCATGGACTGTCCCATACAAGTGGAAAGGGCCAGTTTCTGGTCAGCTGCAAGTTAGGTTTTGAGACTGGATCCACCATATGACAAACACTCTTACTTGAACTGAGCAGAGGAAAAATTTCTTTCCAGTTTTTTCTGAGCCCACCGTAAGCTGCACAAAGTAAAAAGGCTTATGTATATTATTTGCTTCCAAGTTGATTGGGAACAAAAAATTACAGGTAGCCCTCAACTTGCAACTGGTGGCTTAGATCCATTTGAAATTTCAATAGACCTACCTTATGACCCAGATTTGAAGTTCTGATGGTCAGAGACCCTCCCCATGATCACATTTTGAATGCTTGGCAATGCAACCATTTTTATGGCCATTTGCAGCATCCCATGTTTTACTACAATTTTACTATAAAATGGCATTTACTTCTGGTTTTTGGCAAAATCAAACCTATAGCATACCAGTTTGCTTAACAACTGTGGCCTTCACTTAATGACTGCCCCAAAAAGATCATAAAAATTAATTTGGTCACATGATCAACCCATTTTACAACCATTATAAATTATAACCATGATGAGCAGTCTCCATTTTGGTTGTAACTCAAGAACTCCCTGTAATTAATATTTTTTATATTTTCTCCATTACCAGGAGTGGGAGTAACAGAGTTGTATCACCTACCTCTGTTTTCCTTTCATATTTGCTTTTTACAATGCTGGAAAGAATACTTTAGGCTAATCCAAAACTCGGAAAAAATACTTGATATGCAGACATATAAAATGAGGGATTGTAACCCTCATTATACAAAGACAAAGAATTGTTTTAAAAATTCTTGGATTATATAAAAGCCATTTGGCATTGGATGCCATAAATAAATTTCATATCTCTTTTAGCTCTGGAACAACTGCTGACAGAACTTGAAGATTTTCTGAAGATTCTAGATAAAGAGAACCTCAGCAGCACAGCTGTAGTCAAAAAAAGTTTTCTGGCTGACCTTCTTCGGCTGTGCACAAAATCAAGCGGTAAGCAAAATCAGGTGAACAATTATTGACTTTGGAAGGTTTATCTTTCTTGCTGGAACTCCAGTCTATCTATTTCTCATTTTTGTTTGAATCTTATTCCCAAATGAGATGTAAAAGGGAAACAAATATCCTTTATCAGCATGAAAACAAACTTATTTATTGGGATATATGTGTTTGAGGACTGGGATCTATTTAATTAGGTGCAAACCTTGTTATCAGTTGCTCAGAATATGTTTACAAATACTACACATTTACAGATGGTGGTGGTGATTAAAAATAGATAAAAATATGATGGAATTTTTGTTCAGTTGTGTTTCTCCTAATTTGCTTTATTTAAGATGACAGCAAAGTCCATACGACTGTGCAATAAAATGTATTCCCTTCCTTTTATTGTAAACATCATAAATTATTTTTATTCACCGAAGTTTGCTAATAAGATTAATTTGCAAAGGATGAATCACTTTACCTTTTGCCCTTTACAAAGTTCTCATTTCCCTATTTCCCTGACAAGATAAATTCTTCAGGAACAAAGTCCAGTAAAGTGCTTCTCATGAGAACAGAGCATCTCTGGGAAAGAAAGAGCAAAATGCTTTTATAACTTGTTTAAAATAGAGTAAAGCACATAAATTAGCTTATCACAACTGCAAGTGCAAGAGTCATGCTGGATAATGACAGTGGGAATGATGGTCCCACACATCATTGGGGATACTGCTGTACATGTACACAAAACAAAATGCAAAGCAGTTCTTTACAGTATTTTTACACTGTAGGTGGTGATGAAGAATACATTTATATGAACAGAGTAACCATTAATAAACTACATGGGGAACCAGAAAAAGCCAACAAAGGTAGGCATCAAATGTTATTATCATTCAAATGTATCTAGAGGGCACCAAGCTTTAAAATAAACTATTCTAGAAACACAAGTATTACCATTCATGTGGTGGTGGGAGATATACTGTGTGATGTCATCAGATTTGGGCTCTTTGATAGATTTGCTATCTTATACTGTGTTCCCCAAAAATAAGACCCTGTCTTATATTTTTTTGAACCCTGAAATAAGTGTTTGGTCTTATTGCCATGCGCTCAAAAGCCTGATTGGATTTATTATCAGGGGATGTCTTATTTTGGGGAAACAGGGTAGTGAAAAATAGATATATACCAAGTATTTTTCTTGTTTGGCTTAATACATTGGCCTAATGGATAATATGAATTGTTGAAAACATATTATTCTTCTATGTTCATTCAGCATCTCTGAATAGCACTTTTTAACTGTATAACATACATACATACCAAAGCACGGGGAACTGCCACATATAGTATGTTCTATTCTGTGACATTAAGATGGATAATGACTGCTTGTGGCCTCTAGGTGGACGGATATTTTGCCTTGAGAAGCTTTTTGTATACATAGATTCTCTTTCTGTGAATACTAAAAAGCTCAGTACATAGACATTGAATAGCATGAGTACTAAAAGTTCCATATGTAGAATGATTCCTTAAATCAGTACATATATCCATCTCTAAAAAAGAGTTGGTTTGATACGTCTTTACTACTTAATCTGTTTTGGTTTTTGCAGCTGCCCCTGCTTGGATTGAACCTATAACTGATGCCATTTTGGGATTTATAGATGGAAAAATGTAGTCCCTGGTATTTGTCTCTAAGTTGTATAGAAACAGAAAATCTGGGAAGACGTGGGAAGAACAGCAGATGTCTGATTTGTTTGGCTAATAACATTACTATACTATGCATAGTTTGTTTTGCTGCTTCCCTTCTTATGCCAGCAAACTATTAAAAGTTTCAGATGCAGAGCTGTTATTGTGGCTCCTCAGGCTCAATCCCAAAAGAACTGTGGTTCTAACTTTATTTTTAAATTGTACAAGAATGTAACAAAGTTCATGCCAGATTCTTTTCAGCATCTTGGTAACCACTGCTTACCATTTGGGTAGCTATCATCCAACTTTAGAATACTCTTGTTTTCAGCGAAAGTTTTGCTTAGTTTATTTATAGGGATGCTTGAAGTGATTTCAAATATAACCTCTCTGTACATAAAGATAATTTCCAAGTATAGAAATCATTTTCATCTCTCTTATGTCACCGTACCAGAAAATGACAGGTCTGATTCTGTCAGTCTTTTGCAGTATATTATCCTTGTCATATTTTGGAAAATGTCCCTCATGGTTTTTAGATAATCTTGAACACGCTGATAGGAAAACTTAAAGAGAGTTATAGGAGATACATTATAATAGACTAAAAATTGTTTCAGATAGGTTACTGCACCGCAAAGGTTATAAATAGGGAAAATATAATTTGTTTTTTCTGTTCCAGGATAAGCAATTTGGTGGTATTCTCTGTGATTTGCATTTCAGCTTCCATTGGTCCCAGCAAACATGGCCAAATAGGAAATAATTGTGATTGTTGTTAAACTGCTTACATCATGTTTATGCTTATTTATCAACTAAAAATCCTTGAATCCGTTAAAAAATCACAATGTTTGTTGAATTCGGGGAGACAACATCTGATGTTTTAATCTGGTTATAATCATTATGAAATACACTTTTCAGGGATTTTAAACAGGTGTTTTATTCATTTCTTTCCACACACAATCAAACCCCAAAGAATGAAATAGCTTGTTCTGTACCATATTACATTTACAAATTAGCTGAAAATCAGGTGGGCAGAATTTACTCTCCTACCACAACTTTTTCTCAGTAAGGTTTTTCTTCCTTGGACTGAAAAGACTGAATAACCTGGTATTTAAACCATCCTTAGCTACAGTAAGGAAAGGTGAATACTTACAAAAGTTGATTTAGGCATCAACTGGGCCTTACAGGTAGATTGATTATTTATAAAGCATCATGGACTTCGCAGTTTTCAATGTTAACTGAAACATTACTGTACGAGTAATTCTGCAACCACCAAAAGTGAATGTCTTGAGCTGTATCATTTTTTCACCATTTTTTGGAGTGAAATCAATTGCCATTTTGGTGGTCTAGACTAAGTAGGCTAATAAATCATATTTTTCTTTCAAAACAAAAGTGAAGCATCTGAGATTATAGCTGAGTATAATTATATGTAATTACCATTTATTTGTTGTGATTTCTCTTTGGATTATGATGTTAGGTTACCAAGATTCCTTGACTAATGGAGAAATGGAGCAGTATTTGTATCCTCCACAGAAAAGTTTGCCAGATCTTCCACATTCAAAAATAGTAAGTCCCTGATATATATTATATATATATATAATAATATGGATACATTATGTGTTAGAATTTGAAGATCTGAAGTAACCTGCGAGATATATAAATCTGTTGAAGTTCATTGAGCATCAACAAATACTACAAGAAAAAAGAGAAAACTATGCGGGGATATTATTTATTTTTGCCTGAACTGAACTTTCAACTTCGTTGTAAATGTTAAGCAACTAGTGAAAAAACATATTTTTCATCAATTTCACAGATAGCCCTACCTGAATATTTCCTAGCAATTCTTTTTGCTATTGTTGCCCAGCTGTGTTGATAATTGCCTGACTCTATATAATTGCTGACACTGTATAGCAGCTATTTTTTGTTGACTTAATTATTATACAGAGTATTAGAGAAAATCTCAGTCCTATTGTGTGATCACTTGTTTAATCTTGGCTTCATTTGTCTTTTAAGATTTGTCTTTTAAGAGACGGCTCAGCAAATTAGTTCCTTCTCTTTTTGAGTACTGTAAAATGAGGTTGCATTACTGAGGTCACGGACAGAAGCTCAGGAATGTCATACGTGATGTACTTTGTGCATTAAAAAAGAGAAAACCTGCAAGAAAATATACGTACAGCATGGGCCTAGTGTGGGAGGAAGTGAAAACCTGTGGGTGGTCTGCTGAGGAAATAGCTATGTAAACTGCAGTCAAAGGGTGATGAGACGGATTATTACTGTGAAATCCTACTGCAAGGATTTAGAGTAAGTGATCCCATCAAGGTAACTGGAGAAAGGAAGCCTGAGAAAAGACAGAGACTTTAAGACATACAACTTCATTGTCCAAGTAGTGTTTTTAGTCAATTCAGTGAATTAGTTATAACTGACTGTTTTTTTGGCTGGTTGGGTAGAATGAGAAGCTGATTTTAGAGACAGCAATTCCCAAATGCTCAATCCATTCTTTCCCCCATACTATTCTTTACTGTTTTTTTTTAAATTACAGTAGATGCTCAAATGTACTGTATATTCAAAGGCTTTTTTCTTAATACAATTTCTTTGAAATTCTGTGCTTTAACAGAGGAGGATCTTGATTGGAGGCAGATTGTTATATCTATGATATGTAAATGCTAATGGTGACTTAACATCTAATTGGCATTTTCACTCAAGCTACAGGTAGATAACCTCTTCTTTCCTCCTTTTCTACTTGTGTTGCTGAAATGCAGCACCCAGCATGTTGGAAGACCTAGTTCAGCAACCTTTTAGCATGTCAGAAGTTGCCTAGCACTGGTCTAGAAGATCAGATCTAGGATCTGGAAATTCAAACTGGAATACATAAGGATTAAATAGTTCAAGCTATTCTATTTAAAACCATGTGTGTGCACGCATGCACACAGCATTAAATAAGATAGACAACTTTTCTGAGTTTTGGTAAACACATGCTAGCTTTTCATAGTCGTGTTATACCACAACAGCTACAGCTACTTTGGCCTATATACATACTAGCACTTGGTTTTTTTAAAAAAAATTTTTTCCTAGATTTTATTTATTTATTTATTTTTTAACATTTTATATTTTAAATTACTAACATTACAAACAACATATACAATATTTCACCCTGTGCTATACATAAGAAAGGAAGATTTGGTTCTTCGGATATATCCTCATAATCGCCAAAATCCACATTCTCGGGGTACAGGTACCGAAGCATCCAATTTTCCCAGCGCATAGTCCACAAATGGTTTCCAAATTTTCCAGAAAATATCTTCTTTATAGTCACCATTTCTAATTTTAATATCACATGTCATTTTATCATTTAAAGCTAATTTCCACATTTCACAATACCATTCTTTTATTCTAAAATTCACATCTAATTTCCAATATCTGGCTATTATAATTCTACCCATTATAATCATAATTCTAATCAATTCTTTCTCATATTTTGTTGGTTCTATTTCCTTAATTATCAACAGTAATATAGTTTCTGGTCTCACATACTAGCACTTGTTTGGTGGGAAATATTGCCCATCTCTTGATTTGTAGAAAAGCAAATAAAACAAATAAAGAAAGGCCTTTCACTAGCTGTAAGATTGAGGAGGAAGATTATTTCACTTAAATTCTCTTATTATTTCTAAATTTATTAGGTACTCTACAGCAGAAGCTGTGACGGCAGTATACAATAAATGTATGGATTAAAAATTAACATAAAAATAGTATAAAACAAGAATGAACTAAATAGTTGCTAAAGGAGCAGAGACTAAAACTGGCACTGATTTAGATAAAAGAACCTAATAAACAATCAAAATCTCACAACATGATACTTGATATTGAAAAGACTATAAAGTTGTTGCCTAGGGACTTTGTTTAGGAAAAAAACTCTACCCTTTTAGGGTTGTAGTTGGGAAGAATCTCACATCTTAGATTATGAGATCTATTCTTGCTTCTCTTTTATGCCCTTTCTTATCAACCTTATTTCTAGCTAAGATTTTCTTAAGATTGTAGTTGGTCAATCGCAGTAAATGCCACTAACCATTCTCGGAATTATTTATGTTTCCTGTATTTAATCAAGAGGATAAAAGCATGAAGTGAATCCTGTACATGGTACTTGATTGTTAGGAGCAATTCTGACCATTCCTGTTAACTTCAGAATGGAAATCCCAGGAGCTAAGATTGGATCTGTTTCAAAACAATTCATCAATGAAGGCTTCAGAGAAAGCTCTGGATATTCATAAATAATCAGAAGAGAATTTTACCTGCAAACCTCTTGGTCATTATCAAGACTTTGTTGTGACTGTTTTAAAGAATTGTACTATTTCTGTACACACACACACACACACACACACACACACTCACACCAAATAGATCTGAAGAAATGGATCTGAAGACTTGGATCTGAAGAACTGGATCTGAATCACTGTACAGGTTGTTTCTTTCTGCAATGGGCAAATGAGAGAGTTGTTAAGCTTAACTTTGAACAATAAAGCTCAAACAACCCCCACCCCAGGGGTAAAATCCAGCAGGTTCTGACAGGTTCTGGAGAACCAGTAGTGGAAATTTTGAGCAGTTCGGAGAACTGGCAAATACCACCTCTGACTGGCCCCAGAGTGGAGTGGGAATGGAGATTTTGCAATATCCTTCCCCCGGGAGTGGGGAGGGAATGGAGATTTTGCAGTATACTTCCCCTGGAGTGGGGTGGGAATGGAGATTTTGCAGTATCCTTCCCTTGCCATGCCCACCAAGCCATGCCCACCAAGCCACACTATGCCCACCAAGCCACGCCCACAGAACTGGTAGTAAAAAATTTTGGATTTCACCACTGCCCCAACCTTTTATAAACTGCTGTATGCATCTTTCATTAATTCCTTTATACTTATTTAATATTAGGTCATAGGCATTTGTAAATTGTACGTCACATATACATTTGGAAGATCCCTTGTGAGTGTATACTACCTTAGCTTACTTCCTGCAAGTCTGTCTAGAACTTTTTTGAAACACTTTTGTGGTGACAAGGTCTTCGCAGAAATAACTATATTATTAACCATTCATTTCCATGCACGCTATATACTCAATATGAGATATCTTAACCTCAAGTTTTACTTGACTTCAGCTAATGGTAAAAGTGGATTATAGTGGCATTTACAAGATTGGAAGGTTCGTTATAAAGTTAATCTTTGACATCTTGTGCAGAGACTTAAGAGGGAAGAGAAGGGAGACCATGATCCAAACAATATTAAAGTTCACAAAGGAAACAAATAAAATAAATTAGTAGTCATAGCTGGATCATTTTTAGTCTAATTTAGAGGAGAAGCAAAGGAGCTGATTGGTTGCTTCTTAGCCAAATCAAAAAAAGGACTCTAGCAGAAATATCTGCCTAGGGACTAACACTATCTGCATTTGAAGTTTGTAACTATGTAGATTATCTACAGAATGTGCCAAACAGATAGGAGCAATATGTGCAGAAATTCCAGTAATGCCTGAGATTCACCAATATCTGATAATTTAGTTTATCTGAGAAATATCCACCCTTTGCTAGGCTGACTAAATGTATGTGTCATGTAAACAAGAAGCTGTTGGTTGATGCAAAGTCATTATAATCACTGCTCAAGTGAAGTGATAACATTAGCAGAGGTTTTTATGAAGTTTTCATAATAAACACCAAGACCAGAAAGTGTGAGTTGTTTAATAGCCATAGAAAGAACTGGATTCCTTCTTTGTGTCCAAAAAAGAGCTTTTACTTGAACAAAATAAATTTTGGTAAAAATGTGAATGAAACTGAAAGAATAATCTGCCACTAGGTGCTTTTCATGTTTTTTTTTTCTTGAGGAAGAAAAGCAAATAATTCTGTCGCTATAGCAGACCAAATGGGAGCCATCTTACCCACAAATGAATGTTGATTTCAACACCCTTTACTGGGAAAGATAGTAAAGAAAAACATTCATATTGATAGTCAAACGTCTTGAAGATGAGAAATTTGTACAATCTTCAAGCTGCCACAGGGTTCCTCACTGGTAGATGGAAGTTAGTGAAATGGAAATGATGTGGTTCATTTTGATGAAAGACAAGAATGAGTGACAAAGTTCTTTCCTGTTGCCAACTAATCTCTCCTGCACACGGAACAATTAATTAGTTTCTTTCCAATTTTCTGATGGGTGAACAGTATTTCTTATGACAGCATATCCAGGCTATACAAAGCTGGTTTATAAGTAGGGCATCCCTGTTGTTTAGACTTCTTTCAAAAATTACTTATTCCAGTATATTCAGATTCTTTTCTGCTGAGTTGAATTTAGAACATCAAATCACGTTTCTTGCTCAGTGCAACGTTCTAAGTCACAGCCTCTCCTGTGCTATTCTCGAGACCCTGTTTCAACATCCCATGAGGTCCACAACCTTTGTAGCTAATTGGTCTTGCTGTTAGGAAGTGTTTTTCCCCTGACATTTGATTGCATTTTTTTAAAAAAATCAACTTCTTTTCCTTTTGACTGATAAGAACTCAGTGGCATTAAAATGACAACCTTGACAGAAAAACACTGAAACTTTGATTTGTGGGACAATTAAAGAATCAATAATACATTTAGAAAACAAGGCTCAGAAAAGTAACATAAATAAATAAATAAACCTCCTTTTGCCCATCGTCTTCCCAAATTTCCCCAGATTTTTTTCTTTTGTACTTTCTCATCTGTAAAGCAACAGTAAGTGAGGAAATTTGAGTCAGAAACAAAGGTATTTAAATTAATAAGTAATGTTTATTTTTCAATGCCAGATAATTGTTTAATTTTAGAATGGGGCAGAAAACAATAATCTTCCTGTTCTCAGTTCCAGAACTAATCAGAAAATAGTGATATGTTCCTGGCAGAAAGTAATTAATTGAGCTTTGAACTCATTGAAAGATGAAACAGTTTTCTCTTACCGCCATCTGATTCCCATTGTTAATGGAAACAATGCAAAAGAATCACTTTCTTTTTGGTCCATTTGAAATTTATTTAATCAAGAACAAAAAGGTTTGTTTTAAGACTGTAGAGCAAGATAAATATTTTAATCTTTCTGGACTTTGTGATAGTGTCTGGTCCTAATGCCAGCTAACAATAAATGTATATCGCAATCAGGTTTCCTCCCTCGATCCAACTACTGAAAAAATAGTTTAATACTCCAGTGTGATTTTTAAGCACTTAAATTATTTAAGTAGGTTTCTAAAGATTGTCCATAAGTACTGTAAAAACTGGATCTACCTTTTTTTTTTTTACATTAGCGTTTATTGTTTTCCATTTAACCATTTTTCAAAGGGAGTAAATATTTTACCAAGGGAACAATCAAAAGCAATTGTTTTGTCATTATTTTAAATTAAAGCTTGCCATTTAATATTCTAATTACTTGACATATCCTTACTCATTTATTGGTATTTGAAAGTTAGGGATTGTTGCTTGAAGTCCTTTGGCAAATAGAATATTGATGTGGCTTATCCTTAAATGATATGTATTAGTTCAGTCTAAAATTAATTGGCTGAGATTCATTTTAAAATGAAGTCATTTCAAGGTTTTTAATTTTTAAAGCTGTAGTAATAGTAATGGAATCAGGTGGTCTGATTTGTTTTCTAAACAACAGAAACAGGATTCAAGATAGAGAATTCCAAATGTAAGAGAGTTTACAAATTGGCTTCACAGCATCTCCCATTCCACAGCAAATTGAGTTGGGTCATCTTTATTTTGTTTGTCACCCAAATGTCTGTCTCTCTTTACCCAAACCTGTGCACCCCAAAATTATTTGAATTGCTGACTGATGCCAAAGACTGATTGTGCATCCAGACAATTAATTTACACATATGAAAATATTGCAAGGGAAAAGACCACGAATAAAATTTAAACTGCTTCAGGATACAAAAGATACAGGAGGAGCTGCACTCCCTGACTGGGAGATATACTACCAAGCAGCAGTACTATCGTGGGTCAAAGATTGGATAGAATTAAAGGACTCTAGAATTTTAACAATTGAGGGACACGAACTTCAAACTGGCTGGCACTCCTTTATGTGGGATGAGAAATACAAAACACATTCATATTTTAAAACACACACAATAAGGAACTCATTATTACAAATTTGGCTTAAAATTAAAAAACAACATTATATGAAGATACCAAATTGGTTAGTACCGGCAGAATCAATTAGGCACCCAAATTTAACAGATAAGGCAAAAATAATTAGATATAAAGATATAATTGACTATCAAGGCAAATTAAAGACCAAACAACAATTGGAGACAGATTTACACAGAGAAATAGACTGGTGGACTTACACTCAAATACAATCCAAATACAGAGAACATACAAAAACATACGAAATTTATAATCAAAAACAAGAAATAGATAAAATTATATTAGATTCAGAAAATAAATTAATTAGTAGAATTTATAAATTTCTTTTACGCTATAAATTGGAAGAACAGACAGTCAAAGAAACGATGATTAAGTGGGCTCAAAACATTAAACACACAATACCTTTGGAAAAATGGGAAAAGTTCTGGCAGGTAAACCTAAAATTAACAAAAGCAACGGCGTACAAGGAAAACCAACTGAAAATGTTTTATCGGTGGCATATGTCTCCAACCAGATTGGCAAAAATACAACCTAAAAATAGCCCAATTTGTTGGAAGTGCAAAAAGGCACAAGGGACTTTCTATCATTTATGGTGGACGTGCCCGGCAGCAAAGAAATTTTGGTCCAACATCAAAAAATGGTTGGAACAAATAACAAAAACACAGATTGAAAAAGAACCAGAAACATTTTTATTAGGAATCTTTAACAAATCATACCCTAAGGATATCAAATATCTTACAATTCACATATTAACTGCTGCAAGAATAACCTACGCAAGAAATTGGAACAAGAAAAAATACCAAGTGAAACAGAAGTAATAGGGAAAATTTTAGAATGCGCTGAAATGGATAGGTTAACCAAAGAATTACAAGAAAGAGAAGAATCAGACTATTATAAAATATGGAATAATTGGTATAATTGGTTAAAAATCAGAAATATACAAAAAATATAGGGGATATATTACCGATTGATATATATATATATATATAATAAAAAATATTATTAGATTAAGGAGAGATGAAGGAATATATTATAAGTAGAATTGTAGAACGTCACTCTGAAAAAATGCTTAAGAAGAAATTACACTCTTTTTGTGTATATGTTGTATAAATGTTTGTTGTGTATATGTTACGTATGTCTTTTTTAATATTTATATTTAATAAAAAAAACTATTCTTAAAAAAAAAAGAAAATATTGCAGAAGGAACTATTGAAGGAGGTCTGGCACACAAATATGATCTACCACTCCCAAGAATGCTCATTGCCAAGTAAACCTTCTGATGAATCAAATATTCCAGTCTGTCCTTCCAGCACTGAGAGTTCAAAATGCATTAAAAAATTCCCATCACTGAAATGGTGTTGATGGAGAAGTGTGCAAAGTGAAGTGCAACATTCTAGAACTGGAAGAGCATGATGTACAAATAGATGCATAGATGCATATGGCAGCAAGTTGTAAGCAAAAAGTTATAGAATGAATCTATATTGTATTACTATGGGAAAAGGTTCAGTAAACTTCAGAAATCTCAGGTAAGTTTCTCCAACAGTGCTCAGGGAGTCCTTCTAGGTGATGAAAACAGAGAGCTTGTAGGATATTTTAGTGCAATCCACTTGATTCTTAAGGAAGTGCTAAACTTCTTGGAGATGTAGAAGAGGGGAGCACTGGAAAGCATTCGAGCAGAAGATCATACGTCAGTTATAAGTGGCCACAGAAATGCAATTGTGTCAGCTGAGTGGAGGTATGCACTCACTTATTATAACTCAATATAGTTCTAGATAAAAGATTAGGGTAGATGTCTTTCTCGTAATTTACATAGCAACAAAAGTAGTATTCTAAGGTGCAATTTGTCCTCTCTGTAGTTTATTTGGAAGATGGGTCAAGCTTAATATCCAGTAACTGAAACAACTTTCAAAATGTGCCACAAATTGATGGCATTTGTAAGAAATTAAGTAGTTGGGCAAACCGTGTTTCCAGAAAACTTTTTGAATGAACAGGCAAGCAATGGTAACTCAAGGCTCAAGAGAGATCACAACAGATAATAAAATATATCATTTTTAAAAAGAATTCAACCACCATCAGAATGCTATTCAGATGTTTGACACATGATAGCTCAGTTATAAAGTCCAAGGAAATTGTATTCCAATGCCTTGTAACAGTCTGGTAATTTGCTGGACAGATATTTTGAATATTGACAGTGTTACAAGATGAGATATCAGCTAAATCAAGACCACCTTAAATTATAAAGAAGGACATGGGTCATTTTAAATCCTCCAAAATACCTAGTAGGCTCACCACAGTACTATATCTTAAAACTGTGATAAAATTCAAGAGTAAGTCACTTTATCAGTGCATCTACATGACAGCAAGATGTAATTTGACTTATTTCTGATAAACAGAATCAGAACAATTGTCTGAATAATCAAACGTCACATTGACGAGGGTTTTTCAGAAAATTCCATTGACTCATATTCAGGAAAAAATATACAAAGTTATAACTGTAGCATTGTTTTGTAACACGACAATGCTTGTCTTTTGTTCTTGGTTTAATATGAAATTTCTTATAACAATAAGTTCTGTGAATGGAATAGATCATGCTTTCATAAGAGAATGTTCCTTTTAATTTTGATGATAGAACATTTAGAACCTGCTTCAAAATGTTTTATCTGCTTATTTCCTATCTTTTATTTATATTGCACAGATTCCAGAATCAAAACTACATTCGGGCCTCAAAAACGAATCTCCAGAAGGGTACTATGAAGAAGCTGAGCCTTACAGTGTTTCTATGAATGGTACATAATTGTATATTTCTAAAGTTTTATTGTTATTTTTTTCAGTTGCAAACTAAAAAGAAAAAAAGTTATTTCTAAAAACAATCAGTTCAATTGCATGGCAGAAGAGATGTACAAAATATAAAATTGCAAATGTGAGATTTACATCTATGATTGTAATACTACTAAGTATATTTTGAAAAAGAACATTAAATGACAGAATTGCCTAAGCTTTATTCAGCTCAATATGATATTGATACCATTTTAGTTAGATTTTCCCCTTGGTATAATACGTTTTACAGATACCTCTATGGAGGCGTTAAGACTTTATGTATTCATGCTGCATCTTTCTCCTCTATTTAAAATGCATTGCCTCAGCTCTTCAGACAGCATGGGTAGGTTTTTGAGCTAGTTTGACCTTGCCCTGCACATTGATTCTAATGATTGCAGTGCTGAGATCTCCCAAGCTGAGCTGCAACTCTTTGTCAGCATCACAAGTAAATCATGACAATCAATATATGCTGTATCCTTCAGAGTACATATTGAATGTTATCTATTTAGCCTGAATCAGCACCATCTGATTTTATTTGTTCTGATCATGACCATAAAGAGCTTGTTTTAAGTTTTTTTAGAAGGCTGATTCTAATTATCACTATATGTGTTAGAGAAATTGTGCTTCCAATTGTTAAACTAATTTAATTCATTGACCAGTGAGATTCATGTTCAGAAGTCTTTCTTTTTCTTCTTCTTCATCTCTCATCATGCAGATCTTTATGTTAAGTTTATGGCTACTGGGACCCAGTGTCCAGGTTATTGAGAGTAATATGTGCTATGTTAACTATGGGTCTGGCATGTTTTAAAATCTGAATATTCATGCCCCAGCTGTCAGTTGTTATGTGAGAGTCTTTCACCAGACTGCCCTCAATCTTATTTTCATTCTTAAAACATATCCATGTTAGGAGCATTAACAAAGAAATAGTACCAGGTATAGATTTTTAAAAGCAATACCTTAATTAGTCATGATCAATTATAACCACTCAGTGCTTCTACGTAGAACATTTTTGCTTTGAAAGAAGCAACTCTCTCCCAGCATTCAGAAGCTCATTCTTGGGGCTTATTGAATTGCAACTGGGGAACAACATGCTGCTCAGAGACTGTAAGTTCTCCTTTCATATTCTAAATTCAAGAGTACAAGAAAACTGATTGGAGATAAAATCAAATGAAAAAAGTCAGAGCTTTGTGTCCACAAGTCTCAGAAGAAGAAGAAGAACATGGTATGAAAATAATTAGATAATCCAATTCATAGCATTCTTCTCTGTGAATACAAGGATAAAATGGCCTTTTTGGGTCCCATATCTTTAACTGTGATTAAATTCAAGGTTAACTCTATCACTGCATCTACATGACAGGAAGATGTAATTTGACTTATTTCTGATAAACAGAATCAGAACAATTCTCTGAATAATCAAACGTCACATTGATGAGGGTTTTTCAGAAAATTTGTCACTGTGAATAGAAAGATAAAATGGCCTTGATTCATCTAGTCAGGCCAATCTTCTGTCAAGAATCCTCACCAGATAACAATGGGCCAAGTGCTTTCTTAAGTGCAGCCTGCCTACAGGATTGTTGTATGGGGAAAGGCCAGAGGACTGAGTATTTGGTGCATTAAGCTTCTAAAGGAAAGGCAATATTTAAATCTAGTAAACAAATTCATAAGTATATTTCATATCTATGGAGATTCTCAGTCATCCAAGGTCATGGTTGCCCCAAAGGTGCTTTTTTCAAGAGGCAACTGGACTTTCTGGTTTTTCTTTGAAGACGTTTCGCTTCTCATCCAAGAAGCTTCTTCAGCTGAAGAGGCTTCTTGGATGAGAAGCGAAACGTCTTCAAAGAAAAACCAGAAAGTCCAGTTGCTTCTTGAAAAAAGCACCTTTGGGACAAGTATATTTCATGTGAACAGTTCAACGCTTCCCTGATAGATAATACAGTGCAACTTATCCATTCAGTCACGTCCAACTATTGGCGATTCTGCAAATCAGGTCTCTCCACACCTTCCAATCATACACTATTTCTTTGAGCTTTTCTATGTTCTGGCTGGTATCAACTTTGATGGTATCCAGCTTCTGCATTCTGTGATACCCTGGTTTCCTTTTACTGTTAACTCTTCCATACAAAATTGCTTTTGCTAATAAATTCCCCTGTATAACATGGAAAAAGTAAGTAAGACACAGATTAATGATTTTTACCTTCTAGTGATATGACTGGTGATATGCATTCCAGTACTTGCATGTTAGTCGCCTTTGCTGTCCAAGGAATACGCAGGCGCCTTCTTCAGCACCACAGGTCAAACAAATTGATTTTCTTCCTGTCTTGCTTTTTTAAGGTTCAATTCTCACACCCATAGGTAACTACAGAGAACACAATAGAGTGAACCAACCTACATTTGGTTGCCAGGCTGATGTCCTTGCTTTTTCATCTTTGGTCCATGTTCATCACTGCAGTGCAGCCCAGGGCAATCTGACTTTTTATTTCTGTGCTGTGTTCATCACTTTGAGCTATTTGCAATCCTAGGGGAAAAAAATGTTTTGAGACATTCTATTTCTTCACCATCAATTTCTATTTTGAGGTTCCCCTTCCTTGCAGCGGTCATGAGCTTGGTCTTTTTGATATTTAGAAAGAGTCCAAAATTCTCACTTTCTTCTTTGATTTTCTTGATCAGATGTTCCAGGCCTTCTTAGTTTCTGAGAGGAGAGTTGTATTGTCAGCATACCAAAGACTGTTGATGTTTCTTCCATCAATCTTTACCCCAATTTTCGATTTGTATGTGTGTTAAGTCTAAATCAGTAGGTTTATTCTCAGTGATTAATAAACATTGATCCTTCTACATAATGAAATGCTACTATGATACAATAAAAAAGTTTTACAGAGAAAAAATCATTTTCTAAATCAAAGGTTACATCTATTAGCATACAGTATGATTTAGTGACATTTCTTCATTTGATATCATTTTACACATCTTCAACTGGCTATATAATAGCAAACATTTGATAATATTTAAAGAATATATCCAAACAGTTTACTTTTCAAGGTGTGTCTATGAAGCTATTGCAAAATAGAAGCCTTAATTGATCCCATTTAAACCCACAAATTGAATGAGGAATTGAGCAAGTCTAGGTCTAATAGTTGATAGGAAGGTGTATAGAATCCAGCCACCATTGAACAGATGGTAAGTTGCTTACTAAAACAAAAATATATTTTCTGGCATGATCTTGGGGTACAACCAGTGGTGGGTTCCTCCTGGTTCCGCCCGGTTCCACCGAGCCTGTAGCGGTGACAATATGATGTCACTGAACCGGTTCTGCCCCCACAACCCCCAACCCCCGCCCCCTGTGTTATTCTTACCTTTTATTTGCCCCCACCCCCAGTCTATTGCTGCCTCCTGAGTTCCAGCTGATGGCTAGAGGGAAAAAACCTGTTTAAACTCTTGCCATGGGGCATCAAAGGGCCACCTACAGCTGATCAGTGTTAAAAGAAAACAAATGAGTAGACTGGTGCCTGCAAAAATACATGAGTAGATCAGTGCCTGAAAAAAATACATGAGTAGATCAGTGCCTGCAAAAATACATGAATAGTTCAGTGCCTGCAAAAATACATGAGTAGATCAGTGCCTGCAAAAATACATGAGTAGATCAATGCCTGCAAAAATAAATGGGTAGACCAGTGCCTGCAAAAATAAATGGGTAGATCAGTACAGCCTGGTAGACCAGTACCTCTGCTAAATCCTAAATAATTGTCACATGACCATCAAGCCACACCCACAAAATAAGCCATGCCCACAAAATAAGCCACGCCCACAGAACCAGTAGTAAAAAAATTTAGAACCCACCCCTGGGTACAACACATTTACTCCCATTGCTGCCTCAGTTTTCTTCTGCTCCAAAAAGAGGAACAAAGTTGTATGTTTAAATATGAGATTCAAGATGACTTCCCAGGAAAAAAATGGCAAACTGAAATGGAGCCAATGTGGCAGAATTAAGAACCAGTGTAGGAGAAGGAGTGGCAGAACCTGAGAGCAGAGTTAAAAGAGAGATCTTAGAATCCCTATGTAACCACAAGTGGACTAAGTCCAACCTTCCCATCGCAAATTCTGTTGACTCTTATCTGATTCCGGGCAGGTGCTAACCATTAGTCAAGAACATTCCTGTGCATAGGCTTTTTAGCAATAAATCAGTGTAATTGGATCTTCCCAAGTATTTTGATTGGACCATGTGATGGACTTGTGGGTGCTGGGCAGGGACTTGGACTTTCCTTTGGGTGGGGAAAACCTGGAAGCTTTCAGATTCGGGTTTTCCCAGATGTGCCAATGTGACATCTCTAATAAAATAGAACTTTGAGGAACTTCAAGCCTCGGAGTCTTCTTTCGTTGGGGGTGTTATTTGGAACCTTGACATTGGGACTGAATAGGTGTCATCTCCCTATCTGTGATCACAAAGCAGTTTATTTCGTACAAGAATAAAAATACAGCTGAAAACTGAAAATATCTTCATGGATTTGTGAAGTAGGAGAGATTGTACAAATCAGAAAGGAGGGCTGTGCAGCTTTGGACTTGATTACAGAAGGGAGCTTTGGGGTATACAGGAGGGTGAACATGGCATCTGTTCATTGCTTCTCAGTTCTGAGAAAAGGCACAACTGCTTTAAAGAACTTCAAAGGATCCTACATTGACATCTTTAGGGAACTCAGTTTGAAATCTCACATCGCTCTGAGAATTATTTGTAGTGTAAATTAGTGTAAAATAATGTAAATAATTTGCAGTGCAAATTTTATCCTACAGGAAAGACACAAAGTCTTTAGCAACAATGAGGACTTATATGGCAATAGTAAAATGGAGGAGGAGGAGGAGGAGGAGGAGGAGGAGGAGGAGGAGGAGGAGGAGGAGGAGGAGCCGAGGTAACGCAGTAGTTAGAGTGCAGTACTGCAGACTATTTCAGCTGACTGCTAGCTGCAGTTCAGCAGGTCGAATCGCACCGGCTCAAGGTTGACTCAGCCTTCCATCCTTCTGAGGTCAGTAAAATGAGGACACAGATTGTTGAGGGCAATATGCTGACTCTGTAAACCACCTAGAGAGGGCTGTAAAAGCACTATAAAGCAGTATATAAGTCTAAGTGCTAATACTATTGCTATGATGATATCTATTCAGTCGAATCCGACTCTTGGCAATTCTATAGGCCAGTTTTCTTCCAATCTTGCACTATTTCTTTGTGTTTTTCTATACCCTGGCTGGTGTCAGCTTCGATGGTGTTCAGCCATCATGTTCTTTGAAGGCCTGGTTTCCTTTTACTGCTAACTCTTCCAAACATAATTGCTTTCTCCAGTGAATTCCCCCACATGGCATGGCCAAAGTAAGTGAGGCGCATTTCGCCTTCTAATGACATGACTGGTGTTATGCACTCCAGTGCACTTGATTGTTAGTCACCTTTGCTATAATGTTTTTTCTATGTGTGCCTAAAGCTCATGAAGTAAATATTAGCCCTTTCCCATAAAAATTAAATGCTGGCTTCCACATGAAGAAATGATCAGAGCAAAAATCAGGAAAAAATAGAGTGACATGAAATAAGCTTAAACTGTTCATTGCACTATTTGTGCAAGCTAGTCCAAGCAAGTATATGAATGTACTTTTGGTATTGTATCTTCAGACTTTCCTTTTCCTCTATTTCCTGTTTTTTATAATATTCACAGATTTTTTTTTTAAAGGAAGTCATTATTTTAATCCAAGATAAGTTATAACTACAGTTCTTTTGTAACTAGTTATCCTGGCTAAAAGTGATGGATATGGAAATCTTAAGACATTTGAAGATCATCAGTTTGCATGATGTAGCAGAACATAGAATTTATAAAAGTGATATATTATGTAACTTCAATCTTTATCTTTACTTCTGTTTATCTTTGTTATTCATCTTGGAATGCTTTGGAGTTTACGTAGGAGGAAAGCAAATTCTAATCCCTTTCTAACCTGGATGTAAATGTAATTGTTTCTTTCCCATGGATGCAGATGATGAAGCAGTCAGCAGCTCCTATGAATCCTATGATGAAGACGAGAGCAGTAAAGGCAAGTCAGCCCCTCATCAGTGGCCATCACCTGAAGCATCTATTGAACTTATGAAAGATGCCCGGATCTGTGCTTTTCTCTGGAGAAAGAAATGGTTGGGCCAGTGGGCCAAGCAGCTTTGCATGATTAAAGACAACAGACTGTTGGTAAGTATTTGGTGAGCCAGAAAGTTAGTTTAAAATATGAATTATTCTTGAAGTTTTTCTGTTAAAACTTTAAACACGAAGAATTCAGAAAGGAGAGGTGGCAAATAAATCCAAAAAGTCTATTACATCTACAAACTTGATTCCTCCAGATAAACAAACAAATACTTCTGGGAATCCTATAAGCAGGATGTGAAGGCAACTTTACTTTTTACGATATGTAATTTTCAGATGTTTTGGACTACAAATTTTATTATCCTACCTTTGACAGTCATTTAGTAGGTTATGGAAAGTTTCTTGGTTTTCTGTTGAAATAAGAGCTAATCATACTCAAGACTAGAAGTGTTTGCAGAAGAGCTGTTTGGGCAGATAGGGAGGGAGGAACAGGTATAGTTCATACTATGAGATAGGAAGAAACCACAAATATAGAGCCAAGGTAACCCATGTCATTCCTTACTCTATTCTCTATTCCAATATATTTGCTGAGAAAAGCTTGTGTGGATTATATGTACTCTTGTGGAAGAAGTATAGTATAAAGGAATTCTGTAATTAAGAGATTTTAATGCTTGAGATAAATAACAAGCTGCTTCCCCCTTTCCCATCCCCCAGATATCATTTCAACATTGGTGATGAAAATGTATGCTTGAATACCGATATATCTAAACTTAGTTACATGGCACATGTAAAATTTGTAGTAAATGTGAAGGTTTGTTCCTTCTACTCTTATTGGATAGTTTTAATTCTGTTTTCATTCATTATTTCATGAAACATTTATTTCATAATTTCCACATGAAACGCATGTCAGTTGGCTTTACTTTAAATAAATATTACTTATTACCTGTGGCATACTGTAAATAGCAAGCCTATCTCTAGATATTAGATATTTAGTAAATAGCAAGTCTATTTCTTTAGGTATCGATTTTAGGCACGTCCCCATTAAACATGGCATGAGTTAGCTGTACAAATTCTTCTATCTGAGGTATCTGCCTGTCCATCAGAATAGATAGGGTAGGCATTTTCCAAGTCATTTCCCTTAAATGTTTCCATTTGTGGGTCCTTAGAAGAATGCCTTTTCTTTTGCAATTTCTGTCCTAAGGAGCACCATTGCTCCTGAGACCAGCAGCCTTCCCTCTTTTAACCTTCAGGAGAGCAATTAAGATCTGGCTCTTCCCCCAAGGGTTGCAGCAGGGTGAGTTCAGAGTGGGATGAGACTGTGTTGAGTACCATCTGGGAAGTGCGGTTATGGGGCCTAGTTTTTCTCTTTTTTTCTTTTAGTTTTATCATTTTTTTTGTTTTATGTTTATTCATTGTTTGATTGGTTGTAAGCTACCCAAGAGTTGTTTTAAGATGGGCAGTTGAACAAATGTTTTAAATAATTTTAAAGAAAGTAATAATCTTATTATATTTCTTTTCTTTCCAGTGTTACAAAACTTCCAAAGACCATAGTCCACAGCTGGATGTTAATTTGGTGAGTTGCAGTGTCATTCACAAGGAGAAGAATCTGAGAAAGCAGGAACATAAATTGAAGATCATCCCCATGAATGCAGATGTTATCGTCTTGGGTTTGCAAAGTAAAGACCAAGCAGAACAATGGCTCAGAGTGAGTGGAGCATTTTTTGGAGTGGGAGGCAATGCCTGTTACTCTAGGTGTGGGGATTTGTTGAAGCCACAATTGCAAATGCCAGTACTGAATTTGGCAGCCAGTATTCTTGTGCTTTACCAGTCATGTGATTTAAGGCTCCTCCTTAAACATGCACACAATGCCTTTTGGAAAAGAAACCACATATTTATAAAAAATACTTGATGAGTTCACTGGAGCCCAAGGGCAAATATATGAATTAGAAGAGCAAATCTCCTTGTTAAATTAATATATTTTTGGAGAATTTTCAATAATGTTAATTTAAATTTTATACAAGTAGTCCTCGAATTGTGACCACTCACTCGGCAACCATTTAAAGTTATGATGGCACCAAGTTAATGGTGCTTACAACTGGTCCTCTAAGTTCTAGGTTTACTTACACATTACTGTGCTTCTAAGCTTTTCAAGGGATAAATGTTCAATGTTATGTGGCCATGCCCTTGCTGTTTGATATTTCTGTATTTATTATTTTGATTTTTCTGCATCTGGATCATCTTGATTTTCCATACTGAAGACCTCTGAACTGAAGTTAGCTGTAAAAACACAAGAAAATGCTTAATAATTTATAGTCAAGTAAAAATGTCCAAGTACAAAGCAAGTACACGCTGTTTGGTAAATCTTTTAAAAGCACAAGAACACTGGCTGGCAAAGGACCAAGCCTCTGTTTCTAAATTAAACTAACCACAGCAAAAAATACATGTATGCACTCATATTGGTATAACACAGGGTTACTTTGTCCTCCCAAACTGAGGTAATCTTCTATGCCTCTTGTGAGTGGTCAGTATAGTACAGAAACTAAAATCTTTTTCTTCTTCTAATAGGTGAAAGAGGATTTTTTTAAAAAATGTTGTTGGCTCATGTAGTGTTTTGCATCTTGATATCTCTACTGACATGCCCAGAGACTGTTATGTAAGAAATCATTCCTAATTAGAGTAGAACAATGGAGGGGTTTACCCAGCACATCCTCTGATTTGGTGTGCTGTTTATATATGTGTCCTAGGCTTCACTCTCAAGCAGAAGTTTCTGAAACAGCTCGACTTCCCTATCTCTAACTTCAAAATTGCTTTGCTTAAATTGAATTATGCTTCAGTTAAAATTAGCCGAATGCTTTTCGGCACAGAAGAAAATAAAAGCTGTAGATGGTCATAAGACATGAAATTGCTTACATTGTGCTTTTCCCCTCCTAGGTAATCCAAGAAACAAGTGGTCTCTATCCAGAGGGGCCGTGTGAAGGAAATCAGTACGTTCCAGACTTCCAGCGGTTCAATAATCCAAAAGTATGTCTTATCTTTTGAAAGGGATGCTTAGAAAGCAGCTCTTAAATCTTCCGTTGCATAATATTTTAAAACTACTTGATTATATAAGGGAAGTAATTCTTACCATCAAAACAGGAAAATGGTTGAAAACTCCAGCTTGTTTTGGAAGCTGCAATTAGAACAGCTTCAAGCGTCTTTCCATCCCTTCACAACAACACTTCTTTGTATCCATTTATCTTCCCAATAAGATGGTTTCAGATTGCTTTTAAAGAGAGCTTCTAGATTTAGTTCTGTTCAAACCCAAATGAAAACATTATATAAAAAAACATTCATTTCCCCCCCCCTTTTTACAATCCTTTAATCCCTTGTTTCGGGGTGGAGTCAGGGCTACTGAGTGGAGCAGAGCATTTACTGGTCTTTATAACATATATAAAAACTATATATAAACTTTCTTGGACCCCACATATACCCCCACAGAAGCCTAAGGAAAGCATCTGGGATGGGAAACATGGAACAAATGTAGTCAAACATAACCTAGAGGAAAAGGCTACTCTGATGGTAGTAAGGCCTTCTTTCCTACCGGTGAGTCAGCACAGAATTTGCCTTATGGAGTTGTTGATGTTGTTTCAGTTGGAGCTACTATGTTCTGAGCTGCAGAAGAGAAGGGAGTGTTCCCAATAACCTGCTGTGATACATTTGCAAAACAGTTTGCTGATTAAATTGCTTACCTCTCTTCCAATTTGGACTTGTTCTATGAAAGTGATTGATGGTGTTCAGTATCCAAAGATAAGATTTAATTTATGGACCCAACAATTTTTTTTAATGGTGGGAATGGGAGCTAAATGACTCTGGGAGGCAAATCATTAACTCTACAATCCTAGATATTTCCATCCAGCAGAAGAGGTTGAAATAGTACCACTACGTTGTTCCTCTACATTATGCCACTTAATTCAGCTCTGCAGGAGTCTATATGCTTTTAAATATCTACAAGACGCTGCTAGCTCATGTGGAGTTTTAGGGAATGGTCTGATTATTATTATTTGGGTGGTATCTAACTCGCTTTTTTTTTGGGTCAAGGAGTTTTTTAAGTTAACTTTCTGCGTGGCTTGGCTACCGTGAAAAGAGTTTTTCTTCTTAGTTTAATATGATTAGTTCTTCAAAATTCAGAATGAGTTTACATTCAGAATTCTATAATTTTTATGTGTCCCGAAAGGAGCTGTATTTTCCTGGATGTAATGAACATATCTTTCCCCAATAGATTTCTTGCTGGATCATTAAAAAAGAAAGCTATGGTGAATTAAACTGAGAATAAAAGGACATTTCATAAAACGTACTGTTATATTTGTTTATATTTTAATATCAGTATTATAATTAAATGAACATGTTTTTAGCCAATCAACTAATCATTTGGCAAATGTTATGAAAGAGAAAACTTGGTGGAAAGACCAAGTTTCTCCATTCATGTGCCTGGTGCTCCAATCAAGCTGTGTTGCTGTTTGCCTGAAGTCAAATAAAAAAGAAACAACTGTTTATTTAGGGAGGATTTGTAAATCTGATACCATTGCAAGTGCAATAGATACATCAATATTCATACTTTTTCATTGCACCATCCATCATTTTCTCACATTGCTCCAAATACAAAATATAAGCTTCCAACAGGCAGAAGAATTCTTCAACCCAATACTTTATAATTTTCTCAACTTTAGTCATGGAGATTGTTATTTGTTCTTTGCAGGTGGAGCCATCAGAGAGTGGAAGCAACACTGATGGTCACATGGAGCTGGTGGAAACAAAAGATGGTAACGTGACTTTGAATTCAGTTAGCCCAATTTTCACACCTGAGCCTAATATAAATCCTACCTAAAAATAAGCCTAATTAAGCCCTGGCCACCATCTGGTTGTACGAGGTGGGGTGAGGCGCATGCATAAAAATCAAACTAGGGTGGGGATGAGGGGGTGAAACTGCCCCACATGCCCTGCACCCACTTACCTTAGGACCACTACAGCCAGCCTCCACTGTTGCGCCACTGCCCGACTTCTTCTGCCGCCACTTGTGGCAGGATACCGTGTAGCTCATCGTGCTGGTGCTGCCACTTGCGGCATTATGCCGTGTGGCTCATTGTGCTGGTAATGCCGTTGCAGCAAGACACCATGTGGTACATCGCACCACACATCGCACACATGCAACAGACCAACACACCATGCAGCCTCCTGCTGCAAGCTACAGCACTGGTGCAACGAGCCACACAGTGTCTGGTTGCGAGCAGACACAGAAGAAGGACAGTGGCATGATAGATGTCGGGGCGTGGGAGGCCTGACTGTGTTGGTCCTAAGGTAAGCGGGTAAGACATTCCCTGAACATAAGACCTGGTGTTTATTTTATGCCCCTCTCCCCAAAATAAGATCAGGTCTTATTTTCGGGAAAACACAGTAGTACCTTTCATAGATATTGTGAATTATAATTTTTTTTAAAAAAATTGATTTATATGCCGCTCTTCTCCGGAGACTCAGGACGGCTTACAATGCGTTAAGCAATAGCCTTCATACTTTAGTATATTTATACAAAGTCAGCTTATTGCCCCCACAAACTGGGTCCTCAATTTACCTATCTTAGAAAGGATGGAAGGCTGAGTCAACCTTGAGCCTGGTGAGATTTGAATTTACAGTAATTGCAGACAGCTGGTGTTAATCACAATGCTATTATTCTGCTGAGCCACCATAATCCCATGACAACTGCAGGGCTCTGGGCAGGAGGAATTTGAATTAGAAGAAGGAAGAGAGAAATTAAAGCAGCTGTCTCTGCTGTATATTGAATTTGCAGATTACCTAGTTGAAATAGAATTGGATAGAAGAGCTTCTCTGCCAAGTTAATTTGTTATCTACATTAATTGAACTGTGTAGCTTCTACCAGGGATAATGTTCTACCTTGTAGAACATAAAACATATGTAAAACTTCCATATACCTGTTTGTCAGTCCAATCTACTACTATTTTGACTAGCAATGGTTGTCCAGAGTTTCGAGCAGAAAGAAATCCTTTATATCCCCTACCTGAATTTTTAATTAAAAACCAAGAATCAAAATGTGGGACTTTCTGTATAAAATGCTTATGCTCTCCTGCTAAGCTATGATCCCTTTTCAAAGGAGGGAATTTGAAAAAAGAAGGCATTATATTGTGATTCCTTCTCAATACAGAGAAAAAAATGTTGCTACTCAGAATAATATCATAAAGAAGAGGCATTTTACCTGAAACTAAATTTCATTTAACATGTTGGAATTTGAAAGGAAGTATATTTTAGATTTGATTATTATCTGGGTATTTTTTTTCTGGAACTGAAGCATTGAAAACAATATCAGTAGGCAGAGGTGGGTTTCAGCAGGTTCTGATCAGCTCTGGAGAATCGGTAGCAGAAATTTTGAGTAGTTCGGAGAACCGGTAGTAAAAATTCTGACTGGCCCCACCCCTATCTATTCTCTGCCTCCCAAGTCCCAGCTGATCGGGAGGAAATGGGGATTTTGCAGTAACCTTCCCCTGGATTGGGGAAAGACATTTTACAGTATCCTTTCCCCTGCCATGCCCACCAAGCCATGCCACGCTCACCAAGCCAGACCTACAGACCAAGTAGTAAAAATTTTTGAAACCCACCACTGTCAGTAGGCCAGAAGCTTGTAGCAGCTTTGTTAAATTGTTGGTCAACTGCAGTAAACCTAACCAGTGAGCTTACATGCCAAGAATATATATGTCAGTTATGTGCTTGCTTACATGAAGTATTGTGCGTATTTATCCCAAGAATTAAAGTTTCACCAAAATGTCAATAAAGGATTTAGTGTAAATACAAACAGAAAAGGAGAACCATAATAAGACCTGGTAAACAACCTCTATTTGCAACAGACCTCATCTGAGTTTTCAGTCATCCCTTGCAGATTATTGTAAAAACCTGATGAGTTTTGCAAATACTTGAAAAAGAATGCTTGCAAATGCTTCCCCCAGTTCCGCAGAAAAAAGGATGGTTCAAATGAAAAGAACTCAGCTTTTAATCACAGAGTCTTTCTCACCTCCCTCCAACCATAACCATGCTTTAGCATTTTTTCCTCCTGCCATGTACTCATTAAGTGGCTTTTGTCTCATCCCCAGTCCATATCTGAGGCATTTGAAAATGGTCTCCTCTCCCAACACAATCTTTGCTGTGGACATGATCTGGCACACTTTATTGATCATTTAGCTGATGATGTGGTTTGGAGCTAAGATCTGCTCAGTTTGCTGCTTTAGGCTCCTGTAGGCAGATCCCTTTCCTCTAGTTATTGTGAGTTGTAATCCACAGCCATTTTGGAATAGGGGGCAGATGCCTGCCTTCTGCAGAGTCATCTTCCCTTAGAAAATTTGACTGGAGTTTCTGAAGAGCTGATCCTAAAAACATGCTCCTAGCACACTTCTAAACCTGATTTTTAAACAAGATTACAATTATTTTGAAAGAGTAAACAGGCTGTCCTGGGAGTCAGACAATTGGGTGTATCCTTGCCAGTAGGTGCTCTGAAGGTGTTCGCTGCTACAGTAGATAAGGATTTTATATAGCTGTGGTGTTTTTTTTTTACTGTTTATTATCATCATTATTTTTGAGGAACAATAGAACTTCCTCCTGACTAGTGAATGTTCCCAGGACCAGAGTTATACAGTGGTAGTTCCTTCATCTGTAACTCCACAGTTACTTATGCTGCATTTGGGAGGGGAAATCTTATTGTTTACTTCATTCTGACTTTGGTGACACTAAGTACTATGGGTAAACAAAATAACACAATTCAAGAAGTCTATGTTGGTACGTAAGTTCTGCATGATCATCCCCCAGCTACTTTCTGCTTTTGCTAATTCTGAGGTTAGAACTGGACTTCTGGTCATTCACTGCATGTACTACTGTTCTCTTGCACTTCTAGTTATGGGATTAAGTTCTCCCACTTCATGCCACATGTCCCTTTGTGCTTTTTAACTATGATTTGCTGTTGTTGTTTTAAATAAGGATTAATGCTGTTTCAAAAGAGCATTATTTCTGCGCACAAAATAGCCTGCTGAACAGCTATCAAATATTTCACCCCTGTGCTCCTCCTCTGTGCTATTATCTTTCAATCTTTTAGAACCCAGATATAGCCATACACAGAAATAGCTTGAGAATAGCTAACAGGCAGAAAAGGTTGTGAGGAGCAAACTCTTTCTGGACGGAGCCCCTGCCACAAGTTGCTAATCCTATTGTTCTAAACTTGTCCCATCCTGTCGTATGGGGATCAGGACGGGTAAGAAAGGGTTAAATACTTGGTGGGCGGGAGATGAATTTGCAGGACCCACTATTTCTGTTCCCTACTTTGGCCACAATAAGTAAGGACCTTGCCAATTAATGGCCTCATTATTGTAGCACAGGGGTGTCAAACTGAACTGGATACAGCCCATATAGGCCATGCTACCCCAGTTCTGCAAGAGCAAAAACAATCCTGATACGTCACAATACAGCCCATGATGCGATCAAGTTTGACACCCCTATTGTAGTAGAATAAGGATCAGCAACAGGGGCAGCACAGTTTATGCTAGACTACTTTTCTGCCAGCTGAAGGGCTGCTGGGTGATGCTTTCATACAATTTTGAGGGAGAGCCTATGCAGACATGAAACAGGTTGGCCTATTTTAGCCCCATCAAAATCCAATTTTATTGATATAGTGGTTCAGAAATTACTTAAAAGATATAAATACTTCAATCCCAGCAGAAAATTATAAGCGTGTATAAACAGTCACATCAGCATATTTTTAGTAGGTTAAAAAGGACAACCTACACATTTGGTGTACAGTGCTATTGCTTACGTTCTATCCAACCTACCTTACAATGGCTCCAGTGACAGCAGGAAACAAATGGTATGAAAAACAAGCTTTGTTTTGTTCCAAGTTGACTTAAAATAGGAGGCATTTTTTCCAACAACACAAGTGTACTTTTCATACCTCCCTTTTTGAATGCTTGCCTCTACAAGTACATATTTCATAATTATCAGGGTAATATCACTCAATCGAGAATAGCTAAATATCTTCAGGCACATAAGTAGGTTATCGTTTCTGTAACCCTTTGCATCCCTTCCAGTATTTCCAAGAAGGAATCAACATCTGGTTCATTATGGCCCCTGTAAAAAACAAGTTTCAAGTTCAGAAAACAACAAAAAATCTTGCTTGTTTTTTAAAATCTTGGATGATCTAAAACTGGTTTGGTTATGCAAATATTCTTCATACTGTTGTGAAGATGGGTCATATATGAAATTGCATCCCATTTTATAATAATCATTTTCTTCAGCCACAGAATTTAATATGTAGCTTTTTTATTTCTTATTTAGCTAAGAAGAAATGCACACCTGGGTTAAAATTTAGCAACCTGATGAATCTTGGGAGAAAGAAGTCTACCTCCATGGACAGTCCAGAAAGATCTTTGGATACCGGCAGTAAGTAACTTTTAAGAAATGTACATACCAGTACTTTTCTGCATTTATTTGAATTGCTGCTACCTGCAGGGAAGACAATCCTAGAGAATGATGCAGAAGATAACTATAGTATAGCCATTGTGACTGGAAAATAATAGAAAGCATGCTTCCAATGCTCTTTTAGATCTTGTAAAAATCCATAGAAGGTATAGTAATATCTTTGGGAGAATTCTGACAGTCATTCTAATGTTCTTGTTGTTGTTTTTGCTCAAAATATAATCCAGTTTTGACCATTGAGCCATAACTTATTTATATAGCATAGGTTGTATTAGGTTGGGGGTTGGAAGATGGATGGTGATGGCTGTGTTTTTATCAATTAATTAGTTACAATAGGTGCTTTTTAATATCAGAATTTGGATCTCAGTTTGTATGGTGGCATGACTAACATGTTCATTGTGTTGTAGGGTTGGAAGCAATGTTAGACAGCTCTTAGTTTAGCACTCTGCCCAGAGCAATAAAATGATGTATGTTAGCATGTTCTTATCCACTGACAAGAGATCATCTCTAGAGGGGATTGAAAAAGTATTCTGGGCTCCATTAAAAAAGAAAATATTATGAGAACAACATTTCTTTCTTCACAGCATATTTAAATGTACTGGTGAACAGCCAATGGAAATCCTACTGGTGCCATGTGAAGGATGGCCAGCTCCATTTTTACCAGGACAAAAACAGAAACAAAGCAGCTCAACCAGCTTTGAACTTGGTGGGGTGTGAAATCATCCCAGACCCAAGCCCTGACCACATCTATTCATTTCGTATCCTGCACAAGGGTGAAGAATTGGCCATGTTAGAGGTATGGATGTCATTCTCTCCAGAAGCTGGTAAACACAGTTTAGTAGCCATTCATAGCAACCTATCACAATGCTGTGTTGGAACTTGTTTAAAGCTTCCTTTCTTTGCATAGAGCCTATTTAAATAACTTACATTACCTATCCACAGTT
Organism: Pantherophis guttatus; assembly: GCF_059756535.1. Lineage (NCBI taxonomy): Eukaryota > Metazoa > Chordata > Lepidosauria > Squamata > Colubridae > Pantherophis > Pantherophis guttatus. The sequence continues at coordinate 53,691,552 of NC_142068.1, read as the reverse complement.
TATTTCATTGAGTAGCATAGAAACATAATACAAAAAGCACGAGAGAAAGAGAAAGAGCAAAATGAACTTTTAATTTGTTTTCCTTACACTTCAGCCAAATTAATCCAGAAAGTAATTTATAGTGAGAAAATAATACCTGTAATTTTAGGTGAAGCACTATAATTAAAGTAGCAACTATAGTGTAATTTTAAACAGTAGGAAAATAACACTAGCAATAAGTCCTCAATATTTGAATTCCCAGAAAGAGATGCAGGGCACAGCAGTATTGAACCATTTTTCCCTTTAAGGATTATTCTCTTGAAGAAAATCTTTGGGTTATGATGCTGGTATAATAACAGGGTCAAAACTTAGAGTAAGCAGGACTCTTTGTGTCCTTTTTTCTTATTCTCCCCTTTCTTTCTTGTTTTATGGGTTCATTGGCCTCCTAGAGGACCCTACTGTTGAAGTCTATAGAAATCTTAAGCTTTTTTTCATTTATTGGCCGTATATATTTCCTCTCTATATTTGGCAATGCCTAAAATAATACTTCTTGTTAGATCTGTGAGGAAAAAAATCTGTTGAGCACTACATCAGCAGTTTTATAGTTCAATAAGTCAACTGTGCATTCAAAAATAAATAAATATGAATCAAATGATTCCTTGTCCAGAACCTTTTGTTCTACCTCCCACTATTCACTTTTTATTTGTTTTTTTAAATTTTTTAAAAAAGTTCAGGCTGAGAGCCCAACTTCTTTTCTCCATGTTGACTGTTTCCACCCTAGCTCCACTTCCAAAGGGCATATTTTCTCTCTTACTCAGGCCTACAAACACAAAAAGGAAACAAAGTTCTTAAATTTATAACATAGGAATTATATTGTGAGATCAAGAATGCTGGAGGGAAGGGTAAAAAAGGAACAAAAGTAAAACAACTGTGGGAGTATCTAAAATTAGGCCAAGGTTCGCAGGCTGTGCACAGATTGCAAGATATATAATGTAGTTAGCTGGTGCAGCTTTACCTTATGTACACAGTTTACATTAAAACAATTTGAGTACTGTCAGCAATATTCATTCTCCCCTTTCTAGAGTTCTGCTCCAAGTATTATAGTATCTACATTATATATGGGGATGTATAGTATAAATCCAAATTTCATCTTCTAATTCTAATCTTGTAACTTCCATTTTTTTGAATGTACAAGTAATAAAATGCAATCTTAATCTCCTATAATCTCCCTTGATTTTTCCTGGAGGAAAAGTTGATTTGAAAAACAAGTTGCTTACTTCTATTATTTTCACTCAGAGTTGTTTTTTCTTTGTTTATTGCTAATCTTAGATTCTCTGACATCAGCAACATTTGAGTAGTAGGAGGAAAATGTGACAAATTTCCTACATTTTGTAGTGGGAGGCATGTTTTCAGCGAAGGGTAGGATTGCCAGAGCCTCTGAGTATTGTTTTGTTTTTAGCAGTCAAATTGCTGAGTATGATGGAGCCAGAATAAGGGCGACTTCAACAGTTATTTCAAACTAGTTTCATTCACAAAGTTAATTTGGATACAGCAGTTTAGTTCAAGGCAACTAGAAATTATAAAATCATTTCTCATAGATTTTTCATGGTGCTTACTGAATATTTTCCATAGGCATCCATAGGCTCACGCAAACCCTGTTACTTATGGGTGACATCCGATATCAGAATACAAATACAAAAAGCTGGTGTCTGTATCATGTTGCATGTTACTGCATTTTTTTCCCTTGATTTTAGAGGTAGCCTATGACGCTTTCCATCATGTTTCACCACCAAATTTCAGTATTTATTTTAGCACCCGTCTGGTACAGAAATGTTTAGAAAATCAAATTGGTGCCATCTTCTGGGGAAAAAGAGAAAGATCTTTAGATGAAATGCTTTTTTGAATTTCTGGCACATTTTTTCCCCTGGGCAGCTAAAGCCTCACTTATTATTCAGGACAAATCCTACCTTGAATATAGAATTTTCACAAATATTTAAATAATTAAATGTTTATATGGGTCTGTGAATCATTGAATTTCAAGCATGAATGATTTCCTGTCCATGGGATTTGGGCAGAACATAATTTCTTAACTTTTTTCTCCCACCCAAACCCTGTTTTCTGTTAAGTAAGAACAATGAGCAAATTTGTGTCTATTCAGCCAAATAGTTCGAGTCTTAAGAAAATATTATTGAGACATTGATGAGTGGAGAAAGGTACAAAAATTGCCTTTTCTTCTGCTTACTTCCTACTTTTGTTTAGATTCAAGCCATTGGATTTGTAGAGACCACTGATTAGAGATTCACTAAACCGCTAATTAGAAGAGGTTTGAACTATAGGTATAACAATTGGTTCTATTTTCATCTATTTAATAGACAAAGTCTTCTGAAGAAATGGGCCACTGGCTTGGTGTCCTTTTGTCAGAATCTGGCTCTAAAACGGATCCCGAGGAGCTTACTTATGATTACGTTGATGCTGACAGAATTTCCTGCATTGTCTCTGCAGCAAAAAACTCATTATTGTAAGTTACTATGCTAACATTCAGAATCTGTTTTCTTTTGGTGGTTTACTAGTATATTTATTGATTCTGCTAAATAAGAGTTTGGGGGGGAAGGGTTGTTTTTGTGTTTGGAAAATAATCAGTGCAAATTTCAGTAGGATTTTTACTACTTGTAGAAAGAAACAGTTGGTAGAGAACAAACACTACTATGTAAATATATCCCATATATGACACATTCAGATGAAATTGCTATACTGAAGGAAAAGAAAGAAAGAAAAATATCTGAATGATTACTTTCCATATTATGTCCCAAAAGGTAACCTTTGAATGACAAGAAAAAGAGAAATTGGACAGGGAGAAAATCCTATTTTCCCCCTGTTTTAAGGAAAATATGTGGGGAAAACAAATGAATGAAAATACAAATTGTTGTATTTATCTGAAATACAATTGTGTTTATCTCATTTATTTATTTGATTTCTATAGCCACCCATTTCTTTAACTTTTCAACCTAAAGCCTACCAAATATTTTGAGACTGAAACATTTGGAATCAAAATTAAAATTCTTGGAAAACTGTAGTGGACCCCTTGTTGCATGATTACACAGGTGTGTGACATACATGGCCTCTTGCTGATAGGAACCAGTGTTTTGGTCTTTGTTGTACACTGCTTCATTGAACTCTTACATGGTAACTGCTTCATTGGACTGCAAAGTCTTGGGAGTCTGGTAGAAGATGGAAGTCAGGAGCAATGGCCACATCCAAAGATAGACAGTAACTATCAGGATTTAAGAGTTATCACTGCTCGTGGTGCTTTGAAACTCTATGACAGCATGTTTGCTTTCATGTTTTTCAGCTTAATGCAAAGAAAGCACTCTGAACCCAACACTTATATTGACAACCTGCCAAAGAGAATGGGAAACCAAGAAGATCTGTATGATGATGTGGACATTCCAGAGGCTACTATGGTGAGATTTTTTGCAGAACTGGCTAGTTTGTTTATCATTCTAAAGCAGCAATCATTGAATTTTGGAAAGGGGGGATTGCAAAGTGATTTTTTTTTGTCAGTAATATTTTTTTAAAATTGTGCTGGATTGCTATTATAAATTCATGAATGAATGTAAAACCACATTACTAAACAAGGTGTAACCATGCTGAATTCACATTGTCAAATAGACGTTTCTTATTCTAAGCAGAATATTCTTCCTTAAGTGAAATTATTATTCGGAACATTCCATCTTTTACAGGATGCTATGCCTCCAAATGAAAGTAAATGTGAAGGAGAACAAGACAGAGTCTATCTAGACCTCACTCCAATGAAATCCTTGCTGCATGGAGCTACCTCAAAGCAGGGTCAGTCTACTTCTTCGGTGTCTCCACCTTTACAAAGATCTATGAGCAAGAGCTCGGTGGACTTTGAGAAAGACTCAGCCATGGTGCAAAAAGAACCAGAACTAAACAGAATTGCAATGGAAATTCCAGAGCAGGTACTATAGAGCAACAAAGTTTTATGTATTCTTACAATACCCTTCTCGAGATTGACATGTTCCACACATGCTAGATCGGAAGTTCTCTATATTTTTAGGTAGTATGGCCATCTGGAATAATAGAAATTGAAATACAAAGATAGCAGGTAATGGGAAATGCAACGGTTTAATGTTTTGGATTGCCATTGTCAGTGATAGAACAATCTAATCTCATGCGAAGGAGACAAATAATATTCTATCGTTTTCTGGAGGTTCTGAAATGGATTTTGGACAAAACAGATGAAATGATACAATTTGATGATCCTGAAGGGAAAGAGATAGATACCGGTAGCAAAAACCAAACTACTGTCCTTTTCCTAGTTTGAAAGGATATACTTACAGTAAAGGGTGTTGTACATGTTACAAGGAGCTAGTATCAGTAGAAGGTGAGCTTGGAGCCTTTTTATAGCCTTTGAGGCACTGAGTCAGATCATAGTATTATCAGAAGTAAAGCTAGTACAAGCTTCTGTATGTAAAGCTTATACAGGTACTGTCAGGTTATGTTGGTAATTGAGACCATAATTTCTGTTGCTAAACTATCTAGTCATAAAGCACATTGTCACTTAACTTAGCAACAGAAAACCCATCAGCCCGCATCTGTCACTAACTGAATCCCACTGGTTGTTAAACAAGATCTAAGACATTCTGCCTAACCCCAAGTCTGAGCAAGGTAAGAGACTGCCTTCTCTTGAACACTTCTGAGAAAAACTCACAAGAAGACTATAGCTGCCATTCTCCAAATCATGCGTGCTCCTCTCATGATGTTTCAGAAGACTAATTTGACCTTTCTAAAGCATCATGAGAGGGGTGTACATGATTTGGAGAATGGGGTGTGCAGTCTTGGGGAGAAGGCCTTGTGCAACCAGCAGCTGCCTTTCATAGCAGCAAGCTGGGTGCTCCTCAATAGCAGAAGGAAGAAGACAGTCACTGTCAATTGGGCAGCTGGGGCTCTGTGTTGGGCTTGAGGCACCATCAGCAGCACAAGCAGCACTGGAGCTGAAGCTTGGGGCAGTGACATCCAGATGTGACAGCTGAAGGCCCCAGGCCTCTACTTTAGTCCCAGTGCTGCTGGCTCCACCATTGCTTCCCAGGAGTCCTGCTATGCAGGGTAGCCAAAAGTGCAGAGATTGAAGGTAAATAGGCAGGTGGGGAAATTGAAGTGTCCCTGCAGTTGTAAATGCAGGTAGGCTGCCAAGTGCCTGAATTTTGATCATGTGATCATGCGGGTACTACAACTGCCCTAACTTTAAGGAGTGGATGTAAATAACTTTCAATGCCACTCAACGTTAACCTCAAACATTAACCAAGGACTACCCATAGTACTATTTACATCCTGTGTAACAATTCTGGTTGTCATTAACCTATAACCTTGCTAGGTTCAAAGGTTCTTTTTTTAAACAAATCCAAGGCTTTCAAATCATTTTTACAGACTCAGCAATGTACTTTTGCTACATCTATGGAATCTCCAAATTGTTCCTTCTTTAAAGAAAGATAGTCTTATTCCTAGAATTAGTTATGTTCTTAACTTATTTTAACAAATTTTCTGAACTGAGAGTTACACTTTGCTGCAGGTCACTCTCCAAAAAATAGTGGATGCAGCTTGGACAAAATTGGACTTTTTTCTTTTACAGCTCCTTTAAATTAAACATAGTTCAGATGGCATACTTTCTAGTCATGTATTTAAACATTTTCTTCTTTCATATTAAATATTACAATTAATAAGCATTTTGTAGGCAACGGTTTCCTTAGGAATTCAGATGCTACCTCTCTGTTCTCAATGGTGGTCTGGACAATTCATTTATTTTTTTAGATTTTTAAAAAAATTGTCTTTATTATTGTTTACAAATAACTCAAGGTGGCAAACATCCCTAGTACTACTTTCCCCTCCCAGTTTCCCTACAGTAAGAGAAAGTGAGGTGAGTTGGGTTGAAAGAGAGTGACTGCCTTACCCAGCTGGCTTTAATGCTTAGGGCAGGATTAGAACTCAGTCTCCTGGTTTCTGATGCCTTAACCACTAGACCAAACTGGCTCTTCTCATCTTATTTCTCGAACAGAGGCCTCCAGACATAGATGAGCTGCCACCTCCATGGACAGGTACAATAAAAATCCAGACACAACAACAGCAAATTATATTTCCTCAGAGTGACCCCAGTGTGGTTATGGCTGCACCAAAGGAAAAAACAGAAAAGCCCAAAGTGATGAATCCAGGTAGGTATGGTGACAGCAGTAGTATCTCTTTCATTCAAGTTTTTATTGTGCAGTTGGATCATCTCTATTTATGGCCACACTTGGTTAAGTCATAAACCTGCTGTAGCATAGCCCATAACAATTATGGGCTAATTGTTAGTGAGGATTTAGTGAACAGCTGGCTAATTTGGGACATCTTTTATTATTTCCCTGATACCTTCTTAATTTACTGGCTTTCTCTCTCCTGCATGACAACAGGCTAGGACAGAGTTCTTCTACCTAATGGTTACAGAAGGCTTTTGTAGTCAGCTCAGGTTTTTTTGGGATCTGAGCTCTTCAAGTAGCTCAGTAGATAAATTAGATCTGCTGTCACTCTTTTTTTTCAATTGTATTTAACCATTGTATTAGTGTTTGTAGTTTCTGTCACTGGGAAAGATTCCTGCACTAAGAGAGTGTAACTAAATTCACAGCCCCTGTAGAAACAAAACTAGGCAAGAATAGGACAGAAGCTGAAGTGAAGCGATATTCAGAGGAGAGAGACCGTTTGGAGAAAGACAAAGAAGAAATCCGCTCTCAGCTGGCAAAGCTTCGAAAAGAGAAAAGGGAGCTGAAAGAGATGATGATGAACTGCTCAGGTAAACTTCCTTTGCTCGTCTTATTTTCATTCCCTGGTGCTTGGCATAAAACAGGAAATCATTTTAAGCATTAAATGATGTGATTATGTTTTAAGAGACTGCTGGATGATGGCTAAGTTATCAGCAGGTTCTTGCCTTGTGTGATGTTGCTTCTTCAGAAGAAAAGTTTCATATAATCTTCTGGAGAATAATAGATATACAATTTTGATTCATTTGATAAGTAGGTCTTCTTTTCTCCACAATTGTCCCTAACCTTTCCCTCGTAAACAAAACAAATTTTATTGTTTTTTTTTCTGTCCTATAACAAAAAAATTGAAGGGAAGGAAAGGATAAGACACCAGAAAAGAAATCCATGGAGACATAGATAGATGAGATAGATCATAGACAGATAGATAGATAGATAGATAGATAGATAGATAGATAGATAGATAGATGAGAGAGAGATAATTGATTGTATTTTGTATATCCCTATTCTTCCCTTGGCAGATAAGAATAAGTTGTCTACAATGGAACAGAAGCTAAAAGAGATAGAAGAAGAGTGTAAGAAGAAAGAAGATCAGCGTGTTGACTTGGAGTTAAGACTTGTTGAAGCAAAAGAGAATCTCAGGAAAGCAGAGTCTGGTCCAGTTACACTTGGCACCACAGTGGATACCACACACATGGAAAACGCAAGTCCCAAAGTATGTAGCCTGTTACTTGTTCATATACAGTATGTGTGAAGCAAGAGTTCTGTGATTGAATCTTTTCTCATACTTTAAAAAACTTAATAGTTAATAGTGTAGGCCTTCAATTCACAACAAGAGCTTTTGCTTCACTGATATTGTAAGACTTACAGTACTCATATGGCTCATTAGTACTTTGGCCAAAATTGGAAAGAATTCTAGCTTAATTCTTGCTACATGAAAGCACAACACCAGAATCAGTTGTTTCCATAAATTGCCAAGACCGGATGCAACATTAATTTATACTCTACACTCTACACTCCACACTCCACATATCTATAACCTGAAGATTCCATGAACTCTGATCTGCAACTGATAAAATTTAATTTAAATAGTAAAGTTTGTGTGATCACTGTTCTCTTTTTCCCCTAAATATAGATGAAAGTTGCTAATCCTACGAATAACCCAGAAAATTCACCTGTCAATTCAGCAGTGGCATTAAAAAACCGTCCTTTATCTGTCATGGTCACAGGGAAAGGAACAGTTTTGCAGAAAGCAAAGGTAAGGCATCTAAGAAGCATAACCACTGGAATTATGTAGCAAAACAAAAACAAAACCCACCAATTTGGCATTCCAGGTTTGGTAGGTCATGACAATTGGTAGTAGCACCTGGATGAGAGACCACCAGGAAATATCAGGTCTGTAGATTATGTGAAGAAATAAAGTAAACAAAAACGCTATATAAAGTAATTGCAACTTCACAAGCTAATAAGCACTTTTTTCTTCCTTTTCTTTGCAGGAATGGGAAAAGAAAGGTGCTAGTTAGGAAATCCTAGCCTCAAGAAAAGACTGAAGATTCAAATTGGTTCTTTGTGGACTACAGAAGCCTACTGCCAGTAGCAAAAATGTCCAGATGAAGAAAGCATGGCAAGTGGGGAACTGTATCAAACTGTCTGGAAGAAACAATGGACCTTGGCCAGATGCCAGCATGGCCTTCCTTAGACTAAGGCTGTTGCTCCTTTTAGCAGACTTGCACTGTGTAGCTAGGACAGATAACCCAAATGGAAACAGTACTTCTAACCTTACTGGTATCCTGAAACTGTTGCTGTACATAAGGAAGCTTTTGTCTACTTTTAGTATGGTGTTTTATCACTGTACAGTCTAGGATTTGTCGTTAAAATGACTTTTAGTTGGACCTGTTTAATATTACTGTAGCATACCAAGGCATGACAGGAGACAGAGGAGGTAAAGTTGAGCTTCACATCAGCCATTTCTTTAGGAGAGAAGTTTTCTTAATCAATGGTGCAAATTTGAATGATACTTCTATGGAATTCCAATTAAATGCAGCTGTTCTGCCCAACATAACATCCACAGGAGAAAGTATTAGGTGCTCAAGTTCAAAGTTCATCTGGCACACCAACCTTATTCACCTAATTTCAGATTAGGTGACCTATTGCTCAGCATAATGACCTTATATGATCCATGGATTTCAACATGCCATTTATTTTATTAAATAATTTTATTACACCAGTATGGTATAATGGTTAAGGCATCAGGCTAGAAATTAGGGGACTGTGAGCCCTAACCCTGCCTTAGGCATAAGGCCAGCTGGGTAACCTTGGGCCAGTCACTCTCTCATAGCCCTAGAAAGGAAGCAATGGCGAACCACTTATCTTGGCCAGTGGTGGGTTGCCCCGGTTCACACTGGTTCTATAGAACCAGTAGTAAAACCGGCAGGAAGATCCGCCCACCGACCCCGACATCATCAAAACACTTCTGCACATGCACAGAAGTTTCTGTGTACGCGGAGAAGAGCGTGCGTGTGGCCCCACTGCAAACCGGTAGTAAAGGTAAATAGAACCCACCCCTAATCTTGGCAAGAAAACTGCAAGCATTAGTTGCCAGGAGTTCATACTGAATCAAAAGCACAAATAAAAATCTACTTTATTTACACAGCAAATCATATATATATATATGCAATATTTGTTTTTCTTTCTTTTATATATATGCAGATTTAATCCACAGGATACAGGGATCTGTCCTGATCCCTGTGCATGACTATGAGCTTTACCTTTGGAAAAATAACACCGATGAGTTCCTTCTTTAAACACTTGTAGTTGTGCACATTTAAAGATGTAATATATAAAATGTGTCTAAGGCAAGGGATGATTCCAGTGCACTTTAGGGACAGTAATACTTCAAGATAGGAACTAAGCATCAGCTACGTGTCTTTGTATTCTCTGAGGTCAGTTTCATTGCTTGCAGAAATGAATCTAATGTAAACACATAAACATGATTTGGGGGAGAAAGGAATTTCACTCTTTTTAATAAAGAAAGTATAATTAGAGCAAAGTAGGAAGAATCTTATAATTATTTTGCTGCCTGAAGGAAAGAACTACTGTACAAGGAGCCTTTCCACCCTGTATAATTCCATGCAGAAAAACTTAAATTCTGACATGTTGTTGAGTAGCACTGAGGGCAGTAAATTAGCTTAGGAGGCGTATAGTGAGTATACATGGAGTCATACAGCATTATCTCTTCTCCCTCCACTATGTTCTTCCAGGGTCTGCTGCTTCATTGTACAATATTGGAGCTGGATGTAGGAATTGATGTATTAAGTTCAGGAAAATGCAACAGAAATTCTCATTTAAAGTTAGCATGGATTCTTCACCGAACATACCAGAGTCTATATTTTATTCTTGAATAGGAGTAATTTTTCATGATATATGAACAGAAAGCATCATTGCTAGGAAGCTACTGTCAGGAAAGTACTAAAACGATTTAGTGGGCTTTTGATATCTGAGCACCATTCCAGACAATCATGAAACTGTGCAATAGATGTGCCATATTAATTATTTGCTTGTTGCAGGAACTACAGACATCAGGTTTCCCATTATGGTGGGCCAAAAGCATTGCATTGCCTTGGTAACAAAAGCATCATTTGTCACAAAGAAAATATCAAGGCTCTAAATCAGGGGTGTCCAACTTTGGCAACATTGTGGACTTCAATTCCCAGAATTCCCCAGACAATCACAGGTCTTAAAGTTGCCAAGGTTAGACACCATTGCTTTAGATAATGCTTATAGCGATAGATGTTTCTATACTGATTGGCTAGCATTCATGAAGTCAGTGACAATCCTACTGCTCTACCCTGTGCCTGGGTAATTTTACAGCATCTTAGCCAGAACTCTTTCTCTTCCGAACTATATATGTGGGCTGCTCCTTCCATCAGAAGCCCTTTGCTCATATATGTATACAATTTCAATTCTAAGAATACATCTAAGGATTTGACTGGCTTATCATATATTTATTTTTAGGCATCTAAAACACAAATATTTCTTGTTGGATTACATCAGGAAGTAGTCTGAAAAAGTGGTTGGAAAGTTGGGATTAGCAGCAGAAATAAATCTCCAGCAGTCTTCAACTGTTCAACTGTTGTTTGTAATCCTGTATGGTTCTTTGATAACCTGAATGACCACAAATGTAAATGCTACAGATGTTTAAGGACTTTGTCATATTCAAGTAAGAATATCTTTTAGGTTTGCCATCTAAGTAGCCATCTAAGGCTACCTAAGGTTATCTAAGGCTTTGTATTAGTATATGAGAGTGGCATTTTATAGACAACGTGCAGATTTAGGGATTGCAGGACTGTTTAAAAAAAGGAGATTGGATCCAACCAGTTGAAGAAAGACAGGTAGTTCATTAATGAAACCTAAGACTGCTCCTGTATATATGCCTCCAGTGCCAGTAAACAGTGTTTTGTGATGTCTGTATCACATGTTAGTGTAAGCAAATATTGATGTGTTAGAGCAGGGCTATCAAACTCCCGGCCCACGAGCCAGATGATCACATGCTGGCCATGCCCCCACCCAGTTTAGCAAAGGGCGAAAAAGTCCCGATACCTTATGACACCACCGTGACGACATGAGTTTGACAGCCCTGTATTAGAGTGAGTTAAAATGCTGTGAAACTTTGAAGCCCTGACAACTAGAAGCATCAATAGAAAAGGTACTAGAGGAGTAGCAACTGACTCATTTATTCCACTCAGTTCAAATAGGTCACTTCAGACCATAAAGTTGTGTGACTCAACCAAAGTACTATGGCTGATTGTGTCAGCCAAAACAGAGGAATTCAAATCAGATCCAAAGCTTTCTTTTAAATAACTGTAGAACTGTTATTATTATGTTCCTAGCTTTAAAAAAAAACTTTATTGTACAAGTGTCTTTTTTGTCAGTTGCCATTTCGGATAAATCATTTTTAAATAAAAGTGTTGGCTGTATTTTAAATGTGTATTTGTTTTTCATTTTCATCATTACATTGTTGAGCTAACAGTTTCCATTGAATGTCTGGTTTTATGTAAGCCTATGAAATTGAACTTTTCAACTTTCTACAAGGAACAGTTATTAACCTATTCCAAAATCCTTTCAGGGAGCCTCACATTTTTTTTATGTGCATTCATGGTATGATATGTTCTTGTCCTGTAGGGGACACCCTTGTAGCATTTTTTAATAGAATGCATTAATAATAAATTTTTACTGACTATAAAAAGATTCAAGGATTCTTGAGGTACATGAATTATATAGAAAAGATAAATGCTAATTCAGAGTAGCCTGAGCAACCTTACATTAAAAATGCATACTTCAAGGGAGTGATTTTAACAGCCATAGGTTGATACATAGTTTTCCTGTTCCCAAGATGGCAACTATAAAGTGCTTCGTACTAGTTAGTTTAATAACTACTAGTTCCATTATTAATAATCAGTCCATACCATAGAGGAATTGGGGGGAGGGTTGTAACCTGCAGTTCTCATATGTAAAACTTTCTGGGATTTAAACTTAACAGTCCACAAGCCAAATTGTCGCTATGACTAATAAACACTCAAAAGTTAATTATATGTGGTCTAAAGCAATCACAGATACTTTGGTCCTCGCTGAGTTTGATTACCTAAAAAGATCCATTGCTAGAGTCTTACATTATAGGATATGAAATCAAATGTATCAGTATAACCAGTGGTGAAATCCTACCAGTTCTGTCCAGCTTGCGCAAACCAGTAGCGGTGGCAGCACAAGGCTCCGCCCACCTACCCAGACATCATTAAAACCAGGAAGTAACCCGTTTTTTATCCTCTGCGCATGTGCAGAAGGCTTTGCGCATGTGCAGAAGGCTTTGCGCATGTGCAGGTGGTCAAAAATTGGATGTGACGATGGCATTCGCACTTCCGAACCGGTAGGGAAGGTAAGTAGATTTCACCCCTGAGTATAACCCCTTCAAACATTGATATTCTCTGCTCCAGGAGAGCAGAGAATATCTTGGAAGCTTTGAAAAACATTGAACTATTCCTGATTTGTTCTCAGCAAAGTTACAAACAGCATTTCCAGAATCTTTCAAAACTTTCCAGATTTTGGGTAGCTTTGAACTGGGTTGTCATGTATTTCTAGAATTAGAACAATATTTGTAGCCCAGCCGCAATAGCTATTGTTTTAAGTAGATGTGTTCACTTTTTTCCACCATATTCCAAATCCAGTAAGAACTATATTTCGGATGCACAAATACATACCTAAAATTATGGATTGTTTTTTCATATAGTTTATGAAAACTATATGAAAACTATTAAACACAGAAAATATCTGATACAGGTAGTCCTTGACTTACAACCATTCATTAAGTGACTTTTCAAAGTTACAATGACACTGAAAATTAACTTAAAACTAGTCTTGCAGTTATGGCTGTCACAGCATTTTCACAGTCATGTGATCAAAATTTAAGTCAACTTGGCAACCAATGCCATCATATATTTATGACAGTTGTAGCATACCGGGCTCACATGATTGCCATTTGCAATCTTCCTTGTTGGCTTTTGACAAGCAAAGTCAGTGGGAGAAGCTGTATTTGCTTAATGACCATGAGATTCTTTTAACAACCATGCCAAGAAAGGTTGTAAACTCCGGTGCAATTCACTTAACAACCTCCTTGCTTAGTAATGGAAATTCTGGTTTGAGGTGTAGTCTTAAGACAAGGACTACCTATAGCATGCTCTATATAATTTGCACTTCATAATTCCAGTATAATTATACGTTGGCATGTGAATTGTAAGAACATTTTCAAAAGTAAGACAATTTAAATTACTCCTTAATTTGGAATCTGTGCTCAGCTGAGAAAAGTTTGTCTCAATGTTCTTTTGAGACAATCTAATGCAATTTGTTGGGGATTTGATCTCTGTAAATCAATTGCATTTATTAATCATGGAATATAAGCATGTTGCACAGTAAAAGGAGTAGATAGATGGGAAAGAAATGTTTATCTGGTGCATATATATTCCGTATTGCTAACGCAGAAGTGTTCCCTGCAGGTGGGTTTTTCATTTTTTGAAATTTGGTATTCCCTTGGAAATCTAACCAGAATTCCCTCTTTGAAAATGTTTGTGTCTGTCATCTGTACCTTATTTTTAAAAATACTAATAAGCTTCTAAATCAGTGTTTCTTAACCTTGACAATCTTAAGACTTCAGGGCTTCAACTTCTAGAATTGAAGTTGAGCTAAGTTGGCTGAAGTATCCTGGGAGTTAAAGTCATTGGGTTGTTAAATAGGTCACCATGTGACTACATCCAATTTTACGACTTTTTTGTAGTAGTAGTGAAGCAAAAGCAATAGTGGTTAAGTGAATATGGCAGTTATTAAACAAATCCTTTTTATTCAAAGGGTGGCGCTTTTTTTAACCAGAAAATGGAAATAAATGCCAGAAATTAGAAAAATGAATGAATGAATAAATGAATGAATGATCATGTGACCACAGGATGCTGAAAACAACTGTAAATGCAAGCCAGTTGCTAAATGCCTTAATGTGATTGTCTGACAACAGGGAGTATGTGCGGCTGTCAGAATTTAGGAATCAGGTTGTAAATTCCTTCTGGGGGAGTCCATCATAATCTAATAGTTGTTAAGCAAGGCCTACCTATAACCATAGTATCACGAACATAGTTTTGACCTGGAATGCACTTCATGGCGCAATATGAGTCAGCCCAACCATTAAGGAGAGTGCTATTGCCCACCTCATATTTTGCTCCCTTTTATTGGCTCCATGGAAGCTACATAACCTGTGCTAACCTGTCCTACTTTAAGTAGTCAGCCCTTACCTCTGTGACATGAAAGCTTTGTTTGCCACACCAACACACAACAGACAAAAAACCTGCCACCTTCTCATTTCAGGTAAAAGAACCTGCTTCAATTCATTAATGTACACATTTTTAAATCAAAGTTTGAGGAATCCAGTTGGAGGAAACCACAGCACTGTGTCTCTAGCCAAATAATGATCATAATATAGAATTTCTCTCCATCCCTTCCCATCACTGCTCCAATTCTAGTGAGACACAGAGGGAATTGGTATGAAATGAGTATTCCTACAAGAAATAATTTTTTGTCGGTTTAGAGCTCAGACCTGCTGTCTCTCAGCTCCAACTTCTTTGTATTCACTCCTGATGTTATTATCACTCATCAGCATATTAAAAAAAAAAACAATTTATGTTGTCTTACCACACAGTGGACCCACATATCAAATGACTGCAGCATGTTAAATATTTATTAAACATACCAACATGAATTGCTGACGCTTTTGATCTGCAAACGGGTTATTCAAGCAAAAATGACTCTATGTACTCTTTTTATTCCCACATAAGGGAAATGCAATAAGTGGGGAAGAGAATCAGAATCAGCAGAAAAGAACCCCTGAAAGTTTAGCAGCTGCCTTTCTGAACAATATAAAATCTTCATTGGCTTGCTTGTAAAAAAAAAAGATGCAGACTTTTACGAATAATGCTATTTCTATAATAAAAGAAAGCCTGTGAGATGGATACACTGCTTAGCTAATTTAGGATGAAATCATAAAACCTTTTAGTGATGAGTAAACCTACACTGATGGGATTTACTTTGGAGCAGACACATATAGGATTGCAGGGCTAGATAGCAAACTATTATCTAGGGAGCTCTAAAATAGATTGGTAGCAGTTACAAAATAACTTGCCTTCCTGATATATAATTCCTGAAGGATTTCTTGCCAAATAATGTTCATAATACAGAATTTCTCTCTATCCCTTCCCATCACTGCTCCAATTCTACATCACCCGTATTTATATGTTTCTCACTAAATCAGCCTTTTTTAATTTGATCACTTTCTGAGTATTCTTCAGTGAATTAGGGAATTTGGTACTGTAGTCACTACATTTTACCAGGCAAAAGCTTTAGCACAACTTTTAACTGGGGCAGCTAAGGGACCATATTCTAGCTTTAATCTCTTGGGATCTCTTCAGTCAAGATTCTAAAAATAAGTTTTTGAAGCTTGATACTTCAAATGCATCTCAAATGCATCTCTTAGGCTTGGAAGAAGGCAGATCAGACTAAAGAATCTGGCTAGTAATAGCAATAGCACTTAAATTTATATACCTGTTCATAGTGCTTTATAGCCCCCTCTAAGTGGTTTAGAGAGTCAGCATATTGCCCCCAACAATTCAATTATTGGCTTAAACTTATCTATCAGCCCACTGGGCTGTACTCTGTTTCCAGTGATATTTTGCCCATTTTTTTCTAAGTACCAAAAAGAATGAATCAAAGAGGCATGGTTCCCTACATTTTCTCCCTGATCCTACTATCAAACTATCAACTATCAAAGCTGTTCTTTCAGCACTGTTAAGGAGAAATATTATAGACTCCCTCTGGCTCTCCATTTCTGCTCTTGTAGCACTCAAGAAGTAGAATCAATAATGTATGTTCTTTTATACTGCAGTTTAATGCAATGTTGCATCAGGATCGTATTGTTTTTCTCTTCTACCAGCAATACCTGGAGAATCAGCCAGTTACCATGTTGAATGCCTACTCACAAATTAGGTTTTTATATAACCTACAATGTTAGAGAGCTTTGTAATCTAGCATCTCACAACTTTGGCAGGGAACTCACAGTAAGATTTCAGAGGATTCTTATAAAGGTTTATTTATTTATTTGACTTCCCCCCCCCTTTTTTTAATCTTATCTTTATTTGCTAGCCATCATAAATAAAAATGGATAAATTTACTATAATTTTGGATGTGGGTGGAAGCCAGCAAGTTAGATGATTTTTAAAATGGGAACAGACAAATTTATAGAGAATGTGTCTATCAATGTTACTACTATTTCACTGTACTCTACCATCTCTGGCTTCGCAGTCAGTGTATTTTATATATCAATTGCTAGAAAACAACAGTGAAATGGTGCTATATCCATATTTTATGTTTGAGAGTTACTTCAAATCAGTTTTGGATTGCTATATAACAAAGAAAGCTAGATTAGATAATCATATCTGAGTTCTCATCATAACTTCTATAAATTCTGGCTTTTGGTCTTTAACTATAATTCTGGACAGTTAAAGCTGTTTCGGTATCTTCAATTGCGGAAGCATTTATAGAATCCAGGGACATCATATTTGAGCTGGAAAAAAATAAGATTATCTCTAGGTAGCAGCATAGAACTAGTCTTCTATATTTATCTTTTTGCTGTCATTAGTGGTTGTCCAACCAAGACATGGTATACCTAGTTTATATTATAAAACAAATTTCAAGATAGCTAAACAGTTAGAATTCACAGCTGTATAAAGGCACTTTGGTTTGCATATGGAGAACTGAAACATATAATACCTATTACAAGTATCATTAACTATACATTCTGCTTCCTTTTCCTCCACCAAAATACCATTATACAATGCGCTATAAAATAAATGCAATTTCTTTGTTACCTTGGAGATAAAAGATGGTAAGCAAAAGTAAGAAAAGATTATGTACTCATCTAGATGAATAGTTTGTTTCACTGAATTGAGGCATAATCAATAAATTCACACATTTGGCAGCTAGTTTGCTTCTCATGTATGTTTCCATTTGTACTACAGCAAAGTTTCACTGTTAATATTTGTTCTCTTAGCTACAATTTCAGCATGCCAGCAATGAACAATCTCTTCCATTATAACACAAGTCAAACTCATGTTTATCAGAGGACTTTTGGGACACTACAATCCTTCTTCTCTGATTGATTAGATGGCAGATGATACTTTTTATAAAATCATAGGACTTAATTAATGAAACCATTAGGAAAAAATAGCAGTAACCACAGATACTTCCTTTTGCAGTTAATGGTAAACTTGGTACGCCCCCAAAATGCTAAAAAATGGTTGGAAATGGGAATCTATTTTATTCCTGCTTTGGTCAAAGGGATAGAACTTCCCAATTAAAGGACAAAAACTAAAGGAATTGCAGTTGGAATTGGGAGGAAAGAATAGACCAGCCATGTAAAACCATGGATACAAGCCATTATCTTTGGTGAATGATGGTGGGTTTGCCAATCTCTAAAATCTTATATAAACCAGTAGAACTGGAGGTCATTAAAGGGCTAAAACGTGCCTTAATTGTATTCATCCTGTATATTTGGAAATAAAGTCAGGTTTCACAAAATCAGTTTTCAGGGATCAAATCTGGGTAAGTATTGTGTATGAAAGCTTCTCACTTGTTATAGTCATATATAGCAATATAAATATAGCTTTTGTAAGCCATGTCAGAGCTTGTCAATTTGTACTACTGTTAAACTTGGATTTATGGCAATCATTATATAGAGGTAACGTTGAAAAAAATAGTATATCGAACATAAATATGCAATATAAAAATATGCTATATTATTAGTCACCTTATTTTTGATTACAATAAGATACTTTTGTGCAAAACTTTTGTGCTTAGAAACAGCATACTGCTTGCAAATGTATATTCCGCTTCCCTGAAAAGTATGATTTCAGTAACTAAAGGCAAAAGTTCTTTTGTCCATTTTAGTGCATCTACTCCATGTGTCTTTTTTTCTTTTTCTTTTTTTAATACTGGTGAATTCTGTATAGCAGCCCCAAACATCTCAATTTAGATGAGTATGGATCATTGCAGGATGTTTCCATGATTGTGAAGTGTCACTGCTTCGAATTCCTGTATTTTAAAAAAGGAAAAGTAAACCTTATTATTAGTTCTCACAGCCAAGTACTGAGTGCCTATTCTTTTATGCATTCACAACCTAATTAATTTATTAACAAAATATAGGTTACATTAGAAGATCTATTAGAAGCCTTAAAAGAACTTTAGAGAGACATGAATTCCAACAGAAGAGAATATGTGTAGCTCAGTGGCCCTTGGTGTTCTCTGAGTGCACTGATGATGTTACCTTGTTGGGTAATAAATCTAGAGGAAAACAACTAAGCTCAAAAAGCACTAAGGGTCCCACATGACTTCAGGTAAACATGAGCTACGTTTTCCATACTGAGCTCTTTTGCGATCAAATCTTTAAAATATTAGGAATCACCTTTACTAGAATAATATTGCAGAGCAGTGGTGGGTTCTTCCCGGTTCGGTCCGGTTCAGCCGAGCCGGTAGCGGTGACGATATGACGTCACCGAACCGGTTCTCCCCCGCCTGCCCTCCACCCCCCCCACCCCCACCCCCGTTATTCTTACCTTTTATTTGGTCCCACCCCCAATCTATTGCTGCCTCCTGAGTCCCAGCTGATGACTAGAGGGAAAAAACTGTTTAAACTCTTGCCGCCGGGCTTCAAAGGGCCGTCCTACAGCTGATCAGTGTTAAAAGCAAACAAATGAGTCAGGTCGTAAGTGCGAGGACTTGGTCGTAAGTGCGAAGACCTTCCAGAAATGACTGACCAGCTAGCCACGCCCACCTAGTCACATGACCTCCAAGCCACACCCACAGAACCGGTAGTAAAACAATTTAGAACCCACCCCTGTTGCAGAGCCAATATGAAACAAATATTCAAAATCATCAGCTTTCAACCATCAGTCACCTAAGAGATGCCCTTGAGTTTCCCAGGCTCTTCAGAGCACATGGTTGGTGCATTCTTCACAGACAGAACAAACTGTTTGCCAGATGCATTTGAGAAATTCTGCTGTTCAGCAAAACTAAATGACAATCAGCCAATTGTTGGTGTTTTATATTGTTATTAAGTTAGCACACCTACTCTTTTGGAATAAGGCCAGCAAGATCTAAGCAAAACAAATACAATTAAAATCAAGCCATGTATGCTTTAAGGGACATGGTTATGAATATATTAATTATACCATTTTATTACGCAACATTAAATACAGTGTTACATTTTAGCCTCAAACCCACACATCCCTTTTAGAAATGAAAAACACTGGGATATCCATATCAAAACAACATACCTTCTGTGCAGCCAGAATTTGAAAATAACATTTAACACAGCACAGTACTTAAGCTGTGAAATGGTTCGGTTGAGATCAGCATATATAGGACTGAATGGGGTAGTTTGTAAGGGTG
The DNA here is from genome assembly GCF_059756535.1 of Pantherophis guttatus. Classification (NCBI taxonomy): domain Eukaryota; kingdom Metazoa; phylum Chordata; class Lepidosauria; order Squamata; family Colubridae; genus Pantherophis; species Pantherophis guttatus. The sequence continues at coordinate 53,671,735 of NC_142068.1, read as the reverse complement.
ATACTGAAACATAATTTTATCATATTTTATTTATTTATATATTAAATTATTGTATTTTAGACAAATTTCATTTTAAACTATTTTAGTCCGATTTCATTTTAAATTGCATTTTAGTCCAATTTCATTTTAAATTGTATTTTATCCAATTCCATTTTAAATTATTTTTATTAGATTTTAGTAATAATTTATGTCCACAACTCTGCATTTTGATATGGCCCAAAGGCTAATCAATAAAGTAAAGTGAATGTTAAATGAAAAACATTAGAAATGTTTAGAAATAAAAACTCATTTCCTATTTTCCTAGAGGCTTTCCTTCATTTTTATGTGTTATTGGGCTGAGAATGAGGTCAAATAAATAATTAAGATGGCATAGAGTATCTAAGAAAAATGCCTGCTGATCCAAGCAATACATACTGTTTTCACAATGAGGTCCTTCCCAGCCTTGGCATTGACACCAGTAGTTGCCATTTTTAGGAATACAAATTCCATAATTCATGCAGGGGTTAGGTTTGCAGATATTTACTGGCATTTTGGCTTCTGTAACAGAGAAAACAGAAAACAGTGCTGGCTATTTGGGCACAACTAAGTTTAATCTCTCAAAGCTGCATACCTGGCTTTTGTTGCACGTGTGGTAAATGGAAGTCAGTGAACACATCTTTTTGTGTTGGAAAGAGCTCCCCAATGTGAAATTGGATACTGGGATAACAGCTGGCAAAGTAACCAGGCAGGTTCTGCAATTTACAGAATTTAAGAAAGGCAGATACATTTGGAGGCTATGGGAAATAAAAGGGCCTTAAAAGAAGAAAGGCATAGATTCTACCACAAATCAAGAGGTTTACCTTAAAGACTATTCTATCTACAGTAATACCTTGGTACTTAAATGCTTTGAAATGCATCAAATTTGCTACTCAATGCATTTTGACGTAAAAATTTTGTCCTAAAATTTTGTCATTGTTGTTTGGTACTCAGTGAACAAGCTAAGAGCTTGTTGGTGTCGGCTACTTTGTGATTCACTACATTATTCCTTATGGGAAAAATGTGTTTGGTACTCATTGTTTTTGGTAGTTATCGAAACTTCCGGAATAAATTAACAATAAGTACTGAGGTACGACTATATTGGCTTAACTCAATCCAACGTGAGAGACCAAAGCAATGCTTTATAGATGAATACAGTTTAGTATTATCCCTTATTTATGGCATATTTCTAAATTTAGAATTATTGTTTAATATCTGTCTCTTCATGACTCATTATATTCCCTTCTTTCCCATATAGGATCTGATAATCTATTACAGATGGTCCTTGTTTAATGACCATTCATTTAGCAACTGTTCAAACTTGTAACAGTGCTAAATGAATGGTACTTATGACTAGTCCTAGAAGTTCTGCCTATTGCAGTGCTCTCATAGTCACATGATCACAATCCAGGTGTTACACAGTGGCCTGGATATCCAACCATTGCAGCATTCCATGGTTCCACGTTAGCAATTTGCAATCTTTCCTACCAGCTTCCCACAACCAAAATCAATGAGAAAGCTGGCAAGAAGTCATAAATTGTATGAGATCCTCCCTTAAGTACCTGTGGCAATTCACTTAATGATGGTAACCAAATATTGCCAGAACTGCCATTGCTAAGCAGTGCAGTCGCATAATGTTATTCTTTATAACATCATCATTTAATAATTGGATTCTGATCCCAAATACCATTATTAAGCAAGAACTACCTGTCTCACCATCTAAAAATTCAATCCTATCAAAGACATTGTTTCAAAAACAAAACAAACTTCTCTTTAAAAGAAGAACAAAGTATTTTATATATTTCCACAGCCGTTCATTGTTTTAGATTTTAGCACAATCTTAATTTATTTCAATAAAGTACAAAGTATTTATCACTCTTTTTATTTCAAGTATATTTTTAAAAAATCAGTAGCTATTTTAAAATAATTCTTGTTGGAGATTAAGAAAGTTAAATCTAGGTCATCTCATAAAGCCTAGTGAAGTAAAAATAAAGTCAGTGTTTTCAGGAGAAATGGCCTTAACACTGAATTTGATGTAGATTACATCTCTTTCTCACTATACTTTTCTATTCTATTGCCTCTGCTGGAAGTTTGCATCTGACTGAAAAAGAAGATAAGTTAAGAAAAAATGTTGCTGCAATTGTTGGCTATAAAACAGAAAATCAAAATATATCTTACCATCACACAATTTTTGCATGATAAAGTCTTCGTTATGTCTGAGATCTTCATAAGAAGACATTCTCACCAAACTGTTAGAAGAGCCTGCAATCCTCAACAACAAGTCCATTTGTACACGTTCTGTCACAATGATAAGAAGTGATACATCATTACCGCGTAGCTGTTGGGCAGGGACTACAGCATCTTCCACTCCAGCTCCACTTGTGATGACTACCACAACTTTTTTCACACCAGGCCTTGCTCCTTTTTGAACAACTGTGATATCATCATGAATATGAAGCAAGGCACTTCCAACTGAAGCAGAGCCACCCATAAAGGGAGCTTGTTTGATGGCTTCCTGAATAGCTGAACTAGTAACATGTGTATCCAGTCCAAATACTGTTTGAGGTCTTTTACCAAAGACAACAAGGCTGACTTGTGTTACATCCCTATTGATGCCAAACTGGGAAGAGAGACTGCTGACAAAGTTTTTCATCTGGGCAAAGTTAAACCTTCCAGTTGAAGCTGAGGAATCCAGAGCAAAGACCAAATCCAGGGGCTGAGATAGGCAGCCTGAGGAGGAAGAAGAAGACATCAGCCTTTGAAAAATGTGGCTCATTCATGTGGACGCCTACAAGTCTTATATGATACAGTAAAGGGAATCACTTTTAAGTAAGGTTATATTGGCAGGACAAGTCTTCTTCTACAGGTTTCTCATTAAAAGACTGTTTCCATTAGCAATCCATGGAAAAGGTGATTTCACTTCCTTCCGCAGCTGCAAACATGCACATAAATGACAAGACTTTCTATACAAATAAGGTTTTGCTCATACAAACTTTGATTTCATCAATAATTTGGACTAGAATTTATAAATCTGGAGATTTAGTGATAACACTGGGCAGTGAGTTGGCAATAAAATAAAATGAAATCTGTATCTTGTAATATCTCAAGTGTTACATTAGGAAGAACTGAAACTGTCAGCTTTGGAACCCATATTAGGCCGGAAGCTTACACACTGCCACCTTCTCATGTGTGGGAAAAGAGGAGGGGGGATTTAGTAGAGGGATTGTATTTAGACAAAATAGCATTCTTCCTTTCGGTCAAGGTCAGGACGATCCTGCATCTGGAGAAGGAGTGGTTGGAGTGCTGTCTCAAGATGGGACAGATGGTGATTGGAGCATGTGATCGACTGATGAATGAGGGGATGGTTTGGGGTTTTTTGATTTACTGAGGGAAAACTCGGAACTCTCAGATTCGGGTTATCCCAAGATGTACCAGTATACCTACTCTAATAAATGGAACTTTGAGAAAATGCTTGCTTTGGAGTTTTTAATTGGAGTTGGGGTTTTTCTGGAACGCTGACAGAAATCTCAGTGAAATATTTATTCAAAAACTCTCTCCTATCATCAAAATATGTAGCTTATATTAGGGTGCTACTGGAATAAAAGGGGAAAAGGAAGACAGTGTATATCTCTCTGAATTCTTTGGAAAAACGGGGAGATAAATATACAGTAATAAAGAGAAATAACTAATATTTTATTTCACTTTTAATTAAATTTCAATTTTAAAATAGTTAAACATGATTTAAATACATCACTAATAAATAACCTCAGACACTAGAGAGACAAATCTAAATTGGTGATCTCAGTATGACTTCTGACTAACAACAGAGATTGAAATTAACAACAGCACCACATACAGCTTTCACATGGTTTAGGAAATGGCAACCTTTTTTTCATTTATTGATTAATACAATGTACAAGGTACATTGATGTGCTGTCTGCAGTAGCTTTAGTCCTGTATTATCTCTAATAACCTGAAATATGTACAACATCCAGCAGGAAACACTGAACCAATAATAGATATTGAAATAACAACTGATATGGTAACCTTATCTTGAATTCTTACCTTGGCTATCGATGCTGCAGATTTTTCTCTGTAATTCAGTAATTTTATTGACTAGATCTTGAGTGGTGGAGTAGATAATTGTCTGCTTTGGATTCCCTGTAATCTCATCCAGTTCTCTTTTTAAAAATTCACTGCCAATTGCAATGATAGAAATACCTTGTTTCCTACTGAACTTAGCTGCTTCTACCACTGAATCGTCAGCTTTTGAATCTGTGAGCAATACGACAACATGGGGAAGATCTTCAGGAACATCAGCAAAGACTGGTGCACGCTTAAAGCCATGTTGTGTAATAAATTGTAAAGCTTTGCCGGTCAAAGTGTTCCCTCCATTGAACTCCATGGAATCAATGATCTTCACCAGACTGAACATATCTCTGTAATCTCCAATTTGGACAATCATCTTGACATCATTGCTATAATGGGCCAAGGCCACATTTCCCAGAGTTTCTGAATCCCACATTACATGGAAAAACCTTTTCAAGAAAGCTTTATAATGCAAGAAGCCTTCAAGAGTAGTGCTAGATGAACTATCCACCAAAAAAAGAAGGTCCACACTGCATTCCAGATTTATATTTGGTGCTGTTTAACGAAATAAGCAAAAACTATTAGAAACCCAAAAAGAATGCAGAACAAGAATCTTCTAAAATAGAATATTGTACAATATATAGCTATCGCTAAGGTTGATTTCTGTCATCTTTTAGTTACAGAAATGGTACGGGGTCTCCTGCTTGAGCAGAGAGTTGGACCAGAAGACCTCCAAGGTCCCTTACAGTTCTATTTTTACTGATTGATTCAAATATTTAATCATAAAATGTAACCTAAGACGGTGCTAGAATGAACTAAGACTTAGTACATTGGAAAAATGTAATAAATGATGTGGGGTGTATGAGAGAGATGGGATTTCTTGTTCAGTTGTTTAAGTTACCAGGTCATGAACCACAGATGATAGAAACATCTTCCAAAATTCAGCATAAATAAAAGCATTAGAATAGGTAAGCAGAGATATAATTAGAAACTGTCTAAAAGAACCCCTTCAGTTTCTGTATAAACTTCCTACACCAGAGAGATTTGAAAAATGGAATTTGGATATTTCATGTTAATAATTGCCACTCTCATAATTCCTCTTTTATAATTAAAAATGTCACCTAGACAAAACATAATTCTTACTAACTACAGAGGATCTGGATAAATGGTTCTAGCCTATATAAATATTAAAAGAGGAATAGTAGTTTTTGCTTGTTTAGTGGGAAATTAAGTCAACATATTCTGGTATCCTGATCTGAAGGATGGTGGAATTATAGGATACAATATATGAAATATATGATATTTTATTTTGAGGAACATTCAGATATGGATATGCTACTTCTTAATGATGATGGTGATTTAAATCAAACTGTCTAATTGTTATCCCATTCTGCTCTTCCTTATTAAAGGACAAATAATGATAATCAGACCTTTTTGTAGAAAACTGGGTCATGTTACCAACACATTAAAAACAAGATTCCAGTCCCTATAATAAAACAACATACCACAGTTGGAATCTCCTCCAAATTCCACTGGACAGACACAGTGGTAGCCTTCTAATCCCTGTTGAATGCAAGTGCCTCCGTTCTGGCAAGGGTGGGAATCACAAGGATCTAAATTCAGGAAACAGAGATAAATGAAAGCTTATTACGTTTTTTTCTCTTTCAATAGAGGTCGATATTGACCTCTAAAAAAGCAACACATTTCATAGTATATCTAATTAAAATCTATTACTCCATCACCCCCATTTTGTGTATACCCAGGCATCTCTTATAATTAAGATAGTAAAAAAAAAAATCAATAATAGAAGCTCTTAGAATTATGGAACTTTGTACACTGTGATCGTTTCCCCATAATCAAGGTATTATAAAGAGATTATAAAGAGATAAATGGATACTTGTCTCGATTCATGCAATTATTTTTATTCTAAACATAATTTAGTTTGGTTAATAAAAAGGTAATGATTGAGGGTGGATGAATTTTCAAGATAAAGTTTTGAATTTATTAATGTCTTCAGTATTAATATTTTATTGTATGAGGTGAACATGTAATTCTTTCCATTATAACAGTAAAATATGTATGATCAATCTTGAGTTGAAAGAACATAATTTATAGATCAATTAAGGACCTAACACAATTGAACTGAAACTGATTGATATTTTTCTATGATCAGAGGATTTGACTAAAAAAAAAGTAAAAATGAAAAATAAACGCGAAGAAATCAAGTTATAAATATTTAAATTGGTCTGCATGGTGGACATATGGAATATACTTGATAAATCGATTCCTTCTGTCCATAGGACATTTTGAATCTAGTGGAGGAACACCACTGGCAGAATGGAAGAAGAGTCTATTTTTACGGATGATTGCTCTTCCTAGTGTCCTTGAATAGTTATCCTTGTGCCTTTGTAGTTTGGGGATTCTCTAGAACAGTGTTTCTCAATTGTGGCAACTTGAAGATTTGTGGACTTCAATATCAGAATTCCCATTACCGATGGGAGAGTTCTGGGAGTTGAAGTTCATATAACTTCAACACTGCTCTATAACAATGCCAAACTAGAGGGAGGAAGAAATTTGTGAAAATAATCTCTCTTCTTTGAGGGAAACATTCAAATGTTGCTAATGGAAAAATACTTTGGATAATACCCTAACCCTAACCCTAACCCTAACCCTAACTCAATGTCTATTAATAGATATGCTACTTTTTTCACTTTATCACTTTTATTTTGAAGCACCTATATTTTAGATTTTAGCGATCTGGACCTTACCTGAGCATATGGTTCGATAGCACGTAGATGGATATTTGATGAAAATGTTTCTCCATCTTAATTAAAAAAACCAATATTAAAGAAAATGAAACTTCGATGAGTTAATATTTGAAAATAGTGAAGCAATGATATTGAATTTAATTAATTAAATTATTAACAATATAATTCTTATCAGTTAGATTTTTTTAAAACAATAATATTACTCAACTTTTACATCTGTATAGTTTCTGGAAAAAAATTGGAAAAGTAGAACAAAGTAGCATTTTAAGAAGTGCAGAAGTTTAAATCTTCAACCTTCTAAACTCATTTTAATCTGCAGTTTATGTCCACCACACACTTACACACATACACATACACATTGTACTTGCCAGCTTTCTTTCTTCAAAGCCTTGTGAAAGGCCTCAGGTCAGAGAAGGGGGAAAAGGAGGGGAGAGGAGGGGGAAGGGGAAGAGAAGGAAGATTAAGGTGACTTACTTGTAGAAAGGACAGAGTGACGTACGAACAATATTACTGCTTTGGGAGCCTTTCCAACAGAAATAGTTTCCAACCAGTTCTTTTACTCGCTCAAGTGTTTTGCGTTCACAGGGATGAGATTCAGCCCTGCAACCTTATGCAAGAGACAAGAATTCAGAATCAGTATTAATTGTGTGCGACAAGAAACTTAAGAGAAGTATACCAAACTTCTCTTAAGTTACAAGAAACTTAAGTATACCAAAATGATGATGTAACAAAACTGTAGCACTTTGACCTTGCATGGATAAATCAGGTTTAATAGCTTTCTTCTGTAATGAAGAACATCAGGTAACATCTTGGGAAACATGGTTGCCTGAATTTCTGGGGGGCAACTGCCAGTCAAAACAGGTAAGATTGGATTAGATGTCAGGTAGGCTGGGCTGATCTAAAGCAATTTTTAGTGTTTGATGATTGAACACATTATTTCTCTGATAAAATAACATTTTGATTAAATATTAATACAAGTTTAAGTAAAGGAAAAGAAAAGGATAGCTTACTCTCTCTCTCTTTCTCTCATTATCTCCAGCATACTTATTTAGATGTGCAGGAAAAATCATTCTGAAAATATTTCTATTTGCAGAGACCCACCTGTTGGCTACACAGGAAGAAACTGCAACTGGTATCTATCCATGTTGCTATTTATGGTATAGCAATGTATACCCTTTAAAAATTAACTTTCTAAAATATTTGTAATTATTTTTAATACCTGAATCTTAGAGATGGAAAGAGTCATTTAAGCTTCTGAGCTCAATCTTCTGTTTAATAGAGGAATCCAAATTAAAGAATTGGCCTTGGTTTTATTTTAATTTACCCAGTAACTTAAACACCCAATCAATTGGAATCCACTTTGAATAATTTATTCTATTCTGAATTACTGTTACTGTTGATCCCCCCCGCCCCCGCCGTAACATTCAACTGGAATCTGCCTGCCTGTAACTTGGATCCAATATTCCATGTCCTGCACTCCAGAATATAATTTTAACTCAGAGTACTCCTTTATTATGCTATGTTGCTGTTTGAATCTTTCTTAGATGCTAGAAAAGCTGCACAACATTTTTCTCCATCAAACAAAAAACTGTGGGAAGTTTGCAAAATACATAACAACATCATATGGAATCTACTCTTAACATTCTTAACATTCTTCGAATGACACCAGGTAATGAGGCAATAGAAAACAATAAAAAGCTCCCTTATCCCCTATCTACCAAAGAGTTATAAAATTACTTTTATAGCCATCTAGAGTCTTCTGGATTCTGGCTATACTAAATTGACTAAATTAAATCAATTTATACAGAAACAACAGCTTTATGAAAAAAATGGTACAGTGAAAACATAGCTCTTAATCAGTGGTGAAATCCAATTTTTTTTTACTACCAGTTCTGTGGACGTGGCTTGGTGGGCGTGACAGGGGAGGATACTGCAAAATTTCCATTCCCACCCCACTCCAGGGGAAGGATACTGCAAAATCCCCATTCCTTCCCACTCCTGGGGGAAGAATATTGCAAAATCTCCATTGCCACCCCAATCTGGGGCCAGCCAGACGTGGTATTTGCCGGTTCTCCGAACTACTCAAAATTTCCGCTACCGGTTCTCCAGAACCTGTCAGAACCTGCTGGATTTCACCCCTGCTCTTAATGGAGAAATGAAAAACAAGGCACAATAAAAACAGAAGGTAAATAAATAATAACACTTAATCTGAGTGCTTAAACTAAACTGAGGATCCAATTCTCGGTGCTCTCTTGTTTTCTTGCAGACATTTCATTACCCAAACTAGGTAACATTATCAGTGCTAGTAGCTATCACTGACTGTGTTCCATAGTTTGGGTAGTGAAACATCTGCAAGAAAATAACCACGCTCAGAGAGCACCAAGGAACTGTCCTTTCAACCCTGAGCTACAAATATTGTCCTTTATTGATTAAATTAAACTTAAAATACCGGGAAATGCAGCATTGCAGATATCAGACAGTGTAAGCCTGGTATAGAGCCCATTGAAGGCATCATCAGTGTCCTCTGCAAACAGTGTATAGTGTTCCACTGGCTCACTTGCTAGTGCATACAGTTCTTCCCACCTGCACAAAAGCAAAAACTTTTTAAAAAAATACATCGTACATCCTTACACATACAAAGCTTCGTTGTACAGAACTGAATCATTAGTCCTGCTTAATTATTTTTATGAATGGCCTACGACTCTTCATTAAACATTATTTTTGTTATTTACAATAGAGAAATATATAAACTGATTACAACCCTTAGGCTACCTTTTTTTCCAGTGGGAAGCTTCATTTCATACCTAACACCTTCTTGGCTTTTCTCTTGATGTAGGGCATTATTTGCTTCAGTGGTGAAATGTAAAATTTGTTACTACCGGTTCTGTGGGCATGGCTTGATGGGGGGGGGGGATAATGTGACTGGGTGGGTGTGGCCAATTTTTTTATTTTTTTTTTACTTTTAAAAGCATTTTTTCTACAACCTTAAGAGGTTGCAGGAAAAAATGCTTTTAAAAGCCTCTGACGATCAGGCAACTCAGCTGGGATCGTCAGAGGCTTTTTAAGGCATTTTTTTTTTCTACAACCTCTTTCAGCCAAAGAGGTTGTAGAAAAAAAAATGCTTTTAAAAGCCTCTGACGATCCCAGCTGAGCCGCGGGATCATCAGAGACTTTTTTTTTTTACTTTTAAAAGCATTTTTTCGGCCAAAAAGGTTGTAGAAAAAATGCTTTTAAAAGTAAAAAAAAAAAAACCTCTCTGATGATCCTGCAGCTCAGCTGGGCATGGGGGGGGGCAGGAATTTTTGCTACCGGTTTTCTGAACCACCCGCCGCCATCGCTACCAGATCAGGTGATCTGGTCCAAACCAGGAGCATTTCATCCCTGATTTGCTTGGTCTCAGAAACATTTTTTACCATGCTATTCAATTTATATGTAATCCTCAATTTACAACCACCATTGGAATTTCCATCACTAAGCAATGTAGTCATTAAGTGACTTGCACTTGATTTGATGCCTTGTTTTGCCAAGACCATTAAGTGTATCACCTGGTGATTTGGCTTCCCCCTTTGGCTTTGCTTGTGATGGCCTGCAAAGTGGCAAATGGCAATCACATGATTCCAGGACACTGCAATTCTTGTAAATACGTGGCAATTGCTAAGTTCCTGTATTGGGATCATATGACTGTGGGGATGCTGCAATGGTTGTAAGGTGAGGACCAATCACAAGTAACTTTTTTCAGTATCCTCGTAATTGCAAACGGTCGCTAATCAAATGGTCCTAAAGTCAAGAACTTCCTCTAGAATTGCTTCTAAAATTTAGAATGAATTTTGCCAGTTTCCCAACACTTCAGATTAAAATTCGTCAAGATTTATCTGGAGATGCCAAGAAATGCACAGGAATCTTTGGTATGCTAAAGAAGTAATTAATGACTGAGTTCTAGAAAACAACTGTTGGTCTTCCAAACTCTCAACTGCAATAAGCTCCTACACAGTGGATCCTCTTTCTGTTCTTGAAGGACGTGCATGACAAATCTTCTATCCACTGTAGGACTTTCCTTTAATCTTTAACTATTAAGTGGTAACAGCAGTGAACATCCCATGTCAACTCACCTTGGGTAGTTGACTCCAATTGCAAACACTGCAATCCCCTTTTCTTTTATCTGCTGGGCTAAGGTTGACACATTGTACTGAGATCTCCCATCAGTTAAAATTATAAGGATTTGGGAAACTGATGAGTTCCTGCCTCCACGGAATCCTTGTTGAAGAATGTGATCCAGAGCAAGACCTGTTTCTGTTCGCCCACCTCTAAAATCAAGAAAAGCGAGCATTAGGAAAGTTTCAGGCACCCAGTTTTGTCTTCTTAATTTCTGATAAATCCTTATTAATATCTATATGTATGATAGAATATATTTTTTTTCAAAAGTAAAGAGGAAATGAAATGTTTTATAACTAGGGCATACACATATGCACATTCAATTATTTTAATCAGCTTGGCAAAGCTAATAGTTCATTTTTTATGGAAGAAACAACTACTCAGGATTTCTTTATTAAAAATATAACTTTCTTATGAAGATGGTACTTTATGTTCCCTGATATTAAACAATATCATTTGGCTTATTTGTTAAACTTCATTAGATTAAAAATGCTACTACATTGGGAGTTCAACCTGAGAGTTACTACTAAGGACGGTGTATTCCTGGCAGGTTCTTGGTTCTAATCATTGTGAGAATTTGATTGTTTTTCCTAAATTGAAGGTGATCAGACATATTGTGGCTTAGTAAACAAAAAAATAAAGTTGGATGTTCATTTTCAAGAAATATTGTATTTTGGAAAAACTATTAAAAATGGATGGTAGCTTATTGCACAAGAGATGGTAGATGCCTCTCATTTAAAGATATTTTATTACTTTAGTCAAAATACATTACCATCAAGTAAGATAAAGGGATGAAAAATTAGTCTAGTAATATATATTAATCAAAGTGCATCAATAAATTGAATGCACTTAATTGGATAATATGTCAAAATGAATGTAGGAATTTATTACAATCACATCCTCATACATTATTTTGGATTTCCAGGTTCAGATAATACTGGGAAGCTGCTTTGATATATGTAACTAAGGGAATTTTTATTAAGAAAATAAAGCCATATGTTAGCAAATAAATAAAGCAAATAAATCTTATTGTAATTGTCTTCACAGCAGTCAAGTTCACTTGTATTATTTTGAAGAATAAAATATGATTGTACAATCTGCAACATCTTTTTTCAATTTTTAATCTCCAGTCTTGCAGTTCTATTTAAAATCTGAAAAAGCTTGAACACAATGCGGAGAGAGAGAGAGAGAGAGAGAAAGAGAGATATCTATATAAATTATTACTTAATTCAATATGATAATTAATAATCAGAATCTACATAAACATAGATGTAAATTCTGTAACAGAGATGAAAGGACTTTTGTTGATATGGTAGATTTTAACAGTTGTCAGATGATGTCATTTGTAAATAAATTTCAGATAGGATTCTTTTATTATTTTTGACCATTTTAAATTTATTTCTAAAAACAAAAATCCATTTTGTTTATAGAATTGATATCTGTATTTCTCATAATTCATAGTTTTGTTTCGCTTTATTTAAAAAAGAAAATACAACCTCCACATTCATTATAAATTGGCAACCCATAAACTTTGGTAACTGTTTTTGGCCTTTGGTGATTTTTTTTACACATTCCTTTTCAAATAAGATTTAAACTGCCAATTAAAGTAAATTTACTTTAAATCTGAAATATCTGTGGTCAACTTTTGTCCTTTTTTTTCAATATATTTATAGAATAAATAACACATACGCCTCTATGTGTTATTTACACTTTTTATTCTTTCTGTCATTTTAAGATTTTAAATGACATTATCTGCCCTGAGAACCTTGGTTACCAGAAACTATAATACCCTGTTTCCCCCAAAATAAAACATCCCCTGATAATAAGCCCAATTGGGCTTTTGAGCGCATGGCAATAAGGCCAAGCACTTATTTCAGGGTTCAAAAAAATATAAGACAGGGTCTTATTTTCGGGGAAACATGGTATAATTATAATTATTATGTTTCATAAGCTATGATTTCAAGTTGTTTATATTTATTCCTTCACATCCTTTCCCTTCTATCAAATAACAGTAGAAACAAATTATGTAATTCCTTCATTTGTTGTATGATGTTATTTATTCCCTTTTTTCCATCATGCAGAAAAAATATATATTATACATCTTGCGAAAAATAACTATGTAATCATATGAATGTAGGGGAGACAGTTAAGACAACTGGACAATCTTCTCCCTCTGGTTTCCTCCAAATGGGAATGACTGTTTGAGCATGGGGGAGGGGGGAAACTAGAGTGGCAGTGAGTCATTGAGTTGCAATGAGTCATTGCTTTAGTCCACACCAATAACTATTTCCAAGTCCAACAGTATCATGGCATGCTCTCTTGCCTCCATCCAGGAGAAAACAATAATTTCTTCCAGTCTCTTATAGCCATTTATCCTGCTCTTCTTTTTTATTGCAATAAACGTTAAGCTTTAATGACTTTTCAAGACATAATGGAGAAAGTAGAGTGAATAAGAATGAGAATCAAGGAGAGACATGCAGGAGGAATTACAGCTGCCTTGATTTCCAAAACAATGACTAATCTGAAAGGGAAAACACCTACTTTACAATCATACAAAGCTACTTTCTGGAGAGAAAAATGAAGCTGTACAGGAGATAGTTCACTCCCGGTGAATAAAAACCCAGACGGTGATTTGTGGGTGAAAATTTTTCCCTGTTCCTTTAAATATGATATATTTATATATTTAACTAAAAAGCATAGGGTACCAGAATTATGCAAACTTTATGAATTGTGCTGTTCTCGCCTTGAAGGAGTGGCTGTTTTCCAGCAATTGTTAAAGATCCAATGCCTATCTGGCACGAGTGATTTCATAACCATCCCCAGTCTTCCTTTTCAACAGGGAATGAAAGTCAGTTCTAGGAGTCCCAGAAATTAAGTGCAGCTCTCAGAAACCCATTTGGATTGTACCAGCTGATTAGAAGATTTTGGCAGCCACAAAGCTTTGTATTATTCTACTTAACAAAAAGGGATCTAGACTGGCAAGAATAGGAGGGATGAGTGGAAATGCTAGATTCCTGAGGAACCAAAATACAAAACAATTCAGTGCTTGTGGGACCACATTTCCATCATGCAGATCCATTTTTACACAAATGGATATGAATAATACAAAATACTTGGATCTTTTGCAAGTACTATATATCCACAGCAAATTGTATCTGGTGCTAGATCATAGCGACAAAATTAATTTACAAATATCAGAAAAAAAGATCAAACTTCTCTTATGTCTTTTGAAAGGCAAGTTTAAGTTTTCCTAGTGAGTTGTTTGATGGTGATGCTGATCTGAAAGTCAGAAAGCATCTCAGGTTCCTACTATTTGCTAATTCCAAAGGGGATTATTTTATTATTCTTTTATTAGTAAGCCCAAATGGGTTATTAATTCCGCAATAGCATATGATGGACTAGTCATGAATTTCGATAGTCTAATCAACCTTCTTTTGCTCCTCCTGGCATTAGCTAGGTTAGTTAGTTAGTTACTATGCATCCTTTCTCATACATATATTGTATGAGATTATCAATAAAGGAACAAGAGAGCTCACGATATTACTTATAAGGCTATGATCATAGTATGCAGTTTGCAATTAAAATTAGAATAACATTCTAGCACTTTGGCCTCGATTTGAGTCTATGGAAAAATAAATAAATCACTTTTATAACAAAACGTTCTTCCTCATAGCTCAGAAATGAACCCTGAATCTATACAATGTTTATTTATTTTGAAAAAATGAAACTAGTTCCATCCACCTTTTATTTCTTGGTGTATTCAGCATTTGTTCACACTCTGACTTTATGGTGCCTAATGCTTTAATCTACACATTTCTCTCTATATCAGCTTGTAATTCTTAGTACTCTAAACTCCTGCCAAAATTGTCTTTGAACTCTTTTTTAAAGCTTTTTCTTTATTCTTTCTCTCCGCTGCTTTACTCTAAGCTCCATGTCAGGAATGCATCAACAAAGTTGTGGTGGCAGTCATGCTTTTCCTGGCCAGCTGCATTTTGTCCATCATCTCCCAAAACCTAAACTTATTGGGAATTCTTATTGGGAAGAAATGGAAGCTTCCTAAACTGGGAAGCTTAGTCCCAATCTATTTGGATGGGGGAAAGTTCTTTTATTCTTATTCCTCCAAGAGCTGGTTTGAGATTTCTAGTTCTCAACCCAGTATATCTCGAGTTCATCAGATGGGGACATTTATTTTAGAATAATATATGTAAAGGTTTGCTTATAGATCAATGAGCTAAAATGCTTTCTGATTTAGAAAACTCTTGGATTTTAAATTTACAAAGCTCTCAGGATATTTTTGCTATACTTGCATGTTAAATATAAGCATACATAAGCTAATAGGCACACTCATGTTGTTAACATGCCATTGGAAAAATTGCCTTACTGAATTGTTGGGAGCAACATGTATATTGATACACATAGTACACATGGGTTGAGACAAAGAGACAATAGGATAGAATTGAATATAGTAGGTACACATATAATTTCAATGCAATTCCTACTGTTCTTTATCCTGTGCCTGAAATGTGGCAACATGACAAATTAAAATCTCTCTTTTTAATTTATATAACAGAGTAAAAAAACAAACCATGAGACATCATAGGAACATATAAAAAGATGTTCCTATGAACAGATCATTGGGTGATCTGGAGAAAGTAACTAATATAGGTCCATCAGAAAAATAGAAATATTTATGGCTAATGAGAAGTAGGATGCATGGCGGAGATCATGTGGTATTGTGTTGAAAGTATTGTACTAGGGCTAAGGACAGCCAGTGTCAGCCATAGAAACTAATGGGAAGATTTTGAGCATTAAAAGATAGGCAATATCAGTTGATAAGAGAAATTACAGACTTATTAATCATTTGATATAATTTTAAATGTTTGAGTAAACTTAGGGACAATTCCATATGATATAACAGAATATCATTTTGCTTTGAAAGAACTTTCTTTAAACAGAGGCTGGATATCTGTTCAGCTACAATTCTTGGTTGATATTACATGAACTTTGAGCTCACTTAATGCAATTATATGATTCAATGATCCAGAGCAAGAGTCCGAATACGAAATCTATCTTACTTGAACATAATCTTCTTGAGTTGATCTTTTATCTCATGCTTAGTGAAATATGCATCCAATGGGAATTCCAAGCGAGGAGTGTTGCTGAATTGTATTGCTCCAACTCGAACCTGAAAAGGTAAGATAAAGTTCGGGTGGTCTCAATATGCTAAACTATGGAAACTTAGAAATAAGCAATTTAAATTTCTTCTCCTCTTTAGAATTTCCTTTGCTTCTGATACTTTCCTTTCCTTCTGGTTAGAAGGAAAGATCTCTACATTTTCCAATAAAATGGAAATGGATGGATACCCATGTAACTTTATCAAAAGAGGCCTGGCTACTCTACCTACTACAGCACAACCAATAAGGATAACACTGCCATACATTTTTTAAAAAGTCTTAGAACAACCAATAAACTATTACAACCATATAGTATCACCATAGTACATAAACCAACTAAAACCCTCCTTTACCTTAAATAAACCAAAATACCCAGAAGAAAAACAGGAGTTATCTACAGCACACAATATATAGACTGTAACAGTCATTATATTGGAGAAACAGGCAGAAAACTAGCAGAGTGCATGAAGGCATGAAGAAAACTCCTTAAGTATACAACACATGAGGAGATTTAATCACAGTTTCAACTGGAAAACTATGAGCATCCTATATGAAGTAAAAGCCCCAAATGCTAGAGAATTCCTGGAAGCCTGCCATTCATACAAATCCGCTACCAACATCAACATACAAATCAGCTACCATTCAAAACAGGCAAGCAAAAAGGTAAAAAGAGCCAAGGTGGCGCAGTGGTTGAATGCAGTACTGCAGGCTACTTCTGTTGGCTGCTGCAATTTGGCAGTTCGAATCTCATCAGGCTCAGCCTTCCATCCTTCCGATGTCAGTAAAATGAAGAGCCAGATTGTTGGGGGCAATATGCTGACACTGTAAACTGCTTAGAGAGGGCTGTAAAACACTGTGAAGTCTAAGTGCTACTGCTAAAAGCTAAAAGACTACAATACCTATTTGCCGGCAATCAATACTCAGATAAGCAGAGATTGACACTAAAATAAAACTAGACCAAAAACAAGCAGTAAACAATACTTCAATCAAGGAACTACAAACAGTAATTACAGTCTAAACAAGAAACCAAGAATACTTCCACCAACACTAACAGGGCAAACCACTAGTATATAAACAGAAAGAAACTCCATTTCCTTCTAGCACCGATGATGTTACATAGTTGGGTAATGAAATGTCTTCAAGAAAACAACCAAGTTCTGAGAGTACCGACAACCTCACATTAGATAGGGCTGTAAAGCACTGTGAAGTGGCATATAAGTCTAAGTATTATTGCTATTGCAATCCAGAAGTTTCTGTAGTTGGGCGGCGTTAACAAATGCAATAAAAATTTAAAATACATTTTTAAAAAAAAAGTATGCCCCACCTACCTTAATGGAGAACAGGATAAAAATACCACCCCCTCCCAATAGAGACAGAAGAAATGAAACATTTTAGAGACAGAATTGTTCTTTAAATTCCAGATTCATTACTCACAGAACCCTAGGTTAGATTTTATTGCAATGCTGTTAGTGTTGTGTGGAATATATGACTATACTTACCTTTTCTGGGCTGATGTCCAATGCATCACAAAGCTTGATTGTCAGATATTTTGACCTTTCAAAGCTTGCTTTGCCAATGCTATAGGATCCATCTAACAGAAATAAGATATCGACTGGAGCAGAGCAATTCATTACTGAAAAAAGACAGAGGCATTTTCTCATAACCTTTAACTTTAACATTTTGAACTGTTTTGCTCTTTGGGGTCATGAACGGGGTTGGCGGAGAAAGAGAAATGAACACACTGAAAACAAAGGTTACCATTCATAGCTTTTTTTATTATAAATATTTTATTATAATATATTTATTATTTCCTTTATTATAAAGGAAATTTAGCCATTACTGCATTTTCTATCTAAAATATAATTATAAGGGTTCTAAATTATATATTCTCAACTGTTGGGTTAATCTAGTAAGTAGGTTTATAAGATTACTTGCTAAGCATTATTAAATGCCAATATAACATATCTTTAGTGTTTTTGACTCTTGTTACATCATCTGTTGTAATAAGTAGATAGTGTAGGATTTCATGTTCCAGGCTCCCTCTCTGAGACAGTATCATCTAATGTGATCTAGGAGTCATTTCTTTGTTGCTTTCCCTCTCTTTTGGAAGAAGCTCTCCCAAGCCCCAAGGTTTGTGCAGTCCTAAGCAACTCTTACTAGACCTGCCCTCAAAGCATCAGAAAGTAGGACAAGAAACAATGGAAACTAATCAAGGAGAGATGCAACCTGCAATTAAGGAGTAACCTGTAATTCAGGAGAAACTTCCTAATGGTGAGAACAATGAACCAGTGGAACAGCTTGCCTTCAGAAGTTGTTGGTGCTTCATCACTGGAGATTTTTAAGAAAAGACTGACCAGCCACTGAAATACTATAGGGTTTGCTGCTTGAGCAGGGAGATGGACTAGAAGATCTCCAAGGTCTATTCTATTCTATTCTATTCTATTCTATTCTATTCTATTCTATTCTATTCTATTCTATCCTATCCTATCCTATCCTATCCTATCCTATCCTATCCTATCCTATCCTATCCTATCCTATCCTATCCTATGCATTAGACCAGTATGGCAATTGAGCCTGTTCTGCTGGAAGAATGAGCTAGTCTCAGTTGTATGTGTATGGTTGTAGCTGGCTATTTTGATTATCTATATTATTCTTTTGTTCAATTTTGACTGCTTTTAGTTTTTATTGATGTATGCCAACCAGATTCATTAATTATGATTTGTGTGGCTTCACCCATTTCTTTAATGAATAAATAAATTCCAACTAGTTTCCCCCTCATCTCTCCTAACCATCACAATTAAAAATCTTGAAAATGTTAGGGATCATTAGCTTGGGCTTCAGTTTAACAAATGTCCTTATTCTAGTATCATCCAGCCTCCCCCGCAACTCAACTCCCAGCCTCTAGCTATCCCTGGATGGTACCAATTAAGAGAAGACTGAACAGTGTAGTTAAAAATAGCTCCTAGACAGTCTGCAACTTTCACCCTGGAGTTCTAAAATGTGACAAGCAACCCAGTATCTTCCAGATAATTCTGAGTTCTGACCCAGAATATATCCCATGGAAGTTGTGGAATCAGAGTTAGACATCTGAAAAGCCTAGCCTAAAGTATGTGGACATTTTACATAAAATTTTTGTGGTTGAATGTTACTGCATTTTATTCTTCTAGATATTCAACCAGAAAAGTTTGTTATTGGGAGGAAATATAGAACCATTCTGAGAACAGCAGCTGTTTCTAACTAGACACAAGGTAGTAGTAGTATTCCTGTAGGCGTTTAACCAGTTTTTCCTCATGTACACAACATGCATCACACTAAGTCATGCTTTATTAAGTAAAGTCACAACCAGTTGAGTTTCAATATTACTTTAAGCCATTATCTACAGCTACAAATCATAATGAATAGATTTATACAGTATAGTTATTCAAAACCAAATCAAGTCATATTATTGTTTAACACAAAGGGAGCTCCTCCATACACCTCACCCCTCAGCTTTTTAAAAGACAAATATAATTATTGTTGTAAATGTTCTTTCTGAATTTAAAATGTTTACAGGTTGTTTTAGCTGTAGGTCTGAGAGATCTGTAGTAATGAACATTAAGATCTCTTGTTATATTACAATCCTTTTATAATCTACAGATCAGATATCTGAGCTTTGATTGATGCAAACTTCATACAAACATTTTCCTGAAACAATGTCCTTGTTTTACCTGAACAAGGACAAACTTGCTTGCAAAATAATTACATGCTGCTCCAAACACTTATGCTTCAAGATAGAAATCTTAAGTTTTTTAAAGAGATAAATATAAGATTGTCTTTTTTGGAGGGAGGAGCCCATGAAAACACGCAAAGCACAAATATGCCTTGGAGAAATTGGTAATTGCAGACAAAAAAACTGAAAAAGTTTTTTCTCATTTTTTTTTTTAATATATAAATAGAAACTGCATAGTGAATAGAAACCAGTGGCTAACTAAGGCAAGCATCCTTAGCTTGAGTGCCGAAAAGGGAGTATGAGCTTTGTAATTGTAAGCCGCCCTGAGTCTCCGGAGAAGGGCAGCTTATAAATTGAACCAATAAATAAATAAATAAATAAATAAATTTAGGGGGCACCTGCATTATGCGGCCACATGCATTTGTCTCAACTGCAACCAGGAAGAGGAGCTGCCCAGGGGGCATGCACGAGCCAGAAAATGTAGTTCCGGTTTCCGGCGCATGCATGCGTGCTGGCCAGCAAGTCTTCCGGTTATTGCCATGCATGTGCATGTGCTGATCAGCTGGCCAGCGCGCATGCTCATGCCAGAAAACGGAAGACCAGCTTTTCTGGTTTCCAGCATTGCCGCATGCACAAAGGCCAGCTGAAACCCGGAAGAGGAACAGGCGGCGCCGTGCCATAGGTTCGCCATCACGGTTTTAGAGTGTTCCAGAATATGTCTGATGCTTTTTAAAGTGGTTGCTTCTTTCCTGGACCTGTTGCTTTAAAGAAGCAGCCCAGAAGCAGGATTTTCTTAGAACCAAAGCTAAAAGTACTACGCAGCCTATACAGCCCATCAACTGTATATTGATGGAACCCAAAATAAGTAATTTAAGAAGCAATTGCAAAGGGGAAAGAATAATTTGGAATAATAGGAAAAAAGTAAACATGTATGAATCTTTAGTGGAAAGGATAGTATGAATAACTACTGTATACAAATGAAATACTTACATTGGGAAGCCGCTGAAATCTTCTCAATTATTTCTTGACTGACTTGTAGCTCTTGGATACTCCATGATATAAATACTGCAACATTAAATAACAATTGAAACTGTCAACACTTACCAACATACTTCAAGGAAATCATGTCATACTATTCTTTTCAAATGCCTGCCAAAAATCACGACATCAGTCTGGGGTTTGAACCTCTTTGTAACATTAAAGATATTAACATCATTATTCACAACACTAAAAACTTATTTTCCAAATTCCAGAAAAGCTAAAGACTTCGATTTGATTCTAGAAAAGATTACACAGCTAAAAAAGAATGCCGCTTGTTATATAGCCTGTACATTAATCAGCAACAAAAAATAGAAATTGAACTGAAAGATCTGATTTATCTGCAGTACACCATTATTTAACTACAATCAATCATTTCCCAGAAGTTATTATATGTTTGTAATATGTATGATTAGATCCAAGAGTAGATGTTCTTGCATTAGCATAGTACCTAACTGTCTTTGAATGAGAGACAGAGTATATAAGAAGAGAGCAAGAAAAATATGCAAATTTGCTGCTTTAATAAAAGAGATTTATTTCTGGACAATCTTCAAAAAATGTCCTACACTTTAGAATTAACAGAATGCTTGCATGCTTGTTTAATGGTGCTTGCTTTAGGGATCAGTTGGTTGAACTGAGAGTAAGTTTCTGGTCTCTCTAGGTTTTTATCACTGCTCTTTCTGCTGTGATAAATAGAAAGTAGAAAAACTGGTTTTATTGTCTTGAGTGAAAATTTTAAAAAAAATCAACCTAGATCTATAAGATTGTGAACATGTACAGTTGGTGGCACAGGTTTTACACCGAGGATAGTATTTGTCTACTACCCTAATATTGTGTTTTGGTTGAACATTAGCAAGCAACAGACTCATACCTAACATAACTCTATGCATGCATTATTAATAATCACAGATGAAAGACAGAAAATCACATACAGCGATCAGGCAATAAAATAAATGGAGACATTAAAAAATCATAAAGCCTCATTCAAAATTAATGCTTCCTAACTGGGACTGCTACTGAACTAAATTTAGCTACTTTCATGATGCAATCAGTGAACCAATCTGCTAATAAAAAATGAACTACCCACACCAGGCACCTGGTAAGAAGATTTTTGAGACAGGCAGCTATAAAAGAAGGATAGTTCAGTAATACATTTATTTATGAAACAAATTTATATGACCATCCAACTCACACACAGTGAATCAGGGGGCAGTGCTTACACAGGAAAGTAACAAGATAGTAAAGTAACAAGATGGGGGCCAACCTTATCTCCAGCAGAATGATATTCCAAAGAATGGAAACTACCAGAGAAGGCCCATTTCCTTGGTCCCACAAGATGTACCTTTATACTAGATGGGACATGCAAGTTACATTGCTTTCCCACTCTGGTGGGCTGGGTAGATATAACTGGAGAGAAGTGGTCCTTCAAATAACCTGGCCCTAAGCAACTTTTTCCATTGGCAAACATGACATAAATACTGTGTATTGTCATATGTTCCGTCTAACACCACGGATGATAACAAGTCAAACTTCACTAGGGTGAAGACTCTCCTTCAAGAAACAGATATAATGTTAAATAAATGTTTAGGAGTGAAAAAGACTCTGTAAATTAGGATGCTTGTTGGTTCAAGGCCTTAAGTTTGTCACATCAAAGATTTTTTGGCTTCTATGAAAGATTTTTCAAGACCAAGCATGACCAAAGATTGAGCTGAAAAACCCAACAGGCTAAATCCTTGGCTTTCCCCTTTTTTCTACAGAGATAAATATATTGTTAAGGATGACTTAATATATCAAAAATATATTAAAATATATTGTTAAGGATGACCTATTGTTAAGGATGACCGGCCAATACGCTCTCACAGAGAGGGCCTCCTCAGGGTGCCGTCGGTCAAGCAATGTCGGCTGGTGGCCCCCAGGGGGAGGGCCTTCTCTGTGGGAGCACCCGCCCTCTGGAACGAGCTACCTCCCGGAATATGACTGATCCCGGATCTCCACACTTTCTGTAAGGCCCTGAAGACGTTTTTATTTCAGCAAGCCGGCCTGGCCTGAATAGGTTTTATGGGTTAGTTTTTTAATTGTATAGCTTGGGGTTTTAATTTGGGAGGCCGATTAATTTAATTTATTTTTAGTCATCTTAACTTTTATATTGTATGTTTTTAATTTTCAGCTGTTCACCGCCCTCAGTCCCTTCGGGGAGAAGGGCAGTATATAAATTCAATAAATAATAATAATAATAATGACTCGAACAAGAGACTTACCCCAAAAAATTAGTTTTAGCCAGATTTTTCAATGCAAATTCTCACACAATCTTTATCAGATATAAAGCAATGAAATATGTCAAGCATACAACAAAGCACGCAGCGCATGGCTTATTTAAAAAAAACTTGAATTACATTCAATATGTTTAAATCATAAGTGGAAAATTAATGGCACTCAAACAAAACAGCCTAAAGTTTAAATACTTGGGAATCTTCCAGTCTTTTATAATGTGGAAATAACAACCTCAAGACATTTAGTCCATACCGGAAAGCTTTGAATACTGTAATGAATTTTGCCAAATGTAATAGATACACTTTTTCAACTACCATCAAGTTATTTAGAGCAAAGATGCCACTTCTCTTGCTGTATTACAGTATAGTACATGATTGGATGCTAATTTTCAAAGAACTAAATATCCAGATTTATTCTCTGTAAATATAGTCCTTCTTTCCATATCCTGTCATAAAGAGATATGTGTTACATACTATACCATACACTATCATTTCATTTACTGCTGTCTAAAAGTAAAATTTAAAAATTACCTTGGGAAAGCAGGAAAGTGCAAAGTGACTCAAAATGTATGAGGTTCATGAAGACCATACTGAAAAGGGAAAAGATATGTGTTACTATAAGTATTCTGTAAGCTGCCTTGAGTCGCCTTGTGAGAATAGGCGGCAATATAAATTCCCTGCAAAAAAAAAAAAAAGTATGAACCCATTTTTTACTGTTTTTTATTTCTCATACTTTAATATCAAAGCAAATCTGTATTACAGTCACTGTCTAGTATAAAGAGAGTGGGGAGTTTAATATCCATTTGGTGAAGAATTTAAGCCTTCAATTCGAAATGAGATTTTAGCAGAAACATTTAAACACAACAAAAGATGGTAGAGAAGAATGTTAATAATAAATGAAACATTTTCAAAGGCTGATTTCTTACAGAGATTTTATAACAGGAAGCAAAGTGTAGCTTTTGGAAAATACTACAAGGAGGCATCCTGACGGTGTATTGATGATTAAAAAAACTCAATGCCAAGCATATGGTAAAGTCCTGGTGATACAGAAAGTCACACGAGGATCAGTCAGTGAGAAGATGAGAGATAAGAGACGTAAAGAGAGAAATATTTGAGTCTTTTAACATTTCCAGTTGCATCTGTCAACTACATGTAAAATATAGGATTTGAGAAGTTGAGACATTCTCACAACCACATTAGTATTTTTTACTCCTAACTTTGAGGCAACTGGGCATAAATTGTGCTTTCCCACAGTCTACGTTTACTACAGATCAGGAACAAGCTCAGAAAGAATTGGTGCCTTTACACAATTTAATGTGGGATGGCTTTTTTTCTTTCACACAGCATCATCTACCAGCAAGAAAATCAACTACCAATTGTTCTACTGAATATGAGTGGGTTGTAGTTGGGGAACTCTGGGTTTCTCCTCCCAGAGTATACAGCCTTATTTATCTGCTTGCTTGCTTGCTTGCTATAAAATTATCAACCTCTTCTAAGATCAATAGTTCATCATTTGGAGAGAGGGAACAAAAAACTAAGCTACAACTTAGGCTAATCAATAATTATGTAGCACTCTTCTCCAGTTCAGAAGCTAATTCGGGAAACAACTGAAGTCATTAACCATCTTGATGGAAAAGATATTTGTCAACCTTAGGCATTTCTGCAGACAGTAGAAGTCTGTCTAAAACAGGGGTGTCAAATACAATTTCATTGAGGGCCACATCAGGGTTTTGTTTGACCTAGGGTGGGGGAGGCCTGGCTAGGATGGGTGTGGCCAGCTGGACATCACTTGTGTCAGGGCCACCTGTGGTGGCCAAGTGCTAAGGCAGGACTTCCCTTAGACCTTCTCTCACACTCATTATAATCTCCTTCCTTCCTTCCTTCCTTCCTTCCTTCCTTCCTTCCTTCCTTCCTTCCTTCTTCTTTCCCTCTTAATTCTCCTTTCTTCTTCCTTCCTATCTTTCCTTATTTTTCGTTATTTGCTATCTTCTCCAGGCTCCATTTTCGCTGGCAGAGGGCTGCAGGAGACCATCGCAGCTGAAAACGGGGCCCAGGGGGAACATGTGCGGATCTCCCAAGCTCCATTTTTGCTGGCAGAGGCACCGCAGGCCACCTCTTTGCTGTTTCCAGGGTGGCACCACAGGCCAGATCTAAGCACTCCGTGGGCCAGAGCCTTGAGTTTGACACCCCTGGTCTAAAGAGATAGAGTCATTGTTGGTTGGACAACTTTTCAGTTGGAAGTTTCTGGGCGGTTTGTAAAAAGTGGAAAAGACCAAACAATCATTAGAAGTATAATCAAGCATTCTGTAAGAACATTCATTACTCTTTTTTGTCCAATAATAATTAAGACTTGATTTCTCTTCAAGTTTATCCTCTTTGCCCAGTTTTTGAGCTTCAGAGTGAAAAGAGAATGTTCAACACTACATTTAATTCCTTCTAAACAGATAAAAGGCACATACTCCTTCATAAAAAACACTTTCCAAACCTATTCCTTTTCTACAACTCAGGAAAGACTTAGGAAGATCATAGCAGATGCTTGCTGCCCAACCACCTTCACCAGCTAGGCTATTTCAATGGCCTGCATAATAGCCCGTTGATTCCTTCAGCCAAGTCCAGAGGGAAAGCCAGCATGAGTTAAGGTGTTTTGCCTATAAAAAGAACCAGTTTCACTTAGCAGAGCTCCCTTCCCACTGCCAGTTGTACCTGATGCAGCAGAAATAAAGTCAGGTTGTTACGTATTGCTGGATTAAAAGTATCTGTTTGTGCTATTTCTAAAGTATACATATTTATATTTACATAGAAGGAGCTCTGCAAGAAGGAACTTGAAAAATCCTTCATTTCACAACACAATATATAAACTGTTGCTGGGAGGACAAAGGTACTTATCTTGAGTTATGTGACAGAAAGGCATTTATATCCCACAATTTAGCACAGCTACCACACACAAATGGTACTGAATTTAAGCCCCCGTCCTCAGATGCACTGAAGTAAAATTTTCATCTTCCTAGCAGCTGAAAAGGCTCAGCATCATGAGGTTTATAGTCTAACGGTTAACCCATGGGTGTGTGTGTGTGGGAGGGGGGGGAGGTACCAGATTAGTGAATGAAGTTATATTCTCATCAAATGTAGAGTTTATAGAAACGTTCTATTAACCATTTTCTTTGCATTGCATCATTAACTGCTTTGGGATTGTATAACTGACAAGCAATATAAACTTGTTATGAATAAATAATCCATCTACCCACAGTACATGCATTTGTCTCAGAGGTATTAAGAAATACTTTCTTTTCTTCCCACAATAGAACAGAAAAAGTACTGGCACTGGCTCCATAATTCACCATACAAAAAGCAGTGAGCAGCTGTTCTTCTCTGAAAGGTTCTGCTGTGATGTTAGCTACTGTAAGACTGATCTCAAGAGAACAACATTTTTCTAAAGTGGGGAGCCGTACACAAAGACATCTGTTTAAATATAACTCTGGTAATTTATAGAAACCTTTATGTGTACATCTCTATAGTCTCCTGAGCCAAGCATTGGCATTGTATCGATGGAGAAGTGACTGTAAAGTCAGAGTGATGTACCGTCACATTATGACAGTGTTTCTCAACCTTGACAACTTTAAAATGAGAGAACTTTACTTCCCAGAATTCCCTAACCAACTAATACTGGTGGAGAATTCTGGGAGTTGAAGTCAACATATCTTAAAGTTGCCAAGGTTGAGAAACACTGCATTATGACATAAAGTTATAATGAAGTACTGTACTGTCACATTAGGGCTTGACGGTGCAGCTCTTGCTTCTTGTGGTTTCAGATGGTATTCTCTTTGCAATGTCTCTGTATGTCTTTGTAAGAGATACACATAGGTCATGATTAAATCTGTTAAATTCGTTATTTTTGGCAAACCAAAAACAGAAGAGTCTGATTTTCTCATTATTTATTTTCTCATATTTGCATACCACCTATTCAGGCAGTGTTCAGTGGCAACTAATTTGATTAATAAAAAAAAATAAATTAACTGATGACCTATAAATAGGAAAACATGAATCAGTTAAAAAAAATGATTTGTGTTTCCTTATTTATAGCTCATCGGTCTGTGAAGAAAGCAAACACCACGTCGTATAATTTGTAGGAAATGTTCTCCTTGACAACATCTGGCTCCTGCTATTGCCCAATGAGCCATTGCTAAGCTAATGATGGGAATCATTAACAAAATTCCTGGATTTTTTAATCCCATCAAAGTAAGGCACTTGGTTGGAAGGATCCATTAGCAATTACATAGCTGGCAGATCTCCATTTCCACTGCAGAAGGTCTGTGGGCACAGCACCTATGCTACAGGGTACAGCCTGAAGTTTTACCAGAGGTAGAGTAATAGGTAGCCTGTTGGTGCACATTGTACAGTCTGAGAATCAGTCTGAGGTCACGTATTATTGCTTTTTAAATACATGAGTTACTTATAAACCTGTTCGTGCTGCTCTAAATAGCAGTGACATTTTCTAATAAACACGCCTTTATCTAGCTGGCAAGCACCCAAGTTTATTCTAGCAAAAACTTTCCATTTCCATTTAAATTGTGCATGGAAACTATCATCTTGTGACCAAGAAATAAGGCTGCTATGATTCAGAGGTGAACTTTGGTGAATAGTTTGGAGCTGGGTGCTATGCCATTTATCATGCCCCGCCATCAATATTCAGGGCTTCATTTTTTGCTTTTAGATGTAGCAAGTTTTAGTAATTCATCCTGAGATGGAAGATATAATATGTCTATGGATGGATATTTCTTGATGACAACAGAGTAGTTTCAAATACAGACATTCCTACAATACAGTAATAATAGCTATAACATAGATAAACAGAAGA
Source organism: Pantherophis guttatus (assembly GCF_059756535.1). NCBI lineage: Eukaryota > Metazoa > Chordata > Lepidosauria > Squamata > Colubridae > Pantherophis > Pantherophis guttatus. The sequence continues at coordinate 53,643,665 of NC_142068.1, read as the reverse complement.
GAAGTGAAGCTTGTAGTAACTCAAACATCACAGCTAGCAGATGTAGGCCTTGTCAAAGTGTTGCTATTAAATCAAAAGGGTTATTCTTTTAGTGATTGAGGACATCAGTTATTTTATTTTTTTTGGCAGAATGAGAGAATGGTCAGGACAGAATGAAAAGGGGGGGATGGAGGGAAGATTTTTTGGAAATAATTGTATAGCATTGACTCTGGTTCTGTTTAAAACTGTTTTAACCCTACCATAAGGCTTAGTTTTCAGGCATTAAATGCATATCTCAAAAGACATAATATATGAACCCAAGATACTTGTTTAGACCTCACTAGGACATATGTTCCTTAAAAAAAAAAGATTCAAATGTAAAACAAATAAAAGCTTACCAGTGTAAATGGAAAGCCTAATTGTATATTGAAGCAAAGCATACCTAATATTTGGCTATCTGTTCTCTCTACCACTTCCCGTACCCAATTACTCTTTAGAAACAATGTCCAGATTTACACAGGACAATGGCTGTTGTAAGTAAGCCTGTATGTCATGCTAGACCAGGGGTAGGATATGGTTGGATATGGTTGGATCCGGCCTGCGGGGCTGTCCTGGTTTACTCAATGCGAAGAGGAAAGTTTGGGCCAGTATGGCTTCGGTGCGGTCTACCCAGTGCAAAGGGGAAATATCTGGCTACCACAGCTTTGACCTGGTCTACCCTGTGCGAAGACAAAAGATCAGGCCAGTGTAGCTTCGGCCTGGTCTACTCAATGCAAAGAAGAAAGATCAGGCCAGTGTGGCTTCGGTGCGGTCTACCCAGTGCAAAGGGGAAATATCTGGCTACCACAGCTTTGACCTGGTCTACCCTGTGCAAAGACGAAAGATCAGGCCAGCGTAGCTTCGGCCTGGTCTACTCAATGCGAAGAGGAAAGATCAGGCCAGTGTGGCTTCAACCCAGTCTACCCAATGCAAAGAGGAAACATGCCAGCAGTTTGGGGTGTGGCATCGAGCTGGCTATGTCCACCCAGTTGGCCACACCTACCCAGTAGGCCATGCCTGAACAGCACCCCAAGGTCAACCACAGCCCTGATGCAACCCTCAATGAAATTGAGTTTGGCACCCCTGTACTAGATTTTCAATCCACCTTCCTAGGAGTAAGCAATTGCTTTTTGTTTGTATACTTAGTCAGAAACCAAGCATTTCCGTCTACTAGATACAGAAAAAGTTTGGTATTTTTATAATGAGCAGAGAAATATGTGGAAAGAGGATGAGAAATAAATGGAAAACTAAGACAGCTCCACAATATCAACTGCAGTGAAGAACAAACACCTGGTGAGTAGACCGGCTCTTTAAATCTCTTCGGATAAAGAGGGAAGGGGTGAGCACCTATAAGTGCTTCAGTCAGCTGCTCTTCCTGAGGAGACAGGCAGGTTTTGAGCACTGAAAGATAAAAGAACAGACATCTTGCTCAAATTGCAGTCAATGCCTTTAAAAAGACACTATGTTTCCATACTTTCTTTTCTAATCACATTTGGAAATTACATAGTTTTAAAGAATACTTCCCACGGGAAAGTCGACTTGTTTTGAATTTTTTTCTAAGACATACAAGATATAAAAAAAATTGCAAAAATTGGATTCTGACTTCTGCTAACGAAAATGGCAGTTTAATTATCTTTGAAGTTAGACAGTATTGCAAATTTTTCACCTCCAATTTACTCAGGAAGGAGGCTTTTTCTTCCTTCAGATTTAAGGAGAAACCCTGAAATTAACCCATCTGACCTCTGAACTGTCATTCATTGCAAGCAACTCACAGAAATAGAGATTTCCCCAATGAGCTGGTTTGAGTGAGTGACAAGGAGGCTGGATCTTCCATCAAGTGCACAGCCATGGCGCAGACTAAATTTATGGACACTAAAACTGACTTTCATTTCTAATATACTTTTTGGAGTATAATTTCAATCATTTCAATTAAAGTGACGCTTTCTTCAGATAGGGATAGATCTTTTTCTTTGGCAATTTTCATGATTTCTGGGGCTATAATATTTTGAAACTGCTGAGATGTTTGCTGATTTTTGCTTACCTCACAAAAAAATTGACAACTAAAGAGATTGACTTATCTGATTATGTTTAAATAATGACATTTTGATGATATTGAATGGATAATGGGATAAAAGTGTAGTTTTTGATATCTAAATAAGGGTGATTTTTTTGGTTATATTTAACAGTTTTTAATTTCTTTTTTTTAATTGTTTAATTGTTAAGAGCATGACTTCTGAGGAAAGTTTTGGGATCTCCCACCTTCCACTCTGTGGATATAAGCAATCACTATACTAAGTTCATCAGAAGTTGCCCAGTGATCCAGTATGCTTTCTGCTTATTTTAGGTGACTTTCTGAAGCTGAAGAAACAGTGAGACAATTAGATTGGATTTTATGGAATATGGGTTGGGGAACAAAGTTTATCTAATGCTTTGTTGTCTTTTAGAAATGCACTGATAATCAAAGGCATTGAAGGTCCCAGCAAAACTGTGAGAATCAAAAATCTCAACTAATCAGCAACAAAGGACAGTATGAATCCAGTAAGACACCAACACATATTCCGTTTCAGGAGAGTGAAATATTACCAATTAAAAGGAAATGGAAAGATTGAGTCGTGATATCCTCCAGCTCTGATGTTTGATCAAAACATGTGACTCTGAAAATGTACCAAATAAGAACAATTGCGCCTGAAGCATTGGAAGCAAATCTATTTAATTAATCAAGGAGCTTTTTTAAATGGAGATGCCAAGTTTATGTCTTGAAAGTTCATTACACATAACACATTCAAAATGATTTTATTCATTACAGCATATATTTCTAAAAAAGGCAACCATATAAATGTCACCCTCTTGCAGCAGGATGGAACTGTGGAGTCCTTGGTTCCCTCTTGCTTGTTTTCTTGCAAACATTTCATTACCCAATTAGATAACATCATCAGGGTAAGAAGAGAGTAGGGTTTGCTCTGTGTTTATATACAGTGGAATGATTTGTTGCTTTCTGCATTTTTAACAATATCCCCATCTAGTTTACAACCTTGGGATATTCTCATGGTTTTCTATCTAAATACTATTCAGGTGGAAAGGTGCTCACCTTGTTCAAGGTTAGCCAAGACTGCTAGATGCTATTTCCTATAGTAACAATGAAGATAGGATTGCATTGTTCAATGCTAAAAACAAAACAAAACAAAACAAAGTGTCACCATATCATCAGAATTATCATCATACAAAAGTTTTAAAAAGTTCATTGGGAAATGTCAAAATAGGTACCATTTTGATTCATTGCAATGTCATTTTTATGGAAAAATCTTTGAATAAAAAATGGCTCAAAAACAATAGGTATAGACACTTCTATTTCCATGAAAATACCAGAGTACACTAAGTATTATCGTTTTAGAAAGGAAGAGTGTTTTGTCTTGAATGTATATCAGCTGTTATGAAAAGCTGATGCTAACAAGTAGTACAGGCTAGAATCCAAACACTTATTCTTATTTATTCAAACTCTTTTGGCTAAAGGCAAGAGACTTATTTAAGCATTCTGCTGCAAATAGATATATCAGTTAGTATAATCATAAACTCTAGAGGGAGAAATGAATCAGGCCGGCTTAGTTTTGTTTTGGTTGACATATTCTAACCTTCAAAAGTCAAGTTTATATGGTTCAGACAGAATTATTCTAGGATTAATCTCCAATGCCAGAGCAATTTTGTAATGCTCTGTCCCAGACTGTCTTGAGCTGCAAGCACATGTCATTAATTCCATAGTCTTCCAATAAGATCTAGTTTTGCCCATATACGTAATACTTAACATGCTCAACATAATCATTATATTATAATTGGAAACATATGAATGTGGCGTAAAAGTTTTCTCATCATCAAAAACTCCTCCCAAGAGATGAAAAGGAGACAATTCTTGATATTTTTAACAATATTTGCTTCCACAGGTTAATTATTAAGGCAGGTAATGTCAAATGGTGATAAACCGATATTCACTGTGTGAGAAGATAAATAAGGGATGCAGATAAACTATGAAAACAGAAAACAAAATGCAGTGTGATTTCAAGCATTTAAAAGGAAATGTTTTATTATATTTAGTCAGATAATATACATTAGTTTGCCTATTAATATCACCAACCTGATGTTCTATAGGTGTATCCCAAAATTTTCAAAAGCCCTGGAAATTTACAGAACAACATATTAACCTAATTTAAGACTCACGGATATGTAAACCATTTTAATCTCAACATGAAAGTATTGTTTTGACTCTTGTGAACCTGAAACCAAACACATGTATTTTGAGAGTGTGAAAGAGAGCAAATGTTTTGTCCTTAGCTATTTCAAGATCTGTACAGAAGTTCTGACTGTTCCAAACACTATGATTGTTTTTTTTTTACTTGCACCTGGGCTGTTTTTGTTTCAAACTCTCCTAATTCTAGCCAGTACAACAGCAGAGAACAATTACCTTCCTGTGGATTAGAAGAGGGAAGTCTAGGGCCATGGCCAACTCACCATAGCCAACTCACCATGACCAACTTGCCATGGGACAATTCAATGCTGTATTAATCTTTTCGTTTAGTTACTTTTATTATTGGTAACTGTATTTTCATCAAAATTATTGTAACTCACGTATTTCTGGATTGGCTTTTCTTATTCTATTATTGGAATTAGTTCCATTGAAATAATTCAAGTTTTGTATTTGTTGAGTTGTCCTGAGGCAAGTTGTCCCATTCCGGAAATGTGATGGGGGTATGTAGGGTTCAGTAAAAAGAAACAATTAACCATGTGGCCCAACAAAAGAAGGCTGCTTTCAACTGTATGCTTACAGTTTGCCTGGTTAATAATGTTTTTTTTAAAACAAAAAAAAATAATATTGCTATGATGAAGTTAGAGTTCAGTAAGGTAGGTTGGTGAGATACATGGGTATTTTCTTGTTCTCCATTTTAAGGCAAAGGAGCGCATACACTTGCTTTACACAGAAGTGGTGCAGGAGAAGTTGGATAAAACTCAAGAATTCTAGCACAACATTGATTTGACTTGTCAAACCACATTAAATGTGTATAATTTTAATGTTCATTTATTAATGCAATTAAGGAGCACTGATAGCCTTTCTTTTTTCTTGTCTTTTCTTTCTTTTTGGTAAGGAGTAATTCATCTGATTTGCAAACAAGAATAAACAGTGTAGTTGATATCCACTAATTGAAAGAAATACAAGTTTGGTCACTCTCTTTGTACTGCAATCTGCTGCACAACTAATTCAGAGAGCTTATTTAAGGAAATTCTAAGAAAGTTTATTAGTTATTTATGCTGAGGGATGGCTTGTTTTTTTGTGTGTGTGTGGTTTTTTTGGAAATGCTAATACAAAGAAAATTTTCATTTAGTAAATTGTGTTCATTTTATTTCCTATGTTGATTTATTTTTATGTTTTCAGAAATGGTTTTAAAATTATGCTCTGAGCCTTTTTTTTTTTTTTTTGCATTTTAAGTGTTAGGTAACATTCAGTATGGAGTCCATCCTATTATCGTTATAGTCTTGGAATGGAAAACACAGAAATAGCAGCTGATAGCAAGATCTTATTGTTTCCTGCATTCTAATCATAGTATTAAGGAGGGGTGCAGGCCTGGCTAAATGGTACATTGTATGGGCCTGGATTATGGCACACTGATGAAATTACACAGGTACTAGAGATAACATAGTAATACACCGTGTTCCTTAATAAGGACAATTACAAATCAATATGCACCAAGCCAATTTCACAAAAAGTCCAACATATTGGCTTTTCCAGGGAGTCTTCTTAATGATTGGCTATGAACTGGCATAGCATATCAAAGACCCGTGTATGGAACTCCAACTTGACTAGTCTGCTCTGCCAAAGTTTATTCTTTTGCTCAGTTAAGCCCCTTTTACAAACAAGTGAGATATAATGTAAGGATTTCCAAATTGTGAAGAGCATTAAATTTAGCATGCTTCAACACTTTCTCCCACAGCAGTTTTGGGAGGCCAATCTAAGAGTTTCGCTATAAGATTGTGTCTGTGCAGAGGAGACATTGAAATTACAGCTCATGTCCTGTTATACTGTACCCTTTAGAACAGTGGTTCTCAACCTGTGGGTCGCGACCCCTTTGGGGGTCGAATGATCCTTTCACGGGGTCACCTAAGATCATCGGAAAACACATATTTTCCATGGTTTTAGGAATAATTTTATGGTTGGGGGTCATCACAACATCAGGAACTGTATTAAAGGGCCGCGGCATTAGGAGGGTTGAGAAACACTACTTTAGAAGGATCCAAACACTTGCCTTGTAACTCTTTACTTGCTAAAACAAGTAACGACTGGAAAATTCTGATCTTTTTTATGTAGTTATCAAACCAATACAATTCACTCTCCTTGAACACAGCTGCATTTTGTCATGCTATTTGTAAAATTGGACACACTTTGATCACCCATCGATGAACCCACTACAATTTTACTTTTAAGTAATTTTACTTTTAACTACCCACTACTTTTAACTCTGTTCGATTTATTTAAATTTTTTAATATGCTTCTATTTGTAATTCTGATCTGTAGCCATTATAAAAATTATATTCTATTCTTGTTTTCTCTGATTGGAATATTCAAAACATTTTGTTTTGACAAAACAGAGAATGCTTAGACATTTTAAAATGTGTTCCTATGGTACATATCATTTTGCAGAACATTTCAGAAGAATATTTTGACAAGGCTGTTTTGAGTTCTGAACATGTATGTATGTCTCTGCTTCCTATCTACCCTTCTAAAGCATTCATTTAAAATAATTCTATTGAGAAGGTACAACATTTTGAAAAGATCAGTATTTTTAATGCACATTTAAATTGGAATGACATAATGAAACCATACCAACATTTTTAATTAGCTTAAATAGCACACACGTCTAGGTCTATATAATATTAAGTCATAAAATGATTTGTTTGGATTTTATCACTTTAATATGTTTCTTTTAAAATGCTAAGTTTGTAGATCATGCTAAGACATATGATCTTATCCAGTTTTAGATAATCTAATGATATCATCATTAGTCATATTAAAGTCATATATTAGTCATATTAAAGCATAATTTATGATTTACCACAGCTTATTATCTGAGTCTAATCATATTATGTTCTAGTTAATAAACCATGGTTAAAATAAACTAACTGAGTGTATGAATCCAATTACAGGAACCTGTTTTTGAAATAGTAACAGACATTATGAAAATAGAAATGCTGAGGAATATTAAAGTAAGGGAAGATTCATATAACCATGCATATAACCATCCACCAACAGACAGATGTCCTTTATTTGCTCTCTTGAATGCAACACAGCTTGCGTTTTAAACAGCTGTTTGCACACTAGCAAACGAATTCATGCAAACCCACATTAAAGAATTCAGATCTTGCTGTTAAAATGGGGCTCTGTGCTTCTCTATAGTGCCAAAATGGTCAATTATTGGTATGCAATTGCTCTTTGAAATAAGATATCCACATATTTAACAACAGTAATAGAACCCCTTTTTGTGCATAATTTGCTAGTAAAGAATGTTTAATAGGTTAGTACAGGAATGTCAAATTCATGGCACACGGGCTGGATGCATCACGTGATGGCCACGTGCCCACCCCCTTTTTAGTGAAGGGGGAAAAAGTATCAATATCATATGATGACGATGTGACGATGTGAGTTTGATACCCCTGGATTAGTATTCAGTAGTGAGTTTCAAATCCCAGCGGTACTGGTTTGCTATTGGTAGCGCGTGGCGTGTGCGCTTGCTTTGCAAACGTGCGGCGCTTCTGCTCATGCATAGAGTGTTTTGATGACATCTGGGCGGAGCTTCCCTACTGGTTTGCTTGAACCGGGGCGAACCAGGAGCAACCCACCAATGTTAGTATTATGCATTACTGAGCTTAGAATGATGGTTCAGTAAATAATTGCTAAAATATACCCTGACTTACCATAATATATAGTCCCATTTATTCTTGCATGACTTATCTTTAAATGGATTATTCTTGATTCAGTTATTTAATGTATAAAAAATGGTTCAGGCCAAACATAAACAGAAAAATGTTCTTTAAGATGAAAAGCTAGCAATTCAAATGTAGTCATATTTCTTCACCTAATAAGTTATGGTAACAGAAAGGTGGGAAGAACTGGGGAAAACATTAGAGGGTAACAAATGGAAGATAGCATTGACATTTCACATGTAAGAGAGGGTGACTGAAAAATAAAAGCTTCTTCTGGTTTCATCTCACATATTAAAATATAACAATGAATTAACAATTGAATAGATAAATTTGTTCTCCTTCACCTTTACATAAGGGCAGGTGACTAACTGAATTAGTTCAGTTTGTCATATGAACAACTGACTGGCATATTTTTGCTACAGCTCCTCAAATAGTCCTATGGAAAATATATGAGGTTCTTCTTCATTCTGCTGTCTACAGTTCCCGAGGCTGAAATGTACAGCTGTGAGGCTACCTATAGCTCCTGGCTATGACCAAGAAATTGCAAAAAATTATGGTCAGATTATAACTTTTCTTCTAACATTATTAAATAAGTAATTACACAAGAACTGCACTATGTTTAATTTCACTTAGTTTGAAATCTAAATGAGATAGCATTTTAGTTGTCCATCTCGATCCCAACCACTATCTCCCAAGGTACCATTCTAGCTTGCCATTCAAAAGTCAGTTATGATCCTTAGTCCAGGAAGTTGCACATCTTTGCTTGAAGTGAAATGATTTAAGATGAACCTGAAATTATGGGCACGTCAGGCATCTATTCTAACATTCCCTTTTGCACAAAGCTTTTTATTTTTGTCTAACCTTTCAGACCTGGTATGATTCAACAAGAAAAGTGGCTGTGTTGCTTCAGGCTGTATTAGGAAACTTTAGCAAAGCAGATGAGCTCACATAAGTGATAAGATCAGGCAATGATTACATGTATGGTAAAGCATCTATTTTATTAAGGTCTTAAGCATATACAGTACATCGTTCTTCTTCGGTAGTTGGCATAGCTCCCCTAACATGCAATTGAGAAAGAGACAGCTATCTTCTCAATGTGCTGTACAGAGAGAGAGAGGAAACTGGGACAGTGCTCCTCACAGCTTGAGTGCAAACAAATCCTCTCCAACTTCTGAATTATTGGTACAAAAAAGAAACTTGGAACTCACTTTCAAGTTGTTATTGCCATTTGTATATACAATTTTGTGCTTTTGAACTTTTTGAGTGTTCGAAAACAGTTCTCAAAAATATGTGGCTAGTTATGTCTGCTTATTTAAGAAGAAAGTCAAAAGTCACAGTTAGTTAATACTCAAAATAAAAATCCAAGTTCTCTAAAATTCTCTCTATGCTGAACAGTCTACATATGAACATTTTATATAGGTACATACACATACAAATACAAGGGAATAATAAAACATGTTGGAATTGGCACAACTAGGCTTTAGGTTCCAACATAATCCCTCAATTTTTCTCTCTTTTTGTTTCATTTAATATGTAGTCTAAAAATGACTTCTGGTTTAAAAAATGAGAACTCTGACAATCTTAGTTTAGCAAGGTTCATATGGAAAAAATATATTTGTCATATGATCTGGACAGCCAATGTGCAACAAGATTCAGTTTATAACTATTCCAGTCACAAGAATTAAAAGAGACAAAATTTAGTTTGGGGTCAGGGTAGGGAGAAAATTTAGCAAACTGTTGGCACACAATTCATTTAGGTCACCAACAATCATAAGCCCTTTTCAACCTGATGTACAGGACTACAACTCCCACACTAAATTGAGAATGATGGGGTGTGTGGCCCAATACTTCTGGGATTGTGGGGTTATGGAAATTTGCACCAGGCACTTGCTTCCAAAATATTACAAATTGCATTTTCCAGGATTAAAATGCAAGGATACCAAACTGGTTTAATAACAGTGCTGTTTAATTCAAACCCTCTGTGTGCAGGACAGCTTTTCCAAATATTGGAAATATGGGTAGCGAGAGGAAATAAAGAAAATAATTTCTTCTTCATCGCTGCCCGTACTGCAAAATCGAGCCCCCCGGAAAGCATTTTGATTCATAATCGGATTACCGTAAAATCTGCCAAATGCCTCCCTCCCCCAAATCCCTCAATTTCCACTGATCTCTACACTACACCGAGAGGAGCGGAGGGAGCTATGTGGGTCGCTCGCCCTATTCTAGGAGGCTGTTTTAAGCCTTCGCGCAAGGCTCCCTTCTTCGGATCGGAACGATCACCCGCGCAGCAACTTTTCGGCTCTCGAGCCTTCATCCGCCGCTGTTGTTGTTTGCAAGGACCAACTGATGAAAGGGGTTGAAACTTACCTGCGCCCTCGTTTCCAGAAACTCATTGGCTGAAAGTAGAGCGCATCATGCAAAGTAAACTTGCCGGGAGGGGGGGGGACGAAGCGCTGTCCACGCTGAGAATCGGGGTTCCCAGTACACCGATCTCCTCTGCTTTCTTTTTTCTGAACAAGGGAGCGCTGGACTCTGGGCAACGTTTATTTGCCGCAATAAAACAGTCCCCGGGGCAGATGGTTATACTCTCCTGCTAGGCACACTGAGAACTGCTGCTGTATTCCCTTCTGCAGCACTCTTAAAACTCTTCTACAGCCCCGGATCAAGAGGCTGCAGCAAAGATAACTTTCTGCACAAACTTGCACCAAAGCGCGGAAGCTCTTGCGCAGAAGTCAGAGGGGTGTTTCCCTGTTTCTCTTCCAAGGACCCGTTGGGTCATGTTGGACAGGCTGAGTAGGTGGGAAGGACTTTACGCTTCCGCCTCTTCGGAAAGGCGGCAGGTGCCAAAGAAATTCGGGAGTCGGCACTATAGGTGTGTACCTTTAAGGGGAGGAATGCAGGGCAGGAATGCCAGCAACCGATTACACACTGGGGTCAAAGAGACAGGAAACCCCTCCGGCTTTCCCCTTTCAGCCAGGTGGGTGAAGTTGTGGCATATCCTGGCTGCATCTTGTTTAAATGGTTACTGAAATCCTCAAGACACAGTGACTTATTTTATACATTCCCTTATTTTCCTGCACATAATCACTATTATGTATGCCACATATATGTAGTCTCAATTCATACAACACTATGTTGTAATTTCCTGAGTTGTGGTTCATTGAGAAGTTAATGGATCAAGCAGTTATATGGGGATGTTTTGTACTTGTCTTGCAAGGTTTTCTAAATGTAATCATATATTTAGCTATCTGGTAGTATTTCCTGTCTGGTTTATCTGCAAAGACTGACACCAGTCTTTCAAGTCTGAAAGTACAAAACTTCCCACAAACACTTATCTGCTTGATTCCTTAGGGTAGGTCCTTCTGAAGTTTCTTTCTCTGACCATTAAGCCACAGAGAGGCAGAAAGTTCCTACTTCTCATCTGATTGTTTCCTAGGCAGCATCTCTTCCCCTTTCCCTAAGATCATTCCCACATGCCACTACAGAAACTGAAATCTTGACCAATCCAAACTATATTTGAGATACACCAGGAAAATATGAGACAAGCAGTAGAGTAGCAAGCCATCTGCAACATGCAGAGAAACACATCGGTTATCTCTTAAATTGTAAAATATGATAGAAGAGATTTATGATCAGTGGTGATAGTCTTGGTAAGCAAAAATGGATCCCTGTTTTGTTTAACAATCTGGATCCTGAGAATCCTGAATCAATTTTAATGGCTCAAACGATTTCGCTGTAGACCTTAAAATATTTTATCTGGCAGGAAATGCAGATCAAGGATTGGGACTTTTTCGCAACATTCATATTAATCTGATGGGAAATCTTTTCTCACAATAGCAAGAGGACTCTACGGGTAGTCCTTGACTGTCCCACAGGTGCTTTTTTCAAGCGGCAACTGGACTTTCTGGTTTTTTTGCTTCTCATCCAAGAAGCTTCTTCAGCTTTGACTGGATGATCGGGAATGCAAGGATATATCCTTCCATATAAATCCAGGATTTATATCCTTGCATTCCCCACCATCCAGTCAAAGCTGAAGAAGCTTCTTGGATGAGAAGCAAAAAAACCAGAAAGTCCAGTTGCCGCTTGAAAAAAGCACCTTTGGAACAACCATGATCTGGATGACTGAGAATCTCCAGACATTCCTTGTTTACTGATTGTCTTGTTTAGCAACTGTTCAGTGTTACTATGGTGATGAAAATGTAACTTTATGACCAATCCTTGCATTTACAACTTTTGCAAGTGTAGAAAGCAAAGGAAAACTAAAAAAATGAAAGCACTTTTACTCAAAGCACTTGAGTGAAGCATGAGTTCACGTTTTATGCTGTATTGTATTGCACCACTGAAATAATCTGAATCCAGTTCTCTGCTTTAATCAGTGGTAAAGATGCCTAATACTTTTTGTCCTTCTCAAGATCTAACACCATCAATTTTTTTTGCTGCAACCTACGTCCAGGAGGAAAGGGAAATGTGGACATAGCTGTGGTCAGTAAAGCAGTATTTTAGGACCGACCTAATAACTGTCTGTTTCCTTAAAGATCTGGTTATATATTTGGAAAATTTATATTGCTGCCTACTCGCTCTCAGAAACTTACAGGAAATAAAAACACAACATAAAAGAAATAAAAATAAAATAACTCCCCTCCCCCCCACCAGTGATAACGCACATTCATACCAGCCATTTAATGGGCTCTATCCCACTCTGGGTTTCCCAGGTCTGCTGGCAGAATCCTGTCTTCAGGGCCTTCCGAAAGAGTGTCAGAGTGGGCCAGTCTAATTTCCAGAGGGATGATGTTCCAGAGGGAGGGAGCCACCACAGAGAAGGCCCTTCTGGGTTCTAGTAAATAATGTAGTAATGTCTAGGAAAATCTCCTGTAATGTTTATTTTTTTCAGGGAGTTGGTGTTCAGCTTAAGATGCAAATGACTTCATCTCAATAAGGAATGGATCCACATTCAGTTAGATATTTGAAGAAGAGCTGCATTTTAAATAGACTAAATGAAGCATGTAAATTTGCATGAATTTTAATGTTTGCAAATGTTATCTAACAGAAATCCAAAAATAATGGGAAAACTGTTAAATTAAGGGTTCACTGCAGAAGAGTTTGTGCATTTTGGAGACTGGCTTTATTAGAAGCTGAGAGCAGGTATAAAATTATAATTGTTTTCAGCTCTCACTAAGTCTGTACTTGAACATGTAGATACTTTGGGAAGTAGGGGGCAAGGGCTGCAGGCATCCTTAGGCATTTGAAGAGAGGGTTTATTCTGTGTCTCACAGAAATTCGGGGTTTTTTCCTGAGGAGCACTACAAGATTATTGCAAAACACACCTTATGGACATACTAGTGTTCAGTTATGGACAGTTAACCAATTTGTTTTCTACCCCAAACATGTCTATCTGATACCTAATCTGAATGTCTAAAGCCTATGTCAATACTCTACCTAAGACTGGAGATAAATGTAGATAATGGTTTTGAAAAGCCGCTTGACTTGTATGGAGAAATTTTATTTACTATTTCTTTGGTAAATTGTTGCAACACAAAAGTCAATGCACTTTTCAGCCTTGATCTGGCTTAATAAAAGTATTGCTTTAGTATGGATTATACAGTGTTTTTATCTTGCATACATTTTAATTTTGCACAGATCTGTTCCAAGAATATAGCAACCTTTGAGAATACCATGGACTTTAGGATCCAATTACATTGTTGTAAGTCAGAGGTGTCAAACATGCGGCGTGGCGTATTGCAACTTTTTTTCCCCTTCGCTAAACCGTGGGTGTGGTCAGCACATGATGCACCCGGCCGGTGGACCATGAGTTTGACACTCTGTTCCAAGTCATAGCATTTGAAAAACTTATGGCACTCAAAACATAGTTGCTTCCAAATTATACCAGTTATTTCATGGCATCCCTTGAAAAAAAATTAGTTTTGCACTTTGGGGCCTCAAAAAATCAGCAACTTAAATTTCAATATGACAAAACAAAATGCATTAACTTTTAGTATTATTTTTTACAATATTACAATATATTACAGTATATGGTATGTACATAATTTTATTTTTCCAAGGGCTTTATAATGTCAGGAATGTTATCTTCACCAAACCGATCTTTCAGAAGAAAATAAAGAACCTGCTCAACTACTGCAACCTATAATATAGAAGAAAACCAGAAATTATAATGGAATTGTCTTGCCTCAAGCTAGTTTTTCAGTCAATTTACTGCAAACAGAGAGCACCACTAAGCATTCTAGTTCAGATTGTATTTGCTTAATGCTGCAATTTATATACTCTACTTATTCAACAAATGAGTCTCAATAACAGAATACATATTTTCTAATTATTGGTTTGGAAGCATTCTCACGCTTACTTTTGCTAATTTCATACTAGTACACTTTTTTGTTAAAATAATAGTTAATACTCCTGAAATACAGATAATTAATTTTGGATGCATAACCTTTTCTTGGGGAACGACCCTTCTAATCTATCCTCTTTATTACCTTTACAGTCAATTTCTCAAATATACTGAGAGCCTTAAGATAGTTGAAATTTCTATTGAAATTTCAGGAACAGATTACAGTTTCATACGAGAAAATATCGACTATGCAGTGACCTCTAAAACTTCCTGTTTTTATTAATATTTTTATGCAAGTTATACATTTGAAGACTGATTACTTTTTTCGTTCAGTAAAGATTAATGTTCTGTGGATCATTTCTATGTAAACAATCTGTACTTAGAAATCAAGAGAACTAATTTCAAATTGAAACTTACTTGCTTTTTCAACTCTATACAGCAGCAATCTGCTGTCTTTGAGCATTCTAAATAAAGAAAAAATATGTTTAAATATTTATTCCACTAGTCACAAACCCAAGTGAAAATTGAAATGCACTTCCTAGTACTTGCTACCAGTTTTTGTTTAGCTATAAACAAATGTATGTCTTTCAGAAAGTATATACATAGCAGATAAATATGCATATATTTGTTTGGAAGTACTTACGATTTTCATTATTGCTGTATTTTGCCAAGTTTTCAATTATTAACTGTTCTGCTATATCCGTAACACAATTTTCACTCTTTTTTTGCACAATTACTGGATAAATATTTTGAGTAACTTCTTTCACTGTAATTATTACATGTTTATTCATTAAGAGACTTTTCAGCTTCTCTATTGCTGATATGGACCACTTTCCATCCAGTCCCATAATACCTGGAATCGAGAGAAACTACAAATATATCGTGGTTCAAAAGTTCAAAGACATTTAGTTTCAGTCAACTTTATACAGAATGGTAATGTTAGAATCATTTATAGTGGTCAACTTTATATTCAGCACCAATTAGATAAAGGAAGATATGTCTCTTTAATACCCCCCCACAGACATCAATACACTTCACTGAATCTCTGACATATCAAGAATATGTGTTGCACAGTTTAAGGACTTAGTAACTAAGACAAAAAAGGAAAGAAAAAGCTTATTCAAGCAAGGAAGTGAACTCCTCCTGAATCATTAATTTTAAAGTTCTTTTATACTGACACTAATATGTCACTAATACAATTCCGCATGCATGGCTGCATTTATAGCACAAATTTCATCTGAATCTCTAATTTTCATAATTATGAAAAACTGAAAAGAAGTGTGTGGCCTGCCCTCTGGCACATTTCTCTTTGTATTTAACATTTGGTCTTTCTTCTGTGGTCATCCAAAAGCAGCAAAGAAAAAAAAGAGCAACTCACTGGTTATTAATTTATTAGATTTAATGCTATGCAGACATAACTATATAACTCAAGAATGGAATTAAAATATTTACTGTCTGACAAACTGAACTGGTTGGTTTGTTACCTGCTAAGGAACATTTAAGTATTTGAAACGGTAATTGTAAGTAGGGGGCAGTTATAGGCCGAAGTCGAGAGAAAGGCAACATTTCCACATTTCCATAATCGGCATATACTACTTTGACTTCAGATTCATTTATTCCCAAAACAAGAGCACGGTACCATTTGTCATCACCTAAAATGGTGGGGAGAAAAAATCAAGACTGAGAAGGTCATCATTATAGACACACTAATCAACTGCATGTACCCAAATGCTGAGGTTTCCCTTAAATATTGAGAACATTGCACCAATTAAGTTTTGGTTAGCCAAATCATGGTTAACTCATTTGTTGCTCTTCCACCCAACTCTGTTTATTCAATGAGTTTTTCTACATAGGAAAAGCCACTGTGGAGAATGTCCCTATTTATAAACTGAAGAGTGAAAAGTAAAAAAGGGGAGAAGTCTTAAAGTATCTTTTTAAAAGAGAAAACTAGTTCTGTTTAACATACAGTACGTGGGCAACAAGTAGCGCTATAAGTGCACTTATAGAAAAACTATTTGGAAGAATTCTCTCAAATAAACAAGCAGGTCATATTTGAACAGAAATTTATTTTTGAAGGACTACATTTCTTTAAATTTAGAAGGGATTAATTCAAAAAGCAAGGGAGCTAGATAATGGAAACCCTCACTTAAACTGTCATTTACCTACAAACTCAAAACATTTTTAAAAAAGAATGGGACTATGGAAATTATTTAAGAGGGAGATAGCCAAGAATAAACAGTATGACCAAACACCATCACACAACAGTGGAAGCATAGCTTCCCTCGCAGCAATTTATTTCTTCACAGCTTGTTCTCAGTGCAGTCACATCCAGAATATTTCCCTCATTATGACACATGTTCCTTAAAGACCTGCTGATTTGTTCCATCCCAAATAAACAACCCTTCTGGCCTAAGTCACTAGCAAAAGAGACATTGTGATCTCTCCTGATGTCCTGGCTGGTTATCAAAAGATAAGCCTAAGTCTAATTGCAAAAGGTTAGAAAATAAATGTCATTAATAAAAACAGAACAGAAAACTTAAATAATTTTCTATCTAAAATAACCACATTCTGGCTTGCTTTTGAAATGTTTGTTTTGTTTGTTTTGAATTCAGAACAACTTGTTTGTTTTTTTCCATGCATAAGCTCCCAAATTCATTGAATTCAATATAACTATTGAAATTGTGAAGTAATACCTCCTCCAGTATCTATTGGAGTGTTAAACCACTAAATGCATATATTGGTTTCTGAGTTTAAATGAAATAAACTTAAATACAATATATTAAAATAATGATGCTTTCACCTAATCTACGAATCTCTGCAGCACATTCTACAGTAAATAAAATTTTTATTTTATCCATTTATTCAAACACACACATTTCAGTTTTCCAAGTCCATTTTCTCACCTGAGAACCTGGCACAACAGGGTTCACCAATCTTTGGTTGAAAGATACTATATGTTTCAGCATAGCAATAGTCGGCAAGTTCAATCATTAGTTTTTCGAGCTTTTCTAAATCCACTGAAATGAAAAGAAAACATTTTAAAGCGCTGCTTTTGAATAACAAGTCCAAATATGTTATTTAAGGCTCAAGAACTTTTTTTGCACATCATCTCTGACTTATTTTAGCAACGTTAAGTCCTGAAAAAGTAATATTTCAACTGTGTGTGTTTATTTGCATTTAAAATTTATAGATGCATATGTGTGCATGAAAATACACACATGCATGTGCAAAATTACCTCCCATTCTGGGAGGCTTTCTGTCTTTTACTCCTGAACTAATCACCAAGAGCCTTCTAGTTCTCACATTCTATTGATATGCAGTTTACAGGGTTTTATTGTTTTTATGTCTGCCTGTTTGAAATACTGGGAAAAAGGAACAAAATCCTGCCTAGTCCCAGCTCACTTGCTGTTTTCTCACTACTGTCATACTTATCAATGGGCTACTGAATGGAAAGCTAAAAAACTTGAACAAAGCCTTTAAGTAGTCTATTTATTATGGGACCTGAAATTCAGAAGCCAGGAAGGTACCCTAAAAATATAGTTGAGAAAATAGATCACTATGTCTCAAACACATTTAGCTTTTCAACAATTTCAACAACACAACTGAAATGGAAATAAATCAGCTAAGCTTTTGAACTTTGCTGACATAATGGGAACAGAATTCTGAAGCTGCTTTCAGTTTACAATAATCATGTGAAAGTGCCAAGGATTTAGTTTGAGTGCTTTTTTATCTGACATTTCCCAGATTCTGGAAAAAAAAAGATATATTTTTTTTGCCATACTTCAGGTTCAAAAGAATAAAGAAGTCACTGTATCATCAGCAAGTGTGGGACTGTTTTCTTAAGGGAAATCAAATATGCCCGAGAAAAACCAACTATCATTCCTTTAAAATTTCAGATTTGCCTACTAATATGAAAGGATACCAGGAGGCATATTTGAGATGTTATAGAAATGTTAAACTTGGAAAATTATTAGTTGCACCACTATAACAATTTCAACACTGATTTCAGCTCTGTATAGGGATACTTCAAAACCATAAACACATTACTTCAAACATTCACTCTTGTCTCTATTTGCAAACATAAAAAGTCCACTTACAGATTTTACATTCCTCTTTAATGATCATTCTGGATGATAATCTTGTCCTGCTCTTTTTCCCCTACTTCTCTGTAGCTACACCACTCTGAACATCAGTCCATAGTTTTCCAATTTCGTCCCATGCTTTCCTAAGCTAATTAGCTAGCAATAAATCTGTCTAGTCCTCATCCTTTTTATGGCCAACCAGAAGTGCTTTAAGATGACTATTAGCCTTGAATTCTGGTTTTCTTTATTATCTGAGAATTACTTTGGATTCATGCAAAGTAATATTCAGGGAAATCAAAATGATTTCTGGAGACTACCACTTGTCTCTGTAAAGCTTCTTGCCAATCTTTTTCTTTTATTTTAAACAATAGTATAGGAATCACAGGTATAAAAAAATAATTTTTGCTTTCCTGTTAAAAATGTGCAGAGAACAGGAATTATGATCTATTTCATATTTGGAGCAAGCTACTATATTCCATTGCTGAACCATTTAAAATTATCTGCAGACTCAGCAATTCAGGCCAATTTTCAGGCAAAACAAAATCCTGGAGTGATTTTATGAGGCATTTAGGGCAAAACTCATAATTTCACACCTTTTACTCTCAGCTGTCTCCAGTATGGCATCCCTTCCAGTCTGCCAACTGTCCAATAGGACAGAATCATGTGAAGTGTTACTACCACTTTATAATGCCTTGGTAAGACCACACTTGCAATATTGCATCTAGGTTTGATCACCACAATGTAAAAAAAGATACTGAGACTCTAGAAAGCGTATCATGAGCAGCAACAAAGATGATTAGGGGATTGGAGGCCAAAACGTATTAAAAATTGTTGCTGGAACTGGGTAAGTCTAGTTTCATGAAAGAAGGACTGGGGGCAACATGATAGGAGAAATTTCCTGACAGTTAGAACAATTAATCAGTGGAACAAGTTGCCTTCAGAAGTTGTAAATGCTCCAACACTGGAAGATTTTAAGAAGAGATTGGACAAACATTTGTCTGAAATGCTATAGGATTTCCTGCCTGAGCAGGGGGTTGGGTTAGAAGACCTCCAAGGTCCCTTCCAACTCTGTTATTTTGTTATTCAATTCTCCAATATTTTCCCTTCCAATTAAAGTAGTTGCCAACATACTGATGTTTATTCCTTACTACAATGGTCTCACTACTATGGAAAACATTCCCTGTGCAGCATATCTTACTGTCCCAACTTTCTCCTGTGACAATTTAGCACCTTCCCTTCCCATCCTCCCTTCAACTATCTGTAGATTTTGCCTTCTCCATACTTTCTCACCCTAAATCTCTTCTGGAGAAATACAGTTCCATATCTGGAACAAAACAATCCCATTTTGTTCTATGTGAAATCCAAAACTTTCAAAACATCTGTGGTTTGGTTTGGCTCCAAAATGCGAAGCAGCTCTACTCTGCATGAAATATTTAACGCACCAGAATTAATTTTTAGAAATATATTTATCTTTTCCAATGGCTTCCAATAGTCTTTTTGTAACTTTTTTTGACACTTTCAAAATCCTGTTTCTATAATAAATTAAAATATTCCAATGTTCCTGAAGTAATGCAATGTAGAAATATGATTAAACAAAATGCTAAGATTCTCCCCACTTCATTTTGAATGGATAAAAAAATTATGGATAAAAAATTATGTAATTTATGTAATGTGACACTATATTCTCTGATTTACCTGATTATCCTCAATAACATACCTCTTTTCCCTATAAATAGTTTATTAAACTACTTAAGTAGTTTATTAAAAAAAGGTTTCATTTTATTTCAAACTGTAGGATCCACAACCATCTATTAAGATAAAATTGTTTTATGGGGCTATCAATCAAAGGAAAATTGATCTTCTAGAGGAAAAGTACCTGCTGATACTGTAACAGTGAAAGGGACGTTCTAAATGGCTTTTCTCATTTTTGGGAGGGAGGAAGGCAAGAATGGAACAGGAGGGAACATCCTTAAAAATTGGATAGTTTCCAAAACCATCCTGAAATAATGCTGCCAATTCAGTTATTTTAACAGTGCAATTTAGTGTTACAGAGAGCATAAATTCATAATCTTCCTCCTTGTACTATCTAACAGGAGCTCTATATTCAGAGGGTAGAGACAGTGAGAAAGGAAACATGCTGGAGGTTTGCTATAGTTTATTTATCAGTTTATCGCATCAGATACCTGTACAATTAGCACAGGGGCCCCCCAAGGCTATGTGGTCTCCCCACTTCTCTCTGTATACCAATGACTGCATCTCTAACAATCCATCTGTTAAACTATTGAAGTTCACAGATGACACAACAGTGATCGGTCTCATTCGAGACAATGACGAATCCACATACAGACAGGAGGTTGAATAACTAGCCTCGTGGTGTGACCGGAACAATCTGGAACTGAACACATTCAAAACCGTAGAAATGGTGGTAGACTTTAGAAGAAAGCCTTCCATACTTCCACCTCTCACGATACTAGACAAACAGTATCATCAGTAGAGACCTTCAAATTTCTAGGTTTTACCAAGATCTAAAATGGACAGCTAACATCAAAAACGTCATCAAAAAAGCACAACAAAGAATGTTCTTTCTGCGCCAACTCAGAAAGCTCAAACTGCCCAAGGAGCTGCTGATACAGTTCTACAGAGGAATTATTAAGTCTGTCATCTGCACCTCTATAACCGTCTGGTTTGGCTCTACAACCCAACAAGACAGACACCGACTTCAGAGGATAATTAGAACTGCAGAAAAAACAATTGCTATTAACCTGCCTTCCATTGAGGACCTGTATACTGCACGGGTCAAAAAGAGGGCTGTGAAAATATTTACAGACCCCTCGCATCCTGGACATAAACTGTTTCAACTCCTACCCTCAAAACAACGCTATAGAGCACTGCACACCAGAACAACTAGACACAAGAACAGTTTTTCCCCCAAATGCCATCACTCTGCTAAACAACTAATTCCCACAACACTGTCAAACTATTTACAAAGTCTGCGCCACTATTAATCTTCTCATCGTTGCCACACCCATCTCCTTCCACTTATGACTGTATGACTGTAATTTTGTTGCTTGTATCATTTGTACCCTACGACTATCATTAAGTGTTGTACCTTATGATTCTTGATAAACATTATCTTTTCTTTTATGTACGCTGAGAGCATATGCAGACAAATTCCTTGTGTGTCCAATCACACTTGGCCAATAAAAAATTCAATTCAATTCAATTCAATTCAATTCAATTCTATTCTATTTATATAAATACATAATTTGTGAATGGGTCAATAAATATCATTTTTGTTGGCATAGTATACTTTTGATTCTTACCTTTCATTTCTTTTGGTATAACATAAAAAAAGCCAGGATCTACCACATCTAATACAAGAGCTGATATTGTATCACCAATAGAAAATGTTGGCATTGTCCACTGCATGCTGGTAGATGTAGCTATATCAGATGAAATAAAAAAAATTATACCATATTTTATACAGCAACATCCAATGAAAATGTTATGGAACATCATTATGCACTTCAAAATAAGATCTCCTGTACTAAGGTATCTGGTATGTTCTGGATAGCATGCTACAATAATTATAATCTAGTCTTAAAAGAGAACAGAAAAGATAAGCAAAATGTACCAAGTTTGGAGCGAAATACTTTATATTTCTGAGTTTTTGCCTTCATTTAGGATAAATTTAGACATTTTACTCCATATTATGATATATTGCAATTGGTTTGAAAAAACAGTAAAGTGCATTCCCACTTGTCAGTGGCTGGAGAAAATTGTGATAAGGATATAGTAGAAATGAAGAAGAGTTAGGTAAATATTACTGCCATTCTGGTAGGTAAGTTTATTGTTGTTTTTAAATCCTACACTTTGGAAAGTTAAGAGTTCATGGATGGTAATAAAATACTGACCTTGAATGTTGTGAGTGGTGCATGTTTAGTTTTTTCCCCAGTCAGGTTGCCAAACATAAAACTAAGCTTAAGATATGTGCATTACAGCTAGAATAAAGGTTTCAAATTCTGAAGTGGAACACTTTGAGTATTTCTATTGTCAAACAGCATAAGGTATTCTTAAGTCTTGCTTCCCATGTTTGTAAAAAAAGATGGGCAAAATGTTCTATAGAAGGCTGCTTTTTTCCAAACTTGGAACATATTTTTTCTCAGACAACCAATTTTTAGAGATTGTCATACCATTCCAAACAACAGCAATATTACATTATTTTGGAAATTACTTGTTATCAACTCACATGGTAATGTATTTGGATTTAATAGTAAATTTTCTTTAAAAGCCAAATGCTTCCTTATTAATATTTCACTGATCATGGGAATGCTACTAGAATTATCAATAAGCTCCACTTCAGCACCGTTCTTCATTACAGAAATTACTCTGGCCTGTAGTTTTTTCTCAGTTGCATACATCTGAAAGGTTGTTATAGCTTCTGTAGTCCATTCGTTATTTATGGGTCTCACACCTGTGGGGAACAGAAAGAAATCTTAAGTAGACATTCATTGCTCTTTAGCTCTTTAGATGTTTTTTGAAATCATAATGAGCACAATATTCCATACACTTCTTAAAGAGTAAATATTAATAATTTTAGTAGGAATTAATTCATGAATATGAAGAGAAATACTTTATGTTTTCTCAAAGCATTAAAAGGATATTGCTATGATTTTTTATCTTTTGACTCTTTGAAGCAATAGAAAAGCTAATGTAATATTAAATAGCACCTCACAGCAAATTGGATTGCTGAATGATTCAAAATGTTTTGATAGGAATGTGCAAAACTGTTATGAATAGAAGAGTTCAATATTGTATTAGGAAAGAAGTATTTTTCTATGTCTGGTCTCTATTAAGGCTTGAAAGTATATCCTATTTTGGAATTTAGCATTACAAGACCACATAACTGCTCTTTAGACTACATAAAGCATCTTGACATTGCAAATTTTAGCCAATACTAAAATCTACTGTTTATCCTCGTGTCTTTTTATATATTTTTTAAAAATCTGAGCTCATTTCAAATAATCAGACTAAAGATTATTTCTACATTAATTCCAAGTTAGAAGCAACCTGACAGGACTTAAAAGACTCAGACATATTTACTAGAAAGTATTCTGATATTTTGGATCAATTGTACCATTTTAAGGTCCCAGAATTTTAAAGTATAACTTAATAAAAAGCAAATTTAAATTGTTTTGTTTCAAAAATATAAAATGAAGATAAATTATCCAAATGTATAATGTACACAATGAATATCTTCCAGCATAATAAAATACTATGATGGATTATTTAATTTAATATCTTATACAAAATTCAAGAGTTTCCTACCTGAAAGCCAACATTTGATTCCCTGAAAGGGAAGTTTCAAGAATGTAGATGAAATCTGTCTAATTTTATCTAGAGGAATTTCTTCATAATTTCCATAATCTACAAACTGAACTTTAATTACTTCAAGTGAAATGACATCTTTTACAAAGGCACGATACCATCTACCATCACCTAATTTAAAAGAAAAGGACATTGAATAAACACATGTTACTTTTTTCTAGAAACCTGAGCTTAACAAATTTTGTTTAATTTACACCAATATCATTTATAGCTAGATACTAACTCTCTTACAATGCAAGAAATACACTAAATGTAGAAGCATCTTATTCAGAAAAAAAAATCTATATCAAGGTGCAACAATCAAGGCGTAAAGTAAAACAAAACAAAATGCAACAGTGCACTAACCTAAACTAGTCATATACTTTAAAAATATAAAGATAAATATTCAACAGTATGGTAAAATGGAACATTCACAGACCTAACAGATTCCTTTACTACTTCAATTTACATTCAAATTTGATACATGCATACAACAAACGTTGACATTTTTTAAAAAAACAGAGGGAAAATATTATTTACCAGAAAAGTAAGCACCATATACATTCCCTTTTATTGTTTGGGAAACGTTGGGTTTTGTTTTCTCACAGTACTCTGCTAAAGATAAGTTGAGTTCTTTAAGAGCATTCAAATCTGGAAAAGAATTGGTTGAGATATTGAGGTGTTTTAAGATTACCTCAAGGTTAATACTCTTCCTTTCAGTCAGACCTGTCCTGGGCTAGTCTTTGTAGCAAAAGCCATAAAGCAAATATTCTAAAAATGATCAAATAAATGCCCATGGGACACTCTTATTTATTTTAGGAAATTTTTATTGCCACCTATTCACACATGGCAGCTCAAGGCAATTTACAGGAATATAATAGCCTCATATACAAAACAATAAAAGGAAATAATCATATAATTAATTTATTTTATTTTATTTTACTTCGAATTTATATACCGCCCTTCTTCCTGGAAACTCAGGGCGGTGTACAGCCAGATAAAAACACATAATATAAACATTAAGAACAAATTAAAAGGAAATATCCCAATTTGGCCAAAAATTTAAGAAACATACAAATTTAAAATCATTTAAAAGGCATTGTTAGGCCAGCCCGGCTTGTTGGAAAAGGAAAGTTTTAAGGGAACAGCGGAAGGCACAGAGGTCTTGGATTCTCCTTATCTCTGGGGGCAGCTGATTCCAGAGGGTAGGTGCCCCCACAGAAAAGGCCCTCCCCCTGGGGGTCACCAGCCTGCATTGCTTGGCTGATGGCACCCCGAGGAGGCCCTCTCTGTGGGAGCGCACGGGTCGATGGGAGGTTGTCGGTGGCAGAAGGTGGTCTCGGAGATAACTAGGTCCTATGCCATGGAGCGCTTTAAAGGTGGTAACCAACACCTTGAAGCGCACCCGGAAGACCACTGGGAACCAGTGCAGCTCGCACAGGAGCGGTGTTATGCGGGAGTGCCATGCAGCTCCCGTAATTACCCGCGCGGCCGCATTCTGGACCAGTTGGAGCCTCCGGGTACTCCTCAAGGGGAGCCCCATGTAGAGAGCGTTGCAGTAGTCCAGGTTAATAATATAATGCCCCCCCCCAGCAATACATCACACGAGCCATTTAATGGATTTCATCCCACTCTGCATTACCCAGGTCAGCTGGAAGAACCAGGTCTTCAGTGCCTTCCAGAAGAGTGTTAGAGCGGGGGCCATTCTAATCTCTGGGGGAATCTCTGTTCCAGAGAGAGGGAGACACCATGGAGAAGGCCCTTTTTCTGAGTCCCATTAGGTGCATCTCCCTAGGGGATGGGATCCACATTTTCCTTGCCTCCCCCACTCCGGTAGGTCGGGTAGATGTGACTGGCAAGAGACGGTCTCTCAGATAACGGTAACAACCAGCACCTTGAATTGCACCCGGAAGCAAATTGGCAACCAATGCAGCTCCCGCAAGAGAGGTGATACATGTGCACACCAAGGTCTGCACAACACCATGTTGGCCACTGCATTTTGTACCAACTGGAGCTTCCGGATACTCTTCAAGGGAAGCCCCATGCAGAGGATGTTGCAATAGTCAAGACAGAAAGTACCTAGGACATGAGCGACCGTGAGTAGGAATTGTCAGTCCAGGAAAGGACATAACTGGCGCACAACCCGCAATTGCACAAAGGTCCTCCTGGCCACGACTGCCACCTGCTCTTTCAGCAGGTCCAGGAAAACCCGCAGATTATGCACAAGGTCTGTTTGGGGTAGTGCCACCCCATCAAAGACCAAAGATGGCAATTCTCCTTGGGCCAAAGAACCCTAACCCAGAGCCACTTGATCTTGTCAGGATTCAGTTTCAACCTGATGTTCCCCATCCAGCCCTTAACAGCTTCCAGGTACTGCAAGAGGGAGAACACAGCATCGCTTAATTCACAATGGACTGAGATATACACCTGAGTATCATCAGCATATTGATACTTCAGTTCATGGTGACGGATGATCTCGCCCAATGGCTTCATATAAATGTTGAATAGGAGCAGAGAGAGTACCGAGCCCTGCAGAACTCCGCAAAGCAATGGGCGAGGGCTGGATCTTTCCCCTCCTATCAACACTGACTGAGAATGACTGCAGAGGAAGGAAGTGAACCAATATAGTACAGGGCCTCTCATTACCATCCCACAAAGCTGTTCCAGAAGAATACTATGGTTGATAGTATTGAAAGCTGCTGAGAAGTCAAGTAGAGCAAGGATGATTGCACTATCCCCATTCCGCTCCTGCTAGAAATCATTCAAAAGCATGACCAAGGCTGTTTCTGTCCCATATCCAGGCCTGAATCCTGTCTGGTAAGGATCTAGATAATCTTTTTTATCCAGAAACCTCTGGAGCTGCCATGCAACCACCTTCTCAACAACCTTCCCTAAAAAGGGAAGATTGGAGACAGATCGGAAATTATCCAACAGGATGGAATTGAGCAATGGCTTAAGAAGAGGGCAGACCACAGCCTCCTTAAAGTGCTGGGGCACTACCCCCTCCTGTAGGGAAACATTAATCCCCGCTAGAGTCCACCCGCCTGTCACCTCCCGGAAAGCTTTCACAAGCCAGGAGGGACATGGGTCTAAAACACAGGGCTTGCGTCATACTCCCTACAATCCTGTCCACTCCTCAGGAGTGACAGGGTCAAACCATTCCCAGATAACAGGGTAAGAACCTGCCTCAGTGGCTTCCACCGGACCAGCAACCACACCGGCATCTAATTGGGAATGAAGTAAAGTGATTTTGTCTTCCAGAAAATCCGCAAATTCCTTAGCACATTCCTTCAGGTGGACCTCAATCTCCTCCTTCCCCAGGAGGAGACGGATCACCTTAAAGAGGGTCACTGGGTAATTATCTGCAGATGCAATTAGTGCAGAGAAATATTTACACTTCGCTGCATGAATTGCCATAATGTAGGCCTTAATAGCAGCTCTTACCCATGTTCGATCAAGTTCATACTCTGTCTTCTGCCAGTGACGCTCTAGATGTCTCTTCATCCGTTTCATCCCTCTCAGCTCCTCCATGGAGGGCAGAGAGGTCTACGGGTGAGGAGAGAGTGTACGGGTGCAACCCTATCCAGCACCTCAGTCACCTTCCTATTCCAAACAGTAACTAATAGCTTGGCTGGACTGCGCAGCAGATCTGCAGTTATAATCCCCAGCTCCTTCTAGAACCTATCATGGTCCATTAGTTGGCAGGGGTGGACAGTCTAATAGGTCCTGCCTCCCTGCAGGGGGGGCAGCTCTTGAGAAACTCCTTTCTACCAGATTGTGATCCGACCATGACAGGGGACCAAGGACAAGTCCAGCAATTCCAGGTCACATAGGCACTTCTCTGCAAGAACATCAAATTGGGTGTGTGACCATTATTTCTAGTCAGGCCCTGGATGACTTGGGACCTGGAAGTCATGGTTTCCATGAAATCTTGGGCTACCTCTGACCCTGCCCCAAGGGATGGCAAGTTGAAGTCTCCCAGAATTATAAGCCTTGGGAAGTCTACCATCAGCCCCGTGGTGAGGTCCAGGAGTCCGGGTAGAGAAGCTGCCATGCAGCAGGGAGGCTGGTCCAGCAGCAGCAATTCCACCTGATCCCTTGAGCCAGGCACTTGTGGAACAGTGCCACATATGCAACAGGGGTATTTCTCCAGAAAGAAAAAAGGAACTTTGATAGAAATAAGTGCAGAATATACTTATTCTATGTCAATATGTATATAGTTCCAGGACTGTATACATATTGATTTAACTAATTTTCCAGTAACTAACCAAAGAAAGTTATACCATAGACAAATTTGTTTTTTGAGAAAATACTTATATCTGCACACTGCATAAACATTCTTATCTATATACCAGATAAGAATTGTTTTTGATTCGCTATATTGCTTTGGTGATCACACTAACACATCACAGTTAGGGTTTACTTCAGGATATTTCTTCAAGTCTGTTTAATTCCTGCTTCATATTTTTCCCTACTTAATGAAACTGCTTCTATAGTTTCATGTTCACTCTTTTCCAAATACTACTAAACCAAAATTTGCCTAGTTCTGCACACTAGCTTGATGTTTTGAGTTCCCCCATCTCATCCAAGTTTTCTTTACTGGTGTGTCAACAATATACATATATAACATTTAATTATTTTGCTCCAAATTACAATATATTTATTTAAACTGTTTATGATGTTAATGACCTTTTCACGAAGCTAACAAACCTATTTCTAGCCCAAAGGAGGATTAGAAAGGAAAGGAGAAAAAAAGATGTACCGTCTTCGTTTAATAACTGGCAATAGAACTTGCTGGGGTTGTACAACACAGAGACCATGACATTTACCACCTGCTTAGCTGTTAATGTGACCCAAGACCAATTAACAGGCTGCTGCTTTTCACCTATAGGAAAGGACAAGTGAATACAAAGAACTACAACTATATTTTAATAACCTTAATAAATTAATATATACAAGAAATGATACACTCATACATATAATCCAACTAAAATATCTATCAATTCTATTCATTTTTAGAAGCATCAGTTTTAATTCTAACATTAATCAATGTCAACTGGTAACTGGATGAAATATAATAAAGAATATATAAAATACTAAATAATGTAAGGGGTGGGCACTGCCCAAGCCCCCCCAACAGATCCATGAACGTGCCACTTTGTGCTTACTAGTCCTTTTTCTGTCTGAATTTTACAAAATAATTTGAACAACATTCATATGTCATGCCACAAAATGAAACATGAGCCTCTGACATCATATTTCTTTGCAGAAATAGTGCTGGGTTTCATAAACTTAAAGTAGGAAGATTTTATCTTGGAGAGCTAATTTATCAAAGTATAAGAGGCACCTAGCTTTTGGGAGGAAAACAAGAAAAAAAAATCTGCCTTTGCCTCCAGGCTGTGGGGACTTGCCCATCCCGCTGTCACCTATCACCGAGGGGCATAAAAGGAATGGAGGCCGAAAATGGGGCGCACGGAGGTGACAGCGGCGATGGGCGGCAACGGTGCGATCCCACACCAGCTGGAACAGCTGATCGGCAGTATTCCGGGAAGCCGATCCAACTGCCAATCAGCTGCTTGTGCTAAATCAGGCTATGCTGAAGCTGACCACACTGTTTGCTGCAAGGAGGAAAACTGCTGGGAGGCAGAGGCCGAAGGGTGTGGGCAAGACTTCAGCAACATTCGCTGTATAAGACACAGACTTCCCCTCCACTTTTTTTGGGGGGGGGAAAGTATGGTAGTTTTCGTAGGCCCCAACCGCCATGGCAGCCACTTTTAAAAAACATACCTTGTTCTCTAAAATTCACATTTGTTCCTGACCCTAAAAAAGTACCTATCCTTGTTCTACTTGTTAGAATTAACACTAGTAGTTTGTATTCAATCACCATTGTTCTTAAACTCAAGTTATCATCCATATACTATAAAAATAATTTGAATGCTTTAATATGAACTCATTATAGTAATAACCTTTTATACTTACCATTTGTTTCTTTCATTGTTTCAATCTGTTTCAAAAGAATAGGTGCTTCTTCTACTGCATAACCTAACTCTAAAAGACATTTAGATACATTAATTGATGGAGTCACAGATTGATCTGTAATTTCTACAACA
Organism: Pantherophis guttatus; assembly: GCF_059756535.1. Classification (NCBI taxonomy): domain Eukaryota; kingdom Metazoa; phylum Chordata; class Lepidosauria; order Squamata; family Colubridae; genus Pantherophis; species Pantherophis guttatus. Next base: position 53,613,783 of record NC_142068.1, on the reverse strand, counting down.
AAAGTGTTCATTTTCTTGTCAATGACTTTTATGGTAACCACTTTATTCTGGACCAGTTGCTTCATGGCAAAAGTTGCTTCTGCTGGCCAGGTCCCAGATATTGATTTCACACCTGAAAACAGAAAGATCATTTTTAAAAATGTCATACATGAAAAGAGAGTACATAGTTTCTCTTCAGATGGATTGTATCTCCCAACCACTATTTTGTAAAGAACAATCCAATGATTGCACTACTTTTTAGGAATTTGTATTATCTTTAGGATATTAGCTTGCTTACCACTTTATCATGTATTTCACATTGCTATGTTCTCTTTGGATGCATCCAAATAGAAACTATTTTTCATAGCTAAATAGTTTTGTTGAAGATATTTTGTTGCATCTTAATGAAGTATTACATCCCTTTTGGCTAAGAAATGAGTGAAAGAGGATTCAGTGTGTCATTAAAGGATGCAGAATTTTTTTTTTTTTTTGATATTGTACATTTTATTATAATTGAACCAGATCATTGAATCTACAGCTTAACTCACAATCTAGAAAGAGAGAGGGAGAGAGAGGAAGAGGAATGCAGAATTTTTTTTAACCAGCTTGGTTTTGATCCTTGTATTATACACCTGTTTAATTTAGCAGAGAAGTGTCAAAGGTATTTCCCCACTAAAGGGAACACTGGGAATTATTTATTTACTTGAAGCAGCTTGTTTCAACATATGTGCATTACAGCTACCTCCATAATACAGACTATCTTCACACATGGCATTGGTGCCACATTCAGTACGGCACTGAGCCCTAGATCTCGCTGAACCAGTACTCTTTTGGCTCACCTGAACTCTGCATTTGTGCATCTTTAATTGCTTAGGCTTTTTTCAAATATAATAAAAACATCTTTTATATGAACTATAGAGGTTAAAGATGAGATACTGTCTGTCATTATTCATGTAAGAAGCACCTACAAAACCAACCAAAGGGTGCTTTTGGATTGAAAGGATTTGCCGGTGACAACACTGTTGCTCAGGGGACACCTAATTGCCAAAAATAATGCAATCTTTGGGGAGGCTCCTTGTGTTCTCCCACTGGTCAAAGCGCCATTCAGATCATGCCATATTCTTTAGGGTACTCACAGATTACTACAAAAAAAATTCCGAGAATTTGCAGAGAAATAATGAAAAAATACATAAAGTAATTAATATTGTGCTATTGTTTTCATCTATCCTTGCAGATTTCTTATAATTTTATGGGCCCGATGCAATTCTCTTGGAAGTTGCTATCTTTAATTATTAATAGCTGAATTAGTCAACAGTAGATGTTCTAATTAGATAGTCCTATCTTGTTCAAAAGCAATATATACATTTTTGCTGAGTGTATCCAAGAAAGACTTTCCTAGAAGAATAATATACATATCAATACAATTGATATATACCGTATATTACACATAGGCACAATTAAAAAATGAAGCCTTAAGGGAGGGATTCTCAACCTTTTCTATACCCCGCACCGCTACAACGCCGATATTATCTTGCACCCCTTACAAAAGTAAATAATTATATGCATATATACTATAATTTTGAAACTTCTAAACCCAAGTTTTTTGCACTCCCTGGAATATCGTCTCGCACTCCCAGGGGGTACGAGCATCGCCAGTTGGGAACCCCTGCCTTAAGGATTTCTTTACAAAAAGTCATTGTTCCATCAATACTGGTGGCGCAGCAGACTAATAGCCTGTTACTATCATTCAGCTGTCTGCAATTACTGTTAGTTTGAATCTCCCCAGGCTCAAGGTTGACTCAGCCTTCCATCCTTTCTAAGGTAGGTAAATTGAGGACCCAGTTTGTGGGGGCATTTAGCTGACTTTGTATAAATATTCAAAAGTATGAAGCTATTGTTTAACGCACTGTAAGCTGCCTTGAGTCTCCGGAGAAGGGCGGCATATAAATCAAATTAAAAATAAAATAAAATACTGAATTATAATTATTTGTTTCCTACCTGCTAGGGTACAATTCATAGCTTGCATTGGTAATTCCATTAATTTCTGAACAATTGGTCGAAGTCTATTTAACTGTAGCATTTCAACATTTCCATAATCTATGTATCCCACTAAAGCAATTTTCTCTGAAATAAAGGATATCACTGTTGCACGATACCACTGGTTATCTTCTGAGGAAAAAATGTGGAGGAGTCTTATTTAATCTTAACTATTTTTTCTTTAAAAGTGTTATCGGTAGTGATACAACAAAGAAAACCACAATGTTAAAATACAATATAAAATAAAGTTTGATGTAAAAAATAAAATCACAAAATAATGTGCCCTATACACAAATAAAGGCAATAACAATAGGGAGAGTTCAAATTTATCATCAAAAAACAAGGTACATTGAGCTTATCAGAAGGTCAGCAAACTATTTTACTGCTTATTTAAAAATGAAAATATTTTTGCTTCAAAAGAATAATATATGGTACATGAAATAGAAGGGAATAAAGAAAGAGGTTTGCCAAAAGCTGCTGAACCAAGTCAAGCTTTACATTTTATAGTAGCTGAAGTTTCAGTAACAGTCTTATACTATTTTTGTTTCTCTTCTAATACTTCCATCTCAGTGCTGATGTTAAACCTGAAGCCAGTCTGGAATTTAAAAAAAAACTTTCCAAATTGGTTTTAGAAAACAGCACCCAAAAGAGAATGGATTTGGTTGTGGTAATATACTACTTCTAACGCCGGTACAGATTTCTTCAAAAAGGACTAAATATCTCATTAATTAATAGTGCATTCACATCCTAACTTCTTATCAATAAGTTTTAATTTGTTTTAACTTAGCATGATAAATGCAGGCTAAGAAAGCTAACAGTGTAGCTTTTGTTTACTTTTGTTTCATTAACATAAAATTCAAGCAAGTTTATACTCAAATTGCATTATATAGCCTAATAAATATATATTAGCAGCTAATCATTATTCTTGCTATTTCTTTTTTATGCTGAACATTAGTATTTTAGAGATTTGATGACCTATTCAAACCACAATACACAAATACACAATACTTAAGATTCCTGATTATTACAAATAGAAATGACATGATGATGATACCGGTGGTAATAATTACAATAAATATTCAAGCAGTCTCTTGCTCCTCCATACCTGTAAACTGGGCACAACACATATCTCCTACTGCTGGGCAAAAATCTGGGGTGATCGAGGTATTTTCACAATATTCACGTAGACATACTTGAAGTTGAGAAAGTCTGCCTAACAACACATATACTTACATGAAAATTGTTACATAAAAAAGACCAAAATATGTTTCAAAAATACATAGTTATAGTAATATTGCCCATTTTACTTAGAAGGCCCATTAGTCTTCTAAGACTTTCATTTGGACCTGAAATCAGTTTTGAGATTACAGAAATACTTAAGTCATTTATACAGCTCATGATAAATTATAAAACAATTTTCAGACTGCACTTCACATTTTAATGCTGTTCTCTTCCCATACTCATTATCACACATAAATGTCTATCTTATTTCAATAATTTATTAAATGCAAAAAATATACAGGTGCACAAGTATTTATATCTCAACATAAAAGAAGGACTTACAGCCATTTACTGTCTGTTGACAAAAAAAAATTCCTGGATTTTGTATGTGGGCAACCATGCCTAAAAATTTATCTCCTGTAGATACTGAAACAATCTTTGGAGTTAAGCAATCAGTATGATCCAGTTCTTTCCGTTCCACTTTCTTTTCTAGAACAGATTTTTTTTCCACAGTATGATCTAAAGGGAAAATGATGCTTAAAATCTGATTTGGAAGGTTTAGTTACATATTTAAGAATCTGTATAGAAAGATCCCTCACCTTTCTAACTAACTATTATTAAAATAAGTATCTGCTCCCTATTATAATATTCAATCTATGAATGCCAATACAATCAAACCAGACTTTATAAAGGTACATGAAATTCATTAGTGAAAGGGAAGATATTCCCTCCCACCATACAGACTGAACATATTCGAGAGAATAGAAAAACTGAGCAGAAAAGGGGAAAAAATGGATTACAGAAAATTGGTTGCAACAGTGATGAGAAAATGTGTACTATCACAAAACCCAGATGTTTTACAGGACTATATTGTCTCAGCCATAACAGCATAAATTGCTGTCTTATGGAAAGGACTTTTAGGCCACTGATTCTAATAAATATCCTACAAAATAGAACAGATCAGGAAAGTGATATGATTATACTCCTTTCAGATGAGGTATAAACTATTTCCTACTAGTTGTTGTCTCAAAAATTCAAATCCTAGTCCATCTCCCATTGCTGTTTCATTTCATTCATTCATTCATTCATGCAATTCATTCATTTGCATGTTTTTTTTTTCTTTTCGAGTCCTCCTTTATAGATTATATGGATCGATAAGAATCCCAAAATGTTGTATTTCCTTCCTAGATCTTAGAATGTTCTAAAGTAGTGCGTGTTTCTTGACTTGAACTTTGCCTGATTTCATATAGGGAAAAAAAGCCTGATGAACTTACCCATAACTGAAGTTTCCTTCTTACTATCCTTCTCCTTTGCATTCCAGTCATGCATATTTTCCAAAATAATTTCATGCAAGTGTTTACCTATTAATACGTATAATACTACATATATTACCTATAGCTTATACAAAGGTATTTGCAAAATAATGTTTCCAAAGCCACAATTCTGACTTCTTGAAAAATCATACCTTAGCTAATTTAGTTTAGCAATAGAAAAAATATTGCAGATGAAAACTCTGTTTATATCTTTATAAAACAGATATTTGCATATGCCTAACAAAATAAAAGAAATACCTAAAAAACAAATTAATTGCAGAGTTAGCTAAATATATATGAACAAATCAATATTAACTATTCTAAACCATTTTTTTCAACACAAACTTTGAACCTTCTTCCCAAAGGATCAAAAAGCATTTATATTTTTTTCCATAGTACAGTAGAGATGCAATATATTTGGGAACTTCAGGCCATATTTTTCTTGGTGAAAGCCTTTATACACGGTCCTACTCTATGGTAGTTACTTGCACACAGCAAAGGAATGAATACACATGGCTATCCAGAAGAATCTTTCTGTTTACCAGTCTACATGTTGGTCAAATGTCTATGGAGATTCTCAATCATCCAGGTCATGGCTGTCCCAAAGGTGCTTTTTCCAAAAAGCAACTGGAGTTTCTTTGAAAATGTTTTATTTCCCTTTATTTCTATTTTAACTAAAGAAGCTTCTTGGATCAGAAGCAAAAAGTTTCCAAAGAAAAAGACCAAGAAAGTCCAGTTGCCTTTGGGAAAAAGCACTTTTAGGACTATATGTTGGCCAGGACTTCCCTCAAGATGGCATGCTGAGCAACAGGTGATCACCCTCTAGCAAACAACTGATTATGTTGCCAAAGCTGAATACTTGGCAGCTCGTGCCCCAGATTTGAATGGGAGCAACAAGGAACAACCCGAGATGGCCCTCAGATGATTGCCAAACCTTCAAAAAATAGGGATCTTGAAGATGGCAATCTTGGTAGGAGTGATCAGAGATTTGGGTTTTCCATCTTTTCCTTTCAGCTGATTGTTTATACCTTTTAAGGTATAAAATCTTTTCTTACTCTTTGATCTATATTTTAATCGACTGGTTGAATGCTGATTTATTCTATAACCCACTGCAGGATTTTAATATGACCTTTTTCATTTTCTTACTCTTTACTTTGGAACTCTTAAGTTACAATTTCACGTTTACTTTAAGGAAGTCAGCGGTGACCGAACTCAAACCGGGATAGTGACAATTATTTGATCTGATTTACATTTACCGTATTTTTGGGACTATAAGACACTCCAGACTATAAGACACAGCTAGCTTTTGGGGAGGAAAACAATCATTGGGACTACCACAGAATAAGAATAGAAAGGAAATATTGAAACAAATCTGGTATATATTGAAATATACCAACAAACAAAGTTGGTAATAAGGCAAAATAAAAAAATATATGGAAAGTGTGTTATTTTATTCTGTGGTAGTCCCAATGATTTAAATGAGATTTCCTTCATAGGAAGTATATTAAGATGTACAAATTAAATGTATCAGTCTGAAAACCAGTAACTTGACTCATGAAAAGATTGAAAATTTATAAAGAAACTAATATAGTAAATCTAAATGTATTTAGGATTAATTTCTGCCTAGTTTAATATTTACTTCCAAGTAATATCAATTTGGAACTGTAATATCAAAGGATTCTTTTTAATAATCTTGCCTTCTTGATAGCTGTTTGGCAGAAATTGCTACCTTTGTAATATTTGATCAACTACAGAATCATTTTTGGGATAAATGTTGTGTTACAAATTAAACAAGTCACCGGTTGACACAGTATGTACGCTGGAGTACTACAGTAATGCACATTTCAAAAAAACGAATTTGAAAGAAGTGATTTGGGAAAACAATGATTTTTGATATTCACTGTAAGCCTAACTTTTGTGAGGTTTCCAATGGGGGGAATCTACTTCAGAGTCACATTAACTTAAACGAGAGGATTATTTAAAACACTTTTTTTTAAGGTTTATATGAAAATCTGAAAAAAATTGACCTAATGCAATAGACAGCATTCATGTGAGCTTCTAAACCATGGACCATAAGTCACATGTGGTACCCCCAAGCAGCCAAACTACGTGCTACTGAATGCCTCCAAGGCTCACTGTCACTACCAGCTCCAGTACTTAGTGCTCCACAAACAACACCTGATCAGCATGTCAGGTAGTTTTTTGTATTTATTTTTAATTTATCTACAAATTGCATAGGCCTGTTCTAAATACCGTGTTTTTCTGAAAATAAGACCCTTTCTTAAATTTTTTTGAATCCCGAAATAAGCACTTGGCCTTATTTTCGGGAAGGTCTTATTATTTTGGGGTGCATGGAGGAAACCAGAGGAAATGGCGGGGACCAGTTGCACATGCGTTTAAATATTTTTTGGGAGGGCTTATTGGAGGGCTTATGTTAGTGCATGCGCTCAAAAGCCCGATTGGGCTTATTATCAGGGGACGTCTTATTTTAGGGGAAACAGGATAATTTCTTTCAAATCATTTTGAAGACTAGAATTGCAAATTAAGAATTATTTTTGTAATAAAATTTAAACATACTTGACTTCTATCGTGAATGATTGCAAAATATTTTTAAGTGGCAAAAAATTGCTTATTTAAAATGCCATGGGTAATCTTGCGGAAAAATTAAAGCACAGCAAACAAAGACTTTTTATGCAAAGCATTCAACCCATACTCTTATCTCTTTCAACATGTTTTCTGACATACAATGTAAGAGATTTTGTAAAATTCAAGTTTGTTCACTAAACTTCATTGTAGGAATCCTTGTTTACTGTTATCATATTCATATAATTTACCTGACAAGACAGCATCTACAGTAAAACAAGGCAAATCATCCATCGAAATATCAGTGATAATTAACGAACATTTTTTTCCTATAAGAATTGAAGCAATACGATTCTTGTAGTTTTCATTCCACTGTTTTGTATCAAGAACATTAGCAATGCGACATTTAATGGCCTAAAACAAAACAAAACAAAAAGTAGTTTAGAAAGTTTGTTATCTTAGTTAAAAAAAGAACATAAAACAGCATACTACTATTAGAATATACAGAAGCTCTAAAATAGTCAAAATACAAGCATCTTGGGGGGGGAATCATGATAATTTCTGTATTTTTAAAAACTCTTTTTAAAAATACCCAAGTGTGCAGCTATTCCAGTGTTCAATAAATCTACTTAAAGGTTTTTTCCAAATGCAATAACCTTATTCTGCATTCAGATTACCAAGAATGGAAATCAACATTTATAGATTTATCTATACATTTATCCTTGACCAAGAATCAGGATAAAATTTAATTCCATCAAAAATCTCTTATGTCATAAGTACCGCACAAGACAAAAATAGCTAAACTTTTGATCAATTTCTTTTATTTTTCTAGGAGCAATATTTTCAGACTATTTTGTTACATTATTTTAAAAAAATCAGGTTATATTCTCTTGAAGCTAAAATTTGGATACTTAACATATTCTCAGACATGGTACATTTTCCTCAGTTTCTTAAGATATTTAAATTTATACTTACACAGGGTGGAATCTTTGAAATATCTTCGTGCAATTCTTTCATTTTGTGTAGTAGTATATTTTCTCTTTTTCCATAGTCAATATACAGTACTTGAGCGCTCTTTGTAAGGATATCTATCTCTTTTATGAGTACCCTGCACCAAGTCTGAATGTGAACAAATTATTTAGCTGCAGAAAAATTATTCACTATGATCTTCTTTACTAGAAGTTGTCTTCAATTCAAACACTATTTCACAGTATAATTTTGTATATTTAAATTATTTAGTTAATGGAAGCAAATCAAATAATCTGTTCTTCCTAACATACAGACCCATCCTTTCAATAGGCCGTGTATGTTTATATTAACTTCAATATTGCTTATACACTTAAATAATATGAAATATTTCATGTGACACCTATTTTAAACAACAGAAACAAGATTAGAATAATTTCTCTTAATTTTCTGTATCAGTTTTCATTTTACTGTAAAAAATGAGACCAGAACCATTTGTGCTGCAATTTTCTATGGCATTTCTTGCTTCGGCTAAATTAAAAATTACTAACTATTAAATACCACAATTATGCTTAGTCAACAAATAGCTATGAATCTATTGACCTGATATAAAAAGAAATACTATATTTCTGGTAATCTTTACTTCAGAATAGTCTCTACAGTTGTTCAGTCAAAAAGATATTTTTGAACAGGCTTGTATGCATACCCTACATTTAGTATCTCCTTAAAGAATTCCTTTTCCTGCCTTCCGTAATTGCTGCAAAATTCTAGGAAAATACATACTTAAAGAGGTGCCAACAGTGCCCCTACCTCTTCTGAAACTTGCTGCACCCCCAAGTGGAAGCCCTGACATCCATAATAGTCTGCAAAACACTAAATGGTTAGTATGTCTACTCTAAAGTTAATTTACCTGATCCAGAGAATATTTTGCAACACCAACTTGTCCTTTGACAGGAGTATATTCTTGATTAATTCCCTTGTAATCTTTCAGTTTCACTGTTAGTTTTCTAATATTACTTTGAACTTCAGGAGAATTGACTTGTATGTAGAATTCACTAGGATTATGAAAATCTGTTATTGTACCCTAGAAAAGAAACATTTTTTAAAGTTTGTCTTTAACATTAGATTTACTCAATCAAGTACATATTTATCACAACTGAATACATGAACAAAGTTACTCAAAGCATAAAAATTTAAAGGATTCTTATCAAGAATGAAATTAAAATCATTTTACAGAAAGTAAGGTAGTCCTTGCTTAATGACCCTAATTGGGACTGGAATTTGTCACTAAGTTAATTTATAATTACGCAAAACATTATATATGATTGCAGCACAATTGTTCCAATAGTCCTAGTTACGGTTATTAGGCAAAGACTACACTGTTGTTAGGCAAGGACCTCATGCTTCACTTGCCCTTTGTGAACTGCCAGTTCCATCCACTGCTTCTCCAGCCAGGCCTGGTGTATCTCTTTGGTAGATGAGACTGCACTGCCCTTCAGTTCCTCCCACCAATCTATCTTCCCCATCTCCATTCTTTGGGCAGTCTGCTCTGCCATTTGCTCCCTGCTGCCATTAGGTGATTTTCACTGTTACCTTTCACTCTCTGCTGACCTGGGATCCAGGCACTGGATAAGGGTGTGGGCCAAAAACATGGTCAGAGAGTACAGCTGAGCTTTGTTAGCCAAAGAGGAACTTGCCAGGCCTGGTCAGAGAAGAGGCAGTGGGATGCAGTCAGTGAAGGAAACATGATGGTGGTCCCAGGCACAGGCAGCATAGCCTTGCAATCTTGGAGCAGCAGCAGAAGACAGAATACAACAAAAGTCACTGGAAGGAGGGCAGGCAGTGGCAGAGAATAGAATGTTCCAAAGGGTAGAAATGGGGGTGGGGGAAGATAGGCAGGTAAGAGGAGTTGAAGTGCGCAATTATCATATTGCCAACATATCTGATTGCAAACAACCTGAATTTGGATTTGGGGACGTTGGAACTTCCATAACTTTAAGGACGCTTGTCCTTTAAGGACGGTTGTAACTACCATTTGTTTAACACTTTCACTGAATGTTAACAACAGTAAAAAGTTGTTAAGTTAAGACTACTTGTATTATTAATTTAGCTAGGTCTTTGTAGCTATGAGGATCTTATACAAAATACACTGAAATGTAAAATCAGAACTTACTTTGATTGTCATATTTTTCTTAAGTCCTAAATTATTCAGATCAGACAGCATTATTTTCTTCCCTTGTTCTACATTTTTAGTATTCACTGGTAATATATTTTCCTGTTAGAAGCAAAGGTTTACATTTGATTAATAATAATCCTATTTTCTATTTAAAAGAACTCAAAAAGATTGACTTATCTAAGAAACATAAATCATTGATGAATTTATAAGAGGATTTATCATTTTGAGTATAAACTAACATTTACAAAGTAATTCTTATTCCTTCCTTCTTGTAATATGTAATAAAATGTAATATAGTTATTAAAAAACTGGAAAGAATGCTTTATAGCTCACTTGCAATAATTCTTGTCAAATTAATCATATAATATTTAAACCATAATTGGCAACTGATAACAAAGTCAGTAAGGAAACTGGCAGAAAATTGCAAGTCCAAGGCCAGCAAACAAGTGGCAGGAGCGCATGGGGGTGCAGGAGAGGCATGATATGGTCAGAGTATGTGCCACAGATTGAGCACAAGAGATGCCAGGCAGTTATTACAGCTACAATAAAAATGAATATATTACCGAGATTACTATATCTATTTCAAACAATTCCGATAAAAGTGGAAAAAATATTTTGAAGAACTCAATAAAATAATATTAAGATATATTTGGCAAGGGAAAGAAGCAAGACTAAGTTTAAAAATGCTGCAAGATGCAAGGAATAGAGGCGGCTTTGGGCTACCGAATTGGGAATTATATTACCAGGCTGCGGTACTTATATGGGTGAAAGAATGGATTATATTGAGGAATACAAGACTATTGACTTTGGAGAAGCATGATTTGCAATCGTGCTGGCATGCCTTCTTGTGGTATGGGAAAAATAAAATACATGGTTACTTCCAAGGACATTACATTAGGAATGCATTATTGTTAGTGTGGAAAAAACTAGAGAACAACATTATTTGAGGATACCAGTTTGGCTTTCAACAATGGAAACACTGATTCACCCAAATGTTATTAATATGGAAAATATTGTTAGATACCAAGATATCATGAATGAAAAGAGGGAACTCAAAACTAAACAAGAACTGAGCGATCAAAGGATTGATATGGCATGGTATTCACAAGTGCAGATATATTCTCGATATGAGAGATGTTAAACTATACGGATTTTATAAAGAACTGACAGAATTTGGTAAAATATTAACAGGGGCAGAAGGTATTAAATTAGAAAGTAAACAAGTGAAGGAGATAATGATAGTATGGGCAAAAAACTGGCTATACAGTAGTTAGTTAACAGCATATAAAGAAAATGTTTTATAGATGGCATTTTGCACCAGCAAGGTGGGCAAAGATGTTTAAAGATAAATCGGCTAAATGTGGACAGTACCACCAGATACCTGGGTCATATGTGGTGGACATACCAAAGGCAAAAAAATATTGGACAAAAATATATACGTGGTTGGAAAAAATGATGAAGCAACACACTGACTTAAAGCCAGAAATATTCTTGTTGGGATTTTACCCGAAAAATATAATAAGGAGAATGCATGTTTAATTATCCTTATATTAACTGCAGCTAGAATTGTATTTGCACAAAATTGGAAAAGTGAAGAGATTCCCATAGACGAAAATGCGATTAGAATGTGTAGAAATGAATAGACTAGGGCTAGCAATTAAGGAAAAAGAACAAATTGAATATTACATGACATGGGACTTATTTTATCAATGGTTAGACAATAAAAATGGAAGTCAGCAATAGGGAAACAAAATACCATTTTAACCAAGATTAGTGAAATGAAGAAGATATGTTGAGAAACAAATACTATGATTATGTTTAATATTAATAGTATAGAATTAATGTTAAAGTAATGACTTTAATGGCTGTAAATTTTTATTATTATTTTATAAAGATATCTGTACCCAGACGACACACTGTTTAATTGAAGTTGGAATTATTATATTGAAAAAAAAAGATATTTTTAAAAAAGATGCCAGGTAGATCAGAAAGGGTATAGCAAGCATGCATGAATGGTGTAGCGCAGGTAGGTATGAGCGGCTGGCATAAGTGCAAATAGTTTGGGGAGGTTGTGTGAATGAGGAAAACTTACCCTAGCTACTTGTGATTTTCCCAGTTAGACCATTGACTTTCTGGGGAAAGCCAGCAAAGGTGTTTGCAAATGGCAATCACGCAATGCTTGGGTGCTGGAAAACATGTCATAAATGCTAACTGGTTGCCAAGCACCCAGATCATGATCACGATTGCAGGGGTGCTGCAATGTAACTTTGGGGACTGTGCGTATGTCCCTTAGATCAGCATTGCTGTAATTTTTAATAATCATTGAATGAATGATTATATGCAGTGGTGAAATCTGAACCGGTTTATTACTGGTTCGCTGGCTGCGCATGTGCAGTGCACACCACGCACCAAATGTGCAGTGCACGCCAAGAGGCATGTGGTAAATAGAACAGCGCACGAGGGGGGATGATCGGCCAAAGAGGTTGTAGAAAAAAAATACTTTTAAAAGTTTAAAAAAAAGCCTCTGATGATCATGCGGCTCAACTGGGCATGGGGGGGGAGGGGCAGGGATTTTTGCTACCGGTTCTCCAAACCACCCTCTATTGCTACCAGATCAGGTGATCCGGTCCGAACCGGGAGTATTTCACCCGATTATATGTCAAGGACTACATGTACTGGCAAAAACATCTTGAAATAGAAGAAAAGATAAAGGTTTCCCTCTCAGTCATGTCCGATTCTAGGGCATGGTGCCTATCTTTGTTTCTTGGCTGAGGGAGCCAGCGTTGTCTGAAAACAATTTCCATGGTCATGTAGCCAGCATGACTATATGTCAAAGACGCACAGAACACTTACCTTCCCACCGAAGTGGTACCTATTAATCTACTTGCACTTGCATGCTTTTGAAATGGTAGTGGGTAGGAGCTGGGCCAAGTAATGGCAGCTCATCCCACTGCGAGGAGCTCAGGCTCTCAGTTCTCCAGCTGACAAGCTCTGGGACTGTAACCACTGAGCCATGACTCCACTGAAATATTAGGTGAAACTAAAATAAAACCAATCAGCAGTGTTACTTTCTGTTGCAAAAAAGGGCAAATGTATTTGTTATACTACATTAAGAGAAGTGTACTTTCCAAATCAGGAAAATTATCAGTTTTGTCTTTATCTATTTTGGTCAGATCGCAACCTGAAGAGCGTTCAGTTCTGATTATTGAATTTTAAGGGTTCCGAAAAACTGGAACCGGTTCACTGAAGAGCAGCAAGTATTATCAAACTCTAGAAACTACATCCTATGAAGAGAGGCTGAAGCACCTTGGCCTCTTCAGCCTTAGGAAGATAGAACGGGAAAATTATAGCTCTTTCCAATGCAATAAACTGTATTACTGTGAAAGTTTGGCTTTCTCATGGAATAATTTAAATTCTAGGAAGAAAAATTCCACTTGAAGAAACAATCTAACAATAAGAGCAATTTTTCAGTAAAGTGATAGGCTTCTCTTTACTGATTGTCCTGAAGCAGATGTCTGAAAACTATTTATCAAGGATATTATGTTGATTCTTGGTTGTGCTAGGGCATGGTAGACTAGATGGTTTGAACCAGCCCTTTCCAAATGCATGATTTTAGAAAAATGTTACAAAGAGAAAGGATGAATATGCAGGCATCATCAGAACAGTATAATGAGGTTTTTCAACCACAGAAGAGAAATTCCTCTTACCATACCTTTTTATTGCCTTCATCCAATGATTTTCTACAATATTCAGCTTTATTTGTACTAAAAAGAATAATTTCATTCATTAGTACAATGTTCAGTTCAATTGCAAGTTTATTTCATTTAAAATGAAATAAATACCACAATTTATGTTGTGTCAGTATAACTTTGTGCCACTTTACAAACTTCTAGCTGATCAAGAAATACTGCTGTTTCATATGATGCTTTAGCATCTAAATCTGGATTTGCATAAACCAGAATTCAGTAACATGTCCAAAACAGAATCTCTAAGAATAATATTAAATCATTTAATTTAAAAATGGGCAGGAATAAAGGCTAACATGACTGGAAATGGAAATCCCAATGCTCTCCTAAGCACATAAAATCCTTGACTGGAACAGCAAGTAAGGAACAAAAAAGAACTGCCATATATGGTGGTTCCAGAACAACTGAGCCAAGGAGTTTAAATACTACCGTATTTTTCGGAATATAAGATGCACCGGAGTATAAGACGCACCTACCTTTTTTGGTAAGAAAAAGAAGAAAAATAAATCTGCCTCTGCCTCTACGCAATTTTGCCTCCTTGCAGCAAACAGCAAGCTTTACTTTCATTTTCGTTTTCAGCATAGCTTGATTAGCACAAGGAAAAAAAAATCTGCTCCAGCAATTTATCTCTTTGCAGCAAGCAGCAGAACCTGCACAAAACTGAGAGCAAATCAGCTGAAAGTCGGGAGGCCGATCCAATTAACTTGTACTAATTAGGCTGTGCTGAAGCTCAAAGGAGCTGTTTTTTCTTGCTGTTTGCTTGCAAGGAGGTAACTGCTACGAGGCAGAGGCCAAAGGGTGGGGGCCAGTGGGTGGGCGGGGCTACATTCGGTGTATAAGATGCACCTAAATTTTCACCCCCTTTTAGGGGGAGAAAATGTGCGTCTTATACTCCGAAAAATACAGTAATCAAAGAGTGTGCAAAATATTTCAAATTCAAATTTTCAATCTGCCGGTAGTCCGATAACAGTTCTTACTGGAATATTTCTGGTAAAACAAAAAATGTTATTCTTAACTTGGAAGAGACTGTTTCAAGCTGGAAAAAGCAGCTTTGAGCTAAATAGATCTCAGAGTCTAAAGATTTTGCGCAGAAATACATAGAATACTTATTTTTTTATTGTCACCAGCCTGCAAGGTGGTTAGATCAAACTTGAAAAAAGATTGCCTCAAACATGCATGGTACTTCACTGTTCCAATCTTGAATAAATATATTGCAGAGCAAGTACAACTATACAGATTGTACTTCTCAATATAAAAACTCTTTTCGGGGGAGTAAGTCAGATGAAAAAATAGTACAGCTAAAGAATTATAGAAAATTGGATCAGCTATTTCCTATAAACAGCTACAAAATAATCTCTCAAATTATTTTTTTATTAAGCAAAATGTTATGAACATATCATGAATTCCTAGAATGCTGTTAAATAAACCGGGGCGGGGGGGGGGGGGGGACCCTAAAAGAAAAAAAAAAGCATATTGCAATTAAAGATAGCAATGGTCAGAGAATCATACAAAAAGCAGACATAAGAGAATTTGAATGTTTCTTTCAACCATTATATTCCTTAATTATTTTTAATTATTTTAATTTTTAATTATTTAATAATAATTATTTAATAATTATTAAAGCATTATTTTTAAATTATTTTAAAATTGGGTGATTTAAAACAAAACATTTAAGCCACCCCGAATCACTGTTGCCGTTTCAAAAAATTTTTGAAATCTTTAAAACTATTAAAAATGGAAAATTTCTAAGTTCTGATGCATAGAGCAATTTAATAATAAATTTAAAGATGTCTTAATACCTGAATTTTTAGTTTACTATGCAATTCTTGCATTGGAGGGACCCCTTACCAGAGTCCTGGAAAGGTAGCTGTAATATTTAAGCCAGGTAAACGTTTTCAGGAATTGAGACTTAAGAGGATCATTTCACTTAATATAGTTTTCAAAATCTACAAGAAATTATTAGCTAATCACCTAAAATGAGTGTAAATAAAATTACTCACATAGCTCAATTTGGTTTTTATTCTAAAAACACATATATTCTCCCAACTAGTAAAAAATTATTACACAAATTGGCAAAATGAATGTAATATACAAGTTTGATTCTCTGGAATTAATTTTTTAAAAAATAAGTACAGGTAGTCCTGTACTTGAAGTCAAAATTTCCCTTCCTAAACAAAACAATTGTTACGTGAATTTTGCCCCATTTTATGACCTTTCTTGTCACAGTTAATTGAATCACTGCAGTTGTTAAGTTAGTAACACAGTTGTTAAATGAATCTGGTTTCCTCATCAACTTTTGTCAGGTCACAAAAGGAGTTCACATGGCACTGCGTCATAAATATGAACCAGTTGCCAAGCATCCAAATTTTAATCATGTGACCATGGGGATGCTACAACAGTTGTTAAGCATGAAAAAGAGTCATAACTGACTTTTTTTTCAGTCCCGTTAACTTCAGTCACTAAATGGTTGTTCAGTCGAGAACTATGTTACAAAAATATAAATTTAAGGCTGGCTTTCGTATTCATCTCTTAATTACTAAAACGCTCACTGTCGTGAGTAAAGCAGTCATCATAGGGGAACAATTTTTGAAACAAGATATCTCAAATGGGCTAGCTTATAGAACATGTCCATGAGTTCTGAGGGAATGAAATTTGAGGAATTTGGGGCTGCTTAACTGCTACTGGCTGCTGAGCTTCATTTTCAACATTCTGTGACATTTCCCAGCCACTTTCTCAGTCCCTTGTTCTCTCTCCCACCCAGGAGCAGCCACTTACATGCCTGCTGGGAAAGAAAGGGAAATTTCCAATGCCTCCTACTAGATTCCCGCCAGGAAACAGAATGGGGAAGCCAGCAGAAAGTTGGAAGTCGCTCCTGCTACCACTTATTTGCCTACCCTCGGTCATTCTGTTTGTTTAGATACGGAAATATCTCTGAAATGATGATTCAACAGGGAACAGATTGTATAGTGGACAACTAAAGCTCACATAAAAGTTAACAGTTATTACTCTATTCAATTGATTCTATAGTAATTAAACTGCTTTTTATCATCTTTATTATTTGATGTAGCTATCGTAAATCTGACAACAGAACCAATGAACAGATTATGGCATACAATTACTGTATTTTTCGGAGTATGAGAGGCACCGGAGTATAAAATGCACCTTAGTTTTTAGGGAGGAAAATAGACGTCTGCCTACCAGATATTCATCCAGCTAGCATCTTTAGCCTGGTCAGATTCAGCATATTAGTTCACTTGCTGGTTTTGAAGTTGGGCTGATTGGGACTAAAAAACAGCTTATAAAGCACATCTAATCGTCGGAGGGACCAGTAATTAGAAAAGCAGGCAAAGCGCGGAAAATCGCTTCACTCACAAGCGCTGTGCTGGGGCAAAAAACAGCTTCAAAAGCACAGCTGGTTGTCGGAGGGAGCTCTAGTGACTAAAGCAGGCGAAGCATAGAAGAGGTAAGAGAAGGCAGCAACTGTTCCGGGTAGCCATTTTGGGCTCCGCGCATCGTTTTTTCAGTCTCCAAACGTGTCACGTTTTCGGGCGGCGATCGGCAGCGATGTGTTTTGGTGATCCCCACAGCATACGTCCCTTAGATCAGCATTTGGAGCGTTTGGAGGCTGAAAACATGATGCATGGCGCCCAAAAACACAAGTCATTGTCAGTGGCAATCTCTGCAGCTAGGAAGAAGACGCATGGAGGCCAAAGGGTGAGGGCTGGGGTTACATTCAGAGTATAAAACGCAACCAAATTTTCAGCCTCTTTTAGGAGGGAAAAAAGTGTGTCTTATACTCCGAAAAATACGATAGGTAATAAGAGCTATCTTTGAAATTTATGATATGGTTCTGACTCTTTTGAACACCTCCCATTCAGCTAACCATATCAATAAAAGAAATTTGAAGGGAAAATTCAAAAGGAAGTTCAAATTCAAAATCAATTTAGGGATTCCAATTATATATAAATGTTCATATCATATCATATAGCCTTTATTGTCATTGTACATTTATACAACAAAATTGATTTAGCCTCCCTGCTGCAATCCATAACAGAAAATACAAAACAACATAAATAGTATAGAGAATAATCCCTATACAAGTAGAATAATTCCTATACAAGTAATTGGGGGGGAAAAGACGTAGTCATACGTTTCTGTATGTGCGTGGAGTGATTGTGTTTAAAAGTCTGACAGCCCATGGGTAGAAGCTGTTTTTAAACCTGTTTGTCCTGCTGGCTATGTTTTGATGTCTTCTGCCTGATGGTAGAAGCAAAAAGAGACACTGGCCAGGGTGTGAATCATCCCTAAGTATCTTCCTTAGTCTGCTGAAACAGCGAGAACTGGCGATGTCATCTAGTGGTGTTAAGACGGCAACTGATGGTTTCTTGTGCCAAATTTGATCACTCTCTGTAGTGCCTTCCTGTCTGCTGTTAGATCAGTATACCATACTGTTATACAGTATGTGATAACACTTTCTATCATAGACTGATAGAAAGAAGTAATCAGCCGTTGTTCCACCTGATTTTTCCGCAGGACTCTTTTAAGAAAATGAAGTATTGTTGAGCCTTACTAACCACCAGAGACATGTTGTTTTTCCAGATGAGATCTTGACTAATGAGCACTCCCAAGAATTTAAAAGAAGAAACCCTCTCCACACAGCCCTCTCAATATATAGTGGGGTAGGTTCCTCTCTGTGCTTCCGGAAAGCTAGCACCATCTTTGTTTTGCTAGTATTTAGATGCAAGTTGTTTTTTGAACACCATATGGATACCTCTGGACTTCTTCCCTATATGCTGATTCGTCTCCTCCAGTTATATTTAGGGATCAATATTACCAAAATATTAATGTTTATCAATAATCTTATGTCTATAACAAAGATATTAAACATAAGAAAATGAAAAGTTGGGCTAATAATATTTCAGGATGGTTTGCACCTGCCAAAATGAAAATCCTTCTAAGTTCAATTGTTTATTTCAATACTTATCAGTGGAAATTCCAAAACAGATTTTAATATATTGGCATATGCAGGCAAGAAAGAACTTGGAGAACTGGACAATCACTACGATCTGACTCATATGAAAAAAAGGAAGGGAAATTAAATAAAGAAGAGACAAAGCAATAAAAGATAATAAATTACCATGGTTTTCTTGGTATCAATTTAAATAATTATTGGATAACACAGAAATTATAATTTCATTAGTTAGGCCTTACACCAATTTTGAGAATTCTTAACTATCTAGACCAGAGGTGTCAAACTCACGTCGTCATGGCAGCGTCACATGACGTAGCAGGACATTTCCCCTTTGCTAAAATGGGGATGGGCATGGCCAGCACATGACACATCAGCCCGTGGGCTGGGAGTTTGACAGCCCTGATCTAGAACAACCAAAAGGATGGATTTCAAAAATAAGTTACAATTACAGATTGTTGACATTTGATTTATTAGATTGACACATATAATTATTCTTCCAAACTCTGGAGAGGTTGTCATTAATTTATGGTGGGTCTGTAATGAAGGTAGTATTTGACGTATGACAATCATTTAATGATGATTCAAAGTTACAATGATCTTGGAAAAAGTGACTTACAACACTTCCTCAAAGTTATGACCATTACACCACCATTCGGATGCTTGGCAACTAGCTCACATTTACAATAGTTGCAGAATTTTGTGGTTGCGTTATTGTGCTTTTTAACCTTCCCAGCTGGCTTCTGAGAACCATGATTCGCTTAATGATCACAGTGATCTGCTCAACAATTGCAGTAAAAATGGTCATAAAATCAGGTCCACTCATGTGATGACTTGCTTAATGACTGCATCATTTAGTGTCCAAAATTCCAGTTCCAATTATGGTAGTAAGCCATGGACTACCTCTTCCCCTCAATACAACTCCCCCCCCCCAAAAAAAACCCCAACCGGAGAGAAAAAAGAAATGAATCTACCCAGTGTTAGTGTTTTTGCGCTTACTTAAGGAATTGGTTTAAAGATTAAAAGCTATTTATTAAACCTTAACAGCGAAAGTAATATTCACCTGAAAATAACATTGAAAAGATAATTTAGATAATTAGTAACTTCTTAGGATAATTCTTAGATAATTTAATAACTTCTAGGAAAGATCACAGATAAAGTTAAAATAATAAAATTATTTTATTTGCTGCATAGTGGAACAGTGGTTAAAATGAAGTATTGCAGTATTGCTCTGCCCACTGTCAGGCGTTCAATCCTGACTGGCTCAAGGTTGACTCAGCTTTCCATCATTTCAAGGTTGGTAAGAGGAGGATTCAGATTCTGGAGGCAATATGCTGACCTTGCAAACCGCTTAGAGTGCTGTAAAAGCATTATGCAACGGTATATAAGTCTAAGTGATATTATTAGTGCTAAAATACCAGAAAGCGGGAACCACAATTCTATAAAATGTACATGGATTTTAAATTTTATATTAATTCCAATAGATCTACTACCAACAATCCTTTAGATATGTTAAAAATCAATTTGTATATTACTTGTTTCTATCTACTTTCTAGTACATCTTTTTCTTATTCTTTTAAGTATCATCAATTTATATTATTCAAATACTTGAGTGTTTGTCAATCAGTTTAATAAAAATTAAAAAGTACACCACCATAATCTGAATATGCAACTATATGCCTATCTGAATAAGAAGTCTGCATGATGCGACTGAATCAGAGAACTTTTTAAAATTCTATAATCATTAATTCTTATTAAAATTGTAATTGCACATTATTACATATAATTGATCGATGAATTAAAAGCTTACAGCTACCATTTAAATTTCAACTGTAATCCATTAACTTACTTCGTTTTACTTGGCTTACAGACAATATTATGTATTTGCCAATCTTTCATCTGACAATTTGCAGAACAGTAACAGACCTGCTTACACTGAATGCATCTTAAGGATCCTAAAGAGATTACAAAAAGATTATTGGGATGTCAGGAAAAAAAAACTTCTTGAAGAGCAATGCAAACAATTGCCATGTATGAATGCCATGAAAGAACACTACAGGTGTAGAGAGTCATTAGGAGTTAAGCTCTAGCTGAAATCATTCTCTACATTTCTTATATATCAAGACTGAACCAGCCACCTACAAAGAATACTTAACTTGTTAAAATTCTTGTTATAGACAACTGTTACCCTGTTTCCCCCAAAATAAGACATCCCCTGATAATAAGCCTAATCGGGCTTTTGAGCAAATGGCAATAAGGCCAAGCACTTATTTCAGGGTTCAAAAAAATATAAGACAGGGTCTTATTTTTGGGGAAACACGGTATAAGCTTGTACTAAGAAAGCTTTGTACTCAGTTTTCCTAATAGTAGTTTCAAGTGATAAAACCATTATTTCAGTAAACTCAATTCAACTTATATGTCTATATTTGTTTTAATTTGACAGATATAGTCTGCAGTTTTCCTAAGGTTACCTAGGAAATTTGTGGTCAGACTTAGGTATTTCAACTGACACCTGAATTTACATTAAATTCATTTCACTTAAACGTTATTAGCAAAGAGCACTTTGATCACAATTTTAATCAACATTTTAAAGTCTGCATTATTTTATCACAAATTAGTTAACAAAAACTTACCAAACTGCCCACAAAAATGGCAAGTGGTCTGATATAAAGGACTTAATGGACTGAACTGTGAATTATAGCTGATAGGTAAAACTTTGTCAGGAGAAGCTGATAAATGCATTGTTTGTATTAATGCTGAGTCAGATACCTGCAAAGCCTATTGACAAATATAAACATATCTTTGTCTTAAATTCGTAAGATGTTACTATTGTAATATTTTACATTAAAATTCCTAATTTCTCAGAAAGCCAAACTGATACAGAATACATAAAATTTATAAGAAAGTACATATCTCTCAGAGAAATAAACAACTAGGCCAGGTTTTCTTTAAATACCTGAATAATATGTTACATACGTTGAATAATATATGTTACATTAATATAAACCAAATTACAGTTTAGTATTAGGTATGAATCTAAATCCTGCCCACCTATCAGTTTGTAAGCATGCAATTGTGAGTCAATAAATAAGTAGGATGATAACAGCATTCCATGCATCTCAGCATATAGTCATGCTGAACACAGAAATGTCTTCAGACAATGCTGGCTGCCCTGGCCCAGAAACAAAGAGGAGCACTGCCCGCTACAGTCAGACACCACCTTTACCTTTATAAATCAAACACTAACTTGAGAATAACATAGTTTATTACAATTAACAATTATATTAATGTTGACAATAGGACAGAGTAAAGTTGTTACTGGAAACTTACAGGATTTCTTTTCTTTGCAGAGGATAGCAAATTATTCACGACTTTGACATTCCCTACAATACAGAAATGAAAATGTTTAGAATCAAATAATTTAACAGATTAAATATATTTTTAAATCATTAATTCAATTTTATATAGTTTTTTCATCAGAATAAAATGCTTATCCAGAAATAACCTAAGGTAGCCGTAGATGGGAATTATTTCTAAAGTTAATGAGGTTTCCCAGTACAAAAATTTCTAAATTCTACAATCACCAAGGAAACAAGATATTTATAATCAACAGTGGACTTCAACTCAAGGGAGCATGAAACCATTACAGTTAGCCTTTATTTAGCGACTGCCTTGTTTAACACCATTTATAATTACAATAGTAATGAAAAAGTAACTTTATGACCAGTCCTTGCATTTAGCATATAACCTTCATAGGTCTATAAAGCTGTTGAAATAAGTTCATAATCAGTTTCACCTACTGATCACTTGGCTCAATGAGCAAATTGCCAATCCTAATTGTGGTTAAAGGAGGACCACCTGTGATTATTTTTTTTAGCATATAAATGATCCATATAGTCACAACACTCAAGGAAACAATTATGTCCAAAGTTATTATTCAATAAAAGCACTATTCCCAATATTTGAAGATAAAGAATTAATACAAGATTATAGCATACTTTATTCCAATTAGTTGGTTTTCTTACCAAAAAGTACATACCTTCTGGATCATTGAGCTTTGATCCTGGAGATTGGAAAGGTGGGGGATGGTTGACAAATTCCAGAGAATTTGCTCCAGGAGCTTTACATGATGAAAGAACAAAATTATCCAATTTTTCAAAAGGAAAACAATTTTTAGAACCAAACACTTACAAATAAATGAAATTAACCAAAACATAACATTCCCATTTTTCAAGATCTCACAAGATAAAATTACAAAATGAAATTACGTAAGAATAGAGCACTACAAAGTACATTAAATTTAAGGTTTTTTTTTCCTCACCTTTCATTCCCCCTCCAGCTATATTTAATGAAACAGTTTTGTGATCATAGCCATCATGGATATTTTCAACTGAACCATTCCAATTTGCAACAAATAATTTTGCCTGTTCACAAATTGAAAAATTGTTGAGCAATGGTGGTACTTTATCATCAACAAGTACAATATTTTTGAAGTTGGGGCTTGTGCTGGGACTTCTCAATGACTGATTTGGACTTTTCAGATCCTTTATCTGAAGCCTTTGTTCCATTTTTCACACATCTATATTAGAATCATTTCTTTACAATTTCATGGATAATTTATTAGCTAGGAAAGTAAAATAAAATACATTAGCTAAACAATTAAATTGTACAAAAAAAAAACAATCCTCAACATAATTTAGATATTTCTATTAAGTGCACAGAACACATGCTAAATCATCCAAACCCTCAGAATGTAGCACAATATTTGTAACAATCCTTTAAAATGCAAAAGAACAATTTAAGTTTTGAAAAATATTTTCAAATGGGAATTCGGTATTAAATGCTTTGGACCAGCAAAACAGATTTTCTAAATTTAGTTTCTCATATTCCTTTTCATTGAAAAAAAATGTGGAAAAAGTAATTGAGCAAATTTAAATCACTTCCAGCACACAGAAAAGGTCTGATAGGACCTTTTCCACTAATAAATGTTATTAAAAGGTTAGAGCTAGAGAACGAGGTGGCTGGATGGAGTCACTGAAGTAGTAGGCGTGAGCTTAAATGGACTCCAGAAGATGGTAGAGGATAGGAAGGCCTGGAAGAAAGATGGGTCAGACACGATTCTTCTTTTAACAAGAAGAGCTGTAGTAAGCTGCAGCTCACTTTATCAGATACATAGAAGGGTTAGACTGATTAGGATTTAAACTGGGATGAGTTGGAGAAGAGGAAAGGATAGGATGGCCATGCAGGTTACACAAGAGACAGTTTAGTCTCATATGTAAATTACAAAGCTGGTACAGACATTATGATTTTTTCACAAGCTCTCTTCCTGTTTTTAATATACAAAACTCTTCAAAGAAAACCAGTGTTCCAAACTCTGTAAAGCCGTTTTGTTTTAAAGTTTAAAGAACCACAGTACCACGATATCTGCCTCAAGTTTCAAACACATACAGTAATCTCACAATATTGGCACATATGTTTCAACTGAAATTTAGAAATCCAAAAGGCAATTCCATTACCTATGGAGCTTTCAGATTTGTATTTCCATTCTAAGGTAGTAGTAGTTCAGTATCTTATTAGTACATCAGTGAAATCGCTTAGCCACACAAATTCAATTTATGTAAATACTGGCAAAATTCACCAAAATTCTGTATATGCCAACATTTTTTAAAAAAAGAGTTATAACACAACGCACAGCGTTTGGCAAAAAATCACAGGCCACTCCGCTAACAAGAAACATTTACAATACTTTCATTAGCGGTAGAATTAAAACTCTCAGTAGTCTCAACAAATAGGTTTCTTGGCTACAGTCTATTCTTCTTTTTCAAGAACTTAAATGTTAATATTCCACCTTGGCTAAAACAAAACTTATTGCACGAAATTAAAATAAGCAACCAAATAGTGATACTCTGGCTAGCATTCCCCTAGTCTCTCTACTACATCAACTGTCCTCCTCTACCTCTTTTTCCTTTACAGTACGAGGGTATCCAGCCAGGAAAAATCACTATCGCACCCCAGATTACACCCTTCAGACTCGTTCCTGGGAAGCAAAGGATGGAAAGCTTGGAAGGACCCGGGAATTGAGGCCACCCAACTCGTTATTAATGACGCGGGGTGAGAAGGGAAGCGACTTCACACACAATGCCTTAAACCACAATTGGCCGCAAAACCCGCAACTTTAACAACAAACTTTACATTCCCAACATGGACCCAGCGTTAGGGCTCGCGCAAGGCGCTAATGTAGTCCAAAAGTAAAGGGTGCAACATCTAAAACCCGCATTAAAGAGACTTTGCAATTTGTAACTCAATCTGGGGTTCAAGGAACATTCGCCAGGGGTCCTGGGCGAGCTCAACTGCAACCGACCATCCAAAGGTCGAAGTGGAAGCGAAAGGGTGGGAGCTTACATTCGGTATTTTGGAAGCAGAACCCGCCACTCTCCCCACGTGTAAAAAAAAAAAAAAATCAAGGGCCGCGGGGTCTCTCCAACTGCCTCTTCGGCTATTTACTCCGAGGCTTCGTTCCAGACGTTCAGCCTCGTCTCTTCTCCTCCACACCGCGTGGTCGCCAGAGCGCATGCGCCACTTGTATAACCGGCGGACACGGAGATTCTGAAGGAAAGGCGGGGGGGGGGGGAAGGGAGGCGTGTTGCCTGTGTTGAGCTGCGTGTTTGCAAGCTGTGTTGTTTTCGTCTTTAAATTTCCTCACTGATACAAACCCTTTTCATATTGGGTCCGTTGGTGCCTACGCTGTACGGTAGTTGTGCCTTACCTTTACATATTTTCCTGCCCGAGATTTGAACATCCGATCTCGCTGCCTGTGCCTAAAACACCCGGACAGTACAATAGTACAATGATGCTGATTTTAGGTATTTGTCAAATCTATGAGTGCTGTGTATAGGTTGCATTGAACTTCTGTAATTATTTGAGTGCTGGCAGTTATTTCTTACGAAGCAAGTTCTGTTTGGTTCCTGGCATTTTGACCTCCTTTAGTAATTGCAGTGCTAAAGTAATATCTTTACTCTAGCTGGTCACTAAATCCCATATCTGAGCCCAGTAGATTAAATACTATATTCTTCATTTTTTTAAAAAAAACTATCCAAAACAATGTTTTTCTTAAGAAAGTTGTGCTTGCAGGTGCTCTTGCAGAATTTGAAACTCAATTGACCTTTTAAGACAACTTGCTAGCCTGCAATTTATTGAAGTAACCAAACGTTTCAGATTCATGCAACATAGCAAACCACAAACTAGTCAACCATATTTCAACCTACTGTGTTTTACTAACCCAGCTAGGAGAGTTAGCTTATGGTTTGGTGAGCTGTATGAATCCACAAAATAAACAATAGCCAAATAAATTAAGATAACTCACACCATTAACTATAGCCATATGACACTGAATCCCAACTAGTTAACCTCATTTTACCCTAACATAAATTTTGATCTCATGCTGTGTGATAAAGATATGCCATGAAAACCTAGAAAATAATGGTAATTCAGTAATCATGATTCAGTTGATGTAATGTAAAAATATGACCAGAAACTAAAGCATTATAATTATGGATCTTATGGTTTAGAACACCTTTGTGTAAGAATGTGGGTCCGCTGAAGCATGGTTGTTTTTTTAAATAATTTCTTAATGAGGAAAGATTTAAATCTAGTAAGGATGAGTACCTTGTGATTCATTTTGCCTTCTTTGCTTACCAATATTTGTATAAAACTCCTATAACAACGTCTGGAAGTATTGGTTAAGGTGCTATTCTTTACCTGTACACATCAGCGATTACAGTGATGCAGTATTGTTGTAATAGTAGACTCATGTACAAATATCGGAAGCCACATTTTTTGGCCACATACCACAAACATCAATGTGACTCATGCCTTATTCTGTGCATGACATTATCAGTACCAGATGGATTTGTAACTGGTTAACCAACTGCACTCAATGTGTAGACCTTAATGGAATTGCATCTACATGGATGGAAATATGCAGTGGGGTACCTAAGGTTCTGTTTTAGGACCAATATCTTTATCAATGATTTAGATTAGGGCATAGAAGGGGAACTCATCAAATTTACAGATATCACTAAGCTGGCAGGAATAGCCAATATTCCAGAAGATAGGCTCAATATAGAGAAGGATCCTGACAGAGCTGAACAATGGGCCATCTAATGATTTTCAATGGTGGGAAAAGTAAGATTCTATATTTAGGCAAGAAAAACCAAATGCATGGATATAGGATCGGAGATACTTAGCTCAATAGTAGTAACTGCAAGAGGGATCTTGACATACTAGTGGACAATTACTTAAATATGAGCCAGCAGTGTGCCGCTGCTGCCAAAAAAGTCAAAACAGCTGTAGGCTCGACAGTGGGATAGAATCAAGATCACACAAAAGTGTTATTACCACTTTAAAATGCCTTGGTAAGATCACACTTGGAATATTGCATCGCCATTATATAAAAAAGATATTGAGACTCTAGAATAAGGTGACCAGATTTTAACATTGGTAAAGAGGGACATTGTGGGCGTGGCTTATTTTGTGGGTGTGGCTAGCTGGTCATGTGACTGGGTGGGCATGGCTAGCTGGTCACGTGACCGGGTGGCCATGGCTATGTGTATAGGGTAAGGTGAACAGATTTTAACATTGGTAAGAAGGACACCATTGTGGGCGTGACTTATTGTGTGGGCGTGACTTGGAGGCCATGTGACTGGGTGGGCGTGGCTAACTGGTCATGTGACCGGGTGGCCATGGCTATGTGTATAGGGACTACTCAGAGGGCTGAAAAGTCATTTCTGACAGGTCCTCACACTTTTGACTGGTCCTCACACTTATGACCATCCTCACATTTATGCCCATGCAGCATTCTTAACAACCATGTCACTCATTTCACAACTGCTTCTCTTCACCATGATGACAAGATAGGGCAAAAATGTAAAATGTGAGGACAGTCGTAAGTTCGAGGACTGGTCAAAAGTGTGAGGACCAGTCAAAAATAACTTTTTCAGCCCTCTGAGTAGTCCATATGCACAAAAGGACTAACCAGAGGGCTGAAAAAAGTCATTTCTGACAGGTCCTCGCACTTTTGACTGGTCCTCACACTTATGACCATCCTCACATTTATGCCCGTGCAGCATTCTTAAAACCATGTCACTCATTTCACAACTGCTTCTCTTCACCATGATGACAAGATAGGGCAAAAATGTAAAATGGGAGGACAGTCATAAGTTCGAGGACTGGTCAAAAGTGTGAGGACCAGTCAAAAATAACTTTTTCAGCCCTCTTGAGTAGTCCATATGCATTAAAGGATACAGCAATAGAGAGGGATGAAGGAATGGAAATTAGAGTAGGAGTGAGGGTAAGAGAGGGAGGAAGAGAGGAGGAGAAGGAGAAAGGAAGAGGAAGTAGAGAGGAGAAAAAGAGGGTGGGGGGAAGAGAAAGTAAGAAGGAAAGAAAAGAGAGTGATGGTAGGTTTGAGGAGAAAGATTGCTGTACAATAAAAAAGATGAAAGGGAAGAAAGCCAACCCAAGCAAATATAAAGATATTAAGATTAAGAATGAATTGTTAAACTTTAAAGAATAAAAGAGAACAAATATGAATAAATAGCAATAATTAGAAACACACATACAAACATACAATGTATTTTCTTTGAACAGAATATTTGGCTGGTTCACAAATTTAAACAGTGTTTAGTCATTTCAATTAAATTTACAATTTCTATATTTCCTTTTTGCCATATTTATTCCTCATCTATTTTTTAAAAAAAACAATATTACCCTTCATCCTCATCTCTAATCTTAATCAAATTCAATTTTTCCCTTCTATTCTATATTATACCCCTTCCCATTGTCATCTATTTTTATATCCATCCTCACATTGGTTAATTATGTAATTATGTAATACAGTTGTTTAATACAAATTCAACATTTTAATATAAATCAATTAGTTATATAACTATCTTTTTGTATATTAATCAATATGAACATGAATATTCCAATTATTTCCATGCAATCCAATTTCTTACAAATCAATTAATTATATTTACCAATAATAATAAACCAAATAATTTCCCCCATATATTCCTCCAAACCACAACTTAACCATTTCTGCTTTCAACACAATATACAATTATTAATAGTATCTCAATTATTACAATTCCCTAGTTAAATAGAGCTTTTTTTCTTTTGTGTTTTAAAATCTTGAACTCTCCTCTTTTGCCCAAAATTTCCCATTGTTTGCAGTTTTGTACCTACCTTTTTTGGTGAGGAAAAAGAAAAAGAAAAAGAAAGAAATCTCTCTCTGCCTCATTTTGTCACGTTGCAGCTTTACTTTCGCTTTCGCCTTTGTTTTCAGCATAGCTAGGGGGAAAAAAATCTGCTCCAGGAACTTTTTGCAGCTTTTTGCAGCTAATTAACCTAGCGGAAGCTGTTAACAGGGGCTGTTTTTTCTATTTTTGCAGGCATGGGTCTACTCATTTTTTTTTAACACTGATCAGCTGTAGGTCGGCCCTTTGAAGCCCCGCGGCAAGAGTTTAAAGAGTTTTTTTTCCCTCTAGCCATCAGCGGGGATTCAGGAGGCAGCCGGAACTCAGGAGGCAGAATGAAAAATCGGGACTTTTTTAAAACGCCGCGGGACGCGGGACAAATTGCTCAAAAGCGGGACTGTCCCGCCAAAAGCGGGACGTCTGGTCACCTTACTCTAGAACAGGGGTATCAAACTCACATCGTCACAGCAGCATTACATGACATAGCGTGACTTTTTTTCCCTTCACTACGCATGGGCGTGGCCAGCACATGGCACATCTGGCCCATGGGCCGGGAGTTTGACAGCCCTGCTCTAAAAAGTACAGAGAAGAGCAACAAAGATGATTAGGGGATTGGAGGATAAAACATACAAAGATTGCAAGAATTGGGAATATCTAGTTTAATGAAAAGGACTAGTAATATGATAGCAGTGCTGTAATATTGGAGGGCTGCCATGAAGAAGGGCAGCCCTCAACTTATTTTTCAAAGCACTTGAAGGTAGGAAAAGAAGCAATGAGTAGAAATAATCAAGGAGAGAACCAACCTAGAACTAAGAATTTTCCTGACAGAACAATTGATCAGTGGAACTGTTAAAGCGAAAATCTACCTCGATACTCCCCTGGGATAATTGCACTTAATTACTTGCCTCCAGAAGTTGTGGGTACTTCAATACTGGAGGTTTTTAAGAAAATAATAGACAAATATTTTGTCTGAAACAGTATAGGGCACTGATGGTGAACTTTTTTGGTGCAGAGTTCCCAAACCAGAACGCATGCCAGAGTGCTGGAAACCCGAAGGCCTGGCTGCGATGGTGCACATGCCCAGAGAGGGCACTGCGTGCCACATTTCGCACATGTGCCATAGGTTCGCCATCACGGGCATAGGATTTCCTGCTTGAATAAGAGATTTGACTAAAAGATCTCCACGGTGCCCTCCGACTCTGTTATTCTGTTCTGTTCTGTATTTTGAGAGTGATTTTAGGTGGATCTCTTGCAAAACAGTTATGAATGAAATTTTTATTCTATGGCACACCAAAGAAATGTCAGATCTCTGATCTCTGCAGATGATGTGATATGTAGTGTAATGATTATTTTAAATAAATCTCATGAAAAAGAGAATCCACTTTTCAGATATGTGTTTTTGCTTCACCACAACCTTCTTTATGTGTATATGAATGTAGTTTGTGATTTAATGATTGTTTGACAGGTTGCAGGCAACAAGGATTCGTATGGTTTTATCTTCTTCCAGCTTCCTCTTAAATCATAGGAATGATTGTATTTTTAAAAAGTGGCCAATATTCCATTCCAGACATTTAACTATTCTAGCATGGTGACATCTTGTATCTTGTATCATTATATGATATGTCCTAGAAAAATATTTTTTCAACTGTGACTTCATAATATTGCCTATCTTTCATTCCCAGCTCATGAGTGAGTCAGTCTTATTCCTTATTTTGATAATTTTATTATCAAAAGAATAAGAACAAATACAACCTACAAAAGATGTAGGTTGAACATAAAAATATGAACATAAAAATACAAAAAAAGAAAAAAATATGAAAAAGTAAATAAAGAGGAATTTCTTTCACCATCAATTTCAATATTTAACACTACCTCTAACTATATCATATTCTTTCTTCATCCCAGAGCTCATATTTTACGTAAAAATCAAAATCCAAACAGTAAGACAATCTTACATCTGTGTATAAACCAAGGCAAAGAAAATGACCAAAACCAGAATTTTATGGTTTAATCACAAATGTAGACATGAAAGAAAGGTATTGGTTATATTTAGTCAGACAAATTAAGTATAATAATTTGATAGGGTAGAGGCAATGAGGGATAAATGCTGTAAATATTAAGCACTAATAAGTAAACAAGATTACAATAAAAGCCAATGGCAAGAATTAAGATTGTTGTGTTTACAAAATAATGTAAGTCGCCCAGTCGCTTTGAAATGAGATGGACAACAAATAAATTTCAAAATAAATGAATTAGTTTTCCAAAGCCAGAGAGAAGTAAAATAGTAGAACAGATTTTGTCTGAAGTTTAGAAACAAACAAAATGACAGAAACATAACAATAATTTGTAGTAAGCAGCAAAACATTTGCTGAGCAATGAAACAGTTGCTGGGAATTGGGCAATATATACATTTAAGAATAATTATTATATCAACAGTGGCTGGCATGGAGAAAATGAAGTATGTGGCTGTGTTGTGTTGTCCTGCCATAATATTCAACTTAAACATCTTTTTTTTTAAAAAAGGAAAAACTTTGGGGTACCCATGTCTCTCCCTTATGCAAGAGAGCCCTACATGAGTGGCTGTTGCCTATTCCCTGGGAAAGATGGTAGTCCTGGCATGAATGCAGCTTTAGAACCAATAGGAATACCCAATTGCTACAATATACATGATAACTGCTCCTTTGCAGATCAATGGGCCAAAGCTCACCCCAGCAGAAGGTGCATTCAAAACTCTGGTTGAATATGCAAGATCCTAAAGCTGCTGCCAGGAGATCTGAGTTAGAACTTGATAGTGCATGCAATGCATGCTGAAGAATGTGGACACCTGCTGGAACAGCTACTATTGCTACTTTGCAGGATAAACAGGCGCTGTGGGGCTATGACCCTAAATCTTGCCTGATTGCACATGTGGTAGTGTGACAAACACCAGCTGCCTGTACTGTATATAGTTTCTTGGAATCATTCCAAGAGGCTTGAAGAAGCGAGTCATCAAGGAAAGCAGTTCCAGCTCCGTGCTAAATATATACAACATGGGTGTTGGGCACGTCGATTTCTTCCGAATCATGATTGGAAAGCTTCAGCAGGTGAGCTAATCTCGAAATATGGCTTCTACATGCGCGGTGCCTCTATAGAAGCAGATTGCCCGGATTCGACGAATGCCAGGCTCTTGGCTGAGATGCTTAGCCCTTCCAGCGATATTGTTCGTGAACTACGTTGCAGTGAGAAAGCTCTGCGCTTCGACTCCAATCTCTTTCCAATCTCCACAGACTACACGGCAGCATCTCTCCGTGGCGAGCTTAAAAATCGGTAGTTTCATTCAGCCAACGGATCTAATCCTCGAAACCCGCGCGATCATCAAAAGGCAGGGCCGATACTCCCAACCAGACTGGTACCAGTGGGAGGCATCGCTCCCCCCGCTACCTTTCTAGAGATATGAATCGCAACGCCCCGATGAATGACGAGATGCAGCTTTCGGGCTGCCGACCGGGGAATTAACCCAGGCCTTTTCTCCTCCCCCTTGCAGGCTGTTAATCGGATCTCGCTCCGCCTTCACTCCGCCTCTCCAATGAAGCTGCTCTGGATGCCCGTGGCAGCCATCTTTGTTGATGTGTCAGCTTTCAGTTCCTGTGAGGGAGGCTGCAGCAGGAACGAGAGCAGCGAGAATGGCTCTGTACCCTCCCGCTACACGCACACCCACCCCGTTACGCATTCTGGGTCTTCGGTTCTAATTAGCAATGGGAGAGCGGCTACTAATGCAACAGATGCTCCGGTCCCCAGCCTCCTAGCAAACGGGTAAGCGCTTCCCCACTGGGTTTGGGAACATATTGGGAGATCTGATGAGGTTTCGGTCACAAAGAATGTAGAACAAGATAGGCAGGATAAGGGAGAGGGAGGGGTGCTCGGATAGCCGGCAGGAAAATCTGCTCTTGTTTAGAGGGGTAGATTCCCACGACTTGTTTTACCTGCTTGCTCCAGGGTTTTTGTTTTTGTTTTAATCGGGAAAGGTTTTCGACGTCAGACACTGATCATTCTACGAGGCTTCCTCTCTGCTCCTCCCGCGGAGCCCCGCGTAGGTTACTAAATGGGGTTCCATAGGGGCATTCCTTCTTTGCCCTCTCGTTCTCGTATGAAAGCACCCGTGGGCTTTTGTCATTTTTGTTAAATGTTGATGGACGGTTCGGTTCACATTGGATAAACTCCGATGGAGTTGTTCTACCAGGAAGTAAATGATAGAAAGGTCCTTCAAGGTGTTGGCTTCAAGGTCAGATGTGTAAGCAGTGAGGAATTTTATTTAATTCCTTAGGGGACTGATGCCTTTAAGGATGCCTTTGTACATATTGGCTGGTGCTGCCTCCTTACCGTTAGGCATCTGAAAGGTGTCAGGTGTAAAATCGTTTGAGGTCTCTCATGTTTCAGACTTCTGATGCGAACCCGTAGTCTCAGAATATAACCATTTTAAATCAAACCCACAAAGATTGAAAAAAGATTATGTGACTCGATTTCATCTGTGTTACTGCAGGATGCTTGTGAAATTTAGATTTAGTATTTAGTTTTGCAAAAGGCAATACAGGAATACATCAGCGAAAAGCCTTCTCTAGTTAAGGCAAAAGTCCTACCTGAAAAGCTTTGGCTACGCTATATATTTTACTTCATTGGTTTGCAATTAAAATATTTTCTCCAATAAATGTTCAATCTCAGTTGCATGACCAAAGGCATAGATAAGAAAAACCTTTCCCCTATGTTATTTCTATCTTCATTTTTCCTTATCAATAGTACTTAGATTACTGCATACAAAGTGCTTTTGGTGTCTTTTTCAGAAGATTTGTGAGCTTCATTATGTTTATTTAAGAGTAAATCCCACTAGGTTCAGTGCGATTTAGTGACAAATAAACATAAGCCTTTGTTATTATTTTGAATGTTGAGCTATGAACAAGGCATTTTGTGGCTTCCCTATTTAAGAATCAGGTAGCCAGATGCTTATAAAAGCAGGTGATATAAGGCTCAAAGTCGCTTGGAAAAGATCCCAAAGATCAATTTGCTCACAAAGCCATTCTACACAATTTATCCATAATTCCTGCCAGTTTTGCCATAGTGAACTTTCTGAACAGCTTTTGTTACAGGCTGAAAGTTGAAGAAATGTGATTTAGCATACTTGAGTAATCTTTTAAAAATTAATAGCTAAGGAATACAGCACCAGATTCTTCATTCTTGCATTTTCTTCCCACATTTTGTGTACCAGGGAAGGGTTTGTTTTTGGTGAAACAATATGCTTGGTAATTAGAAGTATATGACAGCCATATAATTTAAATGGAGTTAATGCTTCTGGGTAAAATTGACTTGCATTTCTTTGATCTGTGCAGTTGATACTTATTATCTGTGTGAACAAAGAGTATTATTCAGTGGGCTTGCTTTGATGATTTTTAAGGCTAGCTTATACAAGCTGCTCAGAACAAATGTAATTGTCTTAAATGACATTTCCTAATTATTTGAACAGAAAAGATATTCAAGACAACTCACAATTGTGTGTTGCACGTACACACGCACACACTCTCACACACACATAATTAAATACACATTTATTTAATCCATAGTAATAATAGTATAGCCCAATAACCAAGTCATTTAAAAAGTCTCATGTATTTATTTTATATAGAGAGAGAAATTGTATTTTTTAATGGACCAGAATACATGGTGTTCTGAATCACTTATTCTATGCTGCCATTCCAAGCTGGTTTCTCTATATTCTGTTTTATTATGTTTATTTAATATGAATCCAATCAAGTTACAATTTGTTGTGAGGGACTGTTTTACCTTTATATGTAAGGTATATTGATTTCTGTGTACAGAGAATTCAGTATACAAAACAGTAAAGCAATGTTGTAACAATCACCCGTAGCTGACGATGGTGATCATTATACTGGTTGCAGATCTTAGTAGTCTGAAAGTCCTGAATTGATTTAGTATTAAACCCCTCAGGGTTTTTTGTTTTTTTTACTTTGCTGCTTACGGTAGTAGTTTTATGATATTACATGACTGAGAATAAGATCAGTTTGACAGGTTAAATGTTTATTTTAATGTTTGCCTTAGCAACAGAACACCATATGAGAGATAAAGTAAAATGACAGATAAAGTAAAAATTCAGTGTTAAAAAACATTGTAGGAATAATAGTAGAACTATACCAGATGTATCAAATTATTTTGTCAATAAGCTCTGTTTTTCTGCCTATTTCTATCTTGATTTATTGGTCACTGTTGTTTTCTCACATGGTAATGTAATATGTGCAACAAAGAAGACTTCCATTTTGAGCCTGTAAATCTTTTGACTGAAAGGTACAGATAGGAAAAGATAGGTCTGGAAGCATTTTAAATGTTATAAGATTTAATTATAATATATAGCCTTCTCTATTAAAAAAAAACCAAGATGTGATATTAAATCATAAAAAAGTGTGAAGGGCATATAAAAATGTAGATTACTAGAAGAATATAAATTAAAACACATGTTAAAGAGCAAGAGAAAATTTAAAAACAATACATTTATCTAAGATGTCCTAAAATTAGAATTTGCAAATGTTGCATTTTCTTCACCCATAAAATGATAAATGAATTTGTGTGGTTTACGTTTTCTTATCCCTTCCCCCCAAACCTGATGATTTATTTCTAATTAGGGATGGACAAGATACAATTATACTACTAATAATTATTGATACATATTTCAAATGTAACAATGATAGTCACTGTTATAATCACTGATAATCTTAAAACATTTTCTTTGAAAATTTACAGTAAATCAACTTTAAAATAATATTTTGAATAGATGGGTGCGCTTGCAGAATTTTCAGAACTTCAGTTTTGACAAGCATCCAACTAAGGCATTGAAGACAATAAGGCTCATCCATGCAAAGCTTGTTTTGTGTTTTCTTCTCTTTGCATGGACAAGCCAGTAACTTGGTGCCCCAGGCATCAAGGCAATAGATTCTGCAGGGCTGCAACTTTGCATGTATACTTGCCAAACAAAACAGAAATCCTGCTAGAATTTCCTGTTCCTGCTGTTAGCTTGTTAATGCAACATGGACATTGATCCTTCTTAGCATGATAAAGCCCACAATAATTTGATATACACTTCAAAGTGTTCATGGTTGAAATGCTTCTGGTTTAAATGGAACATTTGGCCCTTTGGTGGAATTTTCTGTGAAATGTGAAGATTATCTGTGAAGATAACTGATATATTCTCTTTTGGTGGAGTTGTAAAATCTAGATCTACTATAAAGAAGGATTTTTCTTGGGTTTTGCCAAGATATAGGTAGATATTTTTTTTGAAATTTCTGTATTTCTCCTCCCTTCATGCTCATTCACTCACTCCAAGACCACTATCTAGTGTTTTTAAGACAATGAGATCTCAATGAAACAAACTATGTAAGTAATACTCTACATGAAAAGCTCACCATTTTATTAGAGCTTACTATATACTAAACTGGAATGAGTGTACATTCATCTCACACTGTCCCAGAGAGCTTTATTATTCAAATAACAAGTGTTTGAATAAGAGTATAGATGAGTACCATGTTTAAACAAGGTAGAAACACTCCTGTTGTAGCATACTGTATATTGTGATCCCTATTGTCCATAGCAGTCGGTAGACATGATCAAAACTTTTTAATTTCACAACATATGGACAGACCTAACCATATTTCAGTTGGGAAATTGTGACCATCCTAGACCAAGCCAAGTCTAAAAATGCTAGGAATTTTTAGAAGCCTGGCACTCTGACAAATTAGCCATCAATAGACAAATAGGCATAAACAATATCTGCATACTGTGCAAAGGAGACAGTCAACAAGCCAGAAAGGGAATAAAAAGACCTTCCTACCCTAATCAACATCCAGATGAACATAGATTAATTCCAAGATTAACATCAGACCAACAGTCAAGAAGTAAACAATACCTCAACCAAGGAATTGCCAAACAATCCAACAGTAAACAGTCCAACTAAAGAACTTCCAAGACCACTTCCACGAACACTAACAGAGCAAGCAATTAGAATATAAACTAAGAGCAAACCCCACTCCTTACTACTACTGATGATATTATCTAGTTTGGGTAATGAAGTATCTGCAAGAAAAAGACCAAGTCCAGAAATATAAATAGTAGAGTTTCTTTTCCTATGAAAGAATTCCCAGAAAATTTTTTTTCTTATGGGCATTTTGACCTTAATATCCAAGTAGGTAGATCGAAAAAAGCAATTTGCATCATCTAGAATTACTGTCGAGCCCCGACAATAATGCCGAGAATTACCTTTTCCTATGCAACCATCTTCTTTTGAACTCAGGTTAAGTTTCCGGGCCTTGAGAAGGAGAGTGATGGTTGAAATTTTGGAGTTTCTTTGAGTTTTGGCATCAAGTGAAAATTTTAAAAGACTCAAATCCCTTTGACCAGAATAGCTGGAAAGGTTTGTGCATTTATTTTAAAGGTGATCTACTGGAGACCTGATGAAATATATTTCCATTCCTCATCCAAATTTATATTTCTAAATCATCGTAAAGAGTAATGTAACATAAAATATATAAAAATGGTCCTCGGCTTAATCTTAATCTGTTTGTTTAGTGATCATTCAAATTTCTAATGGCATTGAAAAAATTGTCTTCCACCAGCTAGAATAGCGAAAATGTTCCCTAGTAATTCACCGAAATGTTGGAAATGTAAGAATAACTATGGAACTTATTATTTATTTATTTTATTTATTTTATTTTATCATATTTGTATACCGCCCTACTCCCGAAGGACTCAGGGCGGTGAACAGCCAAAATAAAATACAAAGACATACAAAAGTTAAAAACTATTAAAAACAGATTAAATAATTTAGGCTCAAAAAACAAATTAAGACATCCAATTTATCTAAAAAACATTTAAAACCCAATTTAAAAGGGAGAGTTAGGCCAGACCAGCCTGTTGGAATAAAAACGTTTTTAGGGCGCGGCGGAAGATGCGTAAGTCTTGGATTTTCCGTATCTCTGGGGGAAGCTCGTTCCAGATGGCAGGTGCCCCCACAGAGAAGGCTCTCCCCCTGGGGGCTGCCAGTCGACATTGTTTGGCCGACGGCACCCTGAGGAGCCCCTCTCTATGGGAGCGAACTGGTCAGTGAGAGGCTACTGGTGGCAGAAGGCGGTCTCGTAAGTACCCTGGTCCTAAGCCATGGAGCGCTCTAAAGGTGGTAACCAAAACCTTGAAGCGCACCCGGAAGACCACTGGGAGCCAGTGCAGCTCGCGCAGGAGGGGGGTCACATGGGAGCGCCACATTGCTCCCGTCACCACCCCCGCGGCCGCATTCTGGACCAGTTGGAGCCTCCGGGTATTCCTCAAGGGGAGCCCCATGTAGAGAGCATTGCAATAATCCAGGCGTGAGGTGACAAGGGTGTGAGTGACCGTACGTAACGAGTCCCGATCCAGAAAGGGACGCAACTGGCGAATCAGGCGAACCTGATAAAAAGTCCTCCTGGCCACGGCCGTCATATGCTCTTCTAAAGACAGCCGCGAGTCCAGGAGGACGCCCAAGTTGCGAACCCCATCCTCCCAGGAGTACGCCCAAGTTGCGAACCCCCATCTATTATCATCTCTGGTGGACCAGAGGCGAAGAAATTCTGGGCAAAAGTTAAAAAGTGGATAGAGGAAATAATTCAGAATTCAATAAAGGGAGAACCTGAGCAGTTTCTATTAGGGATTTCCATAGAAAACTATACTAAGGAAACATATTATTTAATATTACATATACTGACAGCAGCCCACATAGTCTATGTGCAAAATTGGAAGAAAGAAAACTTACCATCAGAAGAAGATTTAATTATTTTCCTAATTAATTTCCTAATTAATTAGGAAAATCTTAGAGTGCACAGAGATGGACAAATTAACAAAAATCAAGGAGAAAGAGGATACATAATATTACAAGTGTGGTGTAGGTGGTATGAATGGTTGGAAAGTAAGAAAAATGAGAAAGGAATAAAGGAGAGGGGAGAGAAAATATTGAAGATCAAAGTACAGTCTAGACGAAAGAAAGAATGGTGGAAAATAAATCGTTGAATAAGATAAAGTTAAAATATGTGTGAATAGATGTAAATAGTAAGAAAGGATCACTTTGAAGTAGCTGTAGGGAAAAGTGATATATATATAAATGTTGTGTATTTGTGTCTTGTTTTAATGTTTTCAAAATAAAAAAAACTTTTTTTTTTAAAAAAAGAAAAAATTGACTTGCAACCAATCATTGCACTTATGTTTGCCACAGCATCCTCACAGACATGTGATCAAAATTTGGGCGTTTGGCAACCAGCGTGTATTTCCTATAGTTGCAGCATCCCGAGGTCATGTAATTGTCATTTGCAACCTAACCCAGCAGGTTTCCAACAAGCCAAATCAATGTGGGAAGCCAGGTTTGCTTAACTACCGTGTGATTCATTTAGCAACTGAAGTGAACAACCATGGCAAAAAAGGACATAAAATTGGGCAAAACTTACTTAACAACCAACAAGCAATGGAAATACTGGTCCCGATTGTGGTTGTAAGTCACAGCTACCTGCAATAATAATGTGTTGTGAAATCTTAAAGCTTTTATCTGCTGTATTGAAGTACGATGGCCATGTAACTATTGTTTTGAATTAGATAATCATGTCTCTCTCTTCCCAGGTGGTAGGCTATTTTAAAAAAAAGAAGTTAAATACCAGAGTGCAGTGGGAAAACATACTTCTCTGATTGGAAATCCAGAAGTTCTCTGGAAAACCTGTAAGAAGCTTCTGAAAATAATATTAATTGGTTTAATTTGTTCACATATTACTCAATTACGTATTACTATTCTAGTTATACTCACCATGATCAACTACTTGGTGAGGATATTACTTCTCTAAAGATGGTCCTTGTGCTAATATGGCAGAAAGTCTTAGGTCAAAAATATTCCATTTTTTTTGTTCAAGCCCCATTATTATATTAAGTATACAACTATGTTGCTTTGTTAGAGTGGTGTGATCATTGATCTGCTTACAATTACATTTACATTAGTTTTTATATGTGTACTGTGTAGTTAGTGCTCCTAAGATGTTAAGGCTGCAAAGGTTAGAGTTCTGGCAAATCCCTTGATAGTAACTGCAATTCCATAGTGTCATTTATGCAGAGTAAGGAAATGTAGTTGGACTAGAAAGGAAAGTTTGTTGATGTAGTTGCTAGTTTCTATGTCCACA
Organism: Pantherophis guttatus; assembly: GCF_059756535.1. Lineage (NCBI taxonomy): Eukaryota > Metazoa > Chordata > Lepidosauria > Squamata > Colubridae > Pantherophis > Pantherophis guttatus. Next base: position 53,573,318 of record NC_142068.1, on the reverse strand, counting down.
GTGGTATCTGAAATTAATATGTGTGTTTACAGCTGATATGATATGGCAGATGTTGGCTTTATTGTCAGGTACCTGATCTAATATAGAGCTTTGATATTAATCACTGCAATCTATGTAGAAAGAGAAGTTTTAAAAATGAAAAGAGCTGGGAAGAACTGATTTGTCAAACAGCTAGGCAGGGAAGTATCTTCAATTTTACTGAGGAGTTCATGTTTAAAACATGGTCTTTTCAGAGGATACAAAGAGATTTATCTCTTCATGCTGGCTTTCATGAATGGAATCATGTTCCTTCTTGATTGGCCACTGAATGAATAGACTGAATTTGTTAGGGAAAAGGAAACCTGCTTTCATATAAGTTGGCATGAAAGACCTTTGAAAGCAGAGGGATGGCAGTACTCTAAAATATGAAGCAGATTGGATTCTGTCATACTCTTTAGTTGGACTGCCGTGGCGCAGCTTTTGCTATCGTTTTGTAGTTTTTTCAGAGTGGCTGGAGTGACTGCCATCATCATTTGGTGACCTTGAAATTAACCTCAGAGATGGGAATTAATGAATAAAGTATGATGTCAAATAAATATATAAGACTGTGATGTATACAAAGAGAAGTAATTCTTTCTGCCTTGAATGCCTTGTTCCTCAACCACAAAATAGTGACTTGGTGTTATTGGAAAGTAAATCTCTACATATATTCCGAAGAATCTTCTTTCATTATGAAATGAAAGTCGGAACACCTATCTTAGCATTCTCTTCTGATGCCAACTTCTAAGGATAAGGGAAGCGTAGCTTTGTAGCTACCCATAAGGTTAGGACTGATCTTCTCCGTCTCACAACTAGAATATGTTAGAACCATGTGATCTAACATGAATAAAACATGGATCACGTAGAATGGAAAAGAAAGTTAGCCGTAGTTGCAAGTATATGTTTGTTTTCTCTCAGTACTACTTATATGCTCTACTCTGCACATAAAAGCCTCCTACCATTCTTGAAGTAGTGTAGGGTAGGATATTCTTCACAACTACCACAGGGTTGCCTAAGGATTATAGCTTTGAGCTTCTTTATATCACCGAGAAGTACAGGCTGTATAGCATAATTTTATCTTCCTTTCATTATTATTCTTTCCAACTTTTTAAATATATATGTGATACTACAGTTCATATTTATTATTTCAGTTTTCATAAATTCCTTGCTCCATTATTAAGAATCTATTTATTATAGTAATTTCTACATAATGATAAAATATATTTACTTGCTTTGTTCCAGGCGTTAATCCATTTTGTTATTTATTATCTCAAGGCTGGTCAAAATCCAGTGCACCTAAGCAGTTTACTGTAATTTTAATTGAAGTCTGTAACTAAGCTTTGGTCAAAGTACACAACTCTGTTCATTATAAAAGAATTCATGTAAGAATACCCAGGGCAAAAGATAAATAAGTTGCAATCTTACAGTTTGGAAAAGAGTCCTGAACTCTGTACAACTGACTTTTTATTGTGTGTATTTGTGCAATAAACTAAGAGTAAATCCTTGCAACAAACTCTTTGCGGAATGCAGACATTTATTTCACTGGATATAGCGGCTGTTTCACCTCTAGGAGCCTCTCGGTGCCATAAACTTTAAAAGTAGGAATGATAAAAGAAAAAGAAAAAAATTGTACAACTGGGAAAAAAACAAACTCAAGACACCAGAAGAAAATCAACAGAAGTTGGACAACTTACCTGTCCCAAGCCTGGGAAGGAAGATAGAGATCAAAGACTTTTAAAATTACAGCAGGATTGGAGCCATACAGCTCTTTTCCAAATCTCCAGATCATTCTGTGCAATAATAAATCTAAATTCCATGCCTATTGAGACACTTCTATCTTTTTTTATGTCTCAGAATTGTTGGGTTGTTTTTTTAATTTTTTTTTTTTTTGAGAGAGCTCAGATCCATTATTATGAACATATTTACAGTGAATATTAAAAAGAAAAAATTCTTCGAATATCTCCAGCCCACTTTGCTGTCACTTCATTGCCATTTGCTCCCCACCTTAGGTTTTTGAGATCTGCAAGTTTCAGACATTTCATCTTGACATCAAGTTAGTAAACTTGCTTCTTTTTAAATAAAATAATATCTCAACTAATTTGCATCAGCTTTGAGCCAGCTGGAAGGTTGCTATCTTTGCTGGAGGGATGATTCAGGGGGCTTCCTTGAATCATCGCCCCCACCCCACAAAGAAAGTCTCTTCAGAACTGGGTCAGGGTCACCTGGAAGAGGAAGAGGAAGAGGAACCTGGCTGAAGAGTTATTTCTTTAGCCTATGAGTGGTGGGAGGACTGATCTGAACTGATTGGGGATTTGCCTAATCCAGCATAGTTTTTCTCTGTTTTTATATTTGCCAATGTTTGATATTATATCATTTGTCCATATAAGCATGGCATGGCATTTCGTAGTTGTCACATTTCTTTTTTGCTGTTGTTCTGAGTCATATCATATTGTGCAAATTCATTCAGTTAAATTTTATTCGCTCATTTCTAAAATTAATTTTACCCCCCAGCCCTTGAATATTTGCAAATGTCCAGTGTGATCCTCAGACTGAAAAGTTTGAAGATTTCTGCTCTAGCTTAATAAAAAGAAAGATTGGGGCGACATAATAACTGTTCCAATATCTAAGGGATAGAGTGGGTCAATGTATTGTACAAAGCAGCTGAAGGCAGAACAAGAAGTAATGGATGGAAACTAATCAAGGAGAGAACCAACCTAGAACTAAGAAATTTCTTGAAGGGAGAACAATTAATGAGTGGAACAGCTTGTCTTCAAAAGTTGTGGGCACTCCATCAATGGAGGCTTTTAAGAAGAGATTGGACATCCATTTGTCTGAAGTAATTTAGGGTGTCTTGCTTGAGCAAGGGGGTTGGACTAGAAGACCTCAAGGACCCCTTCCAGCTCTATTATTCTGTTCTGTTTTAAAGAGGGACACTTTAAAAAAAAAGTCAAAAGATGGTAACGAAGTTACAAAAATCTTATATAGTTCGAATGCTTACCCATTACCACTCCCTTTTTTAAAGAGAAAAATATTATTTTAATAGTATGTAGAGAGTTTTAGAACTTTGGTAAGAATTACCTGCTGTATAAAACAGAACAAAGGTACAAAATAAAAAGAAAAGAATATAAATGAAAGAATGGATGTTCTCATTCCCTATGGCAGTGATGGCTAACCTTCGCATGTGTGCATGCCAGCACCCATAATGCAATGCATGGGCCTGGTGGCTCAGCAGACTAAAAGCATTGTGATTAACACCAGCTGTCTGCAATTACTGTAAGTTCGAATCTCACCAGGCTCAAGGTTGACTCAGCCTTCCATCCTTTCTAAGGTAGGTAAATTGAAGACCCAGTTTGTGGGGGCAATAAGCTGACTTTGTATAAATATACAAAAGTATGAAGGCTATTGCTTAACGCATTGTAAGCTGCCCTGAGGCTCCGGAGAAGGGCGGCATATAAACCAAATTTTTAAAAAAGAAAAAAATGCATGTCCCCCCTGCATGCGCACGTGACCCCCTGGGCGACCCCCTCTCATGCGCTCGAGGGGTGGGATTCAAAAATTTTAACGACCTGCACCACAGCCGGGGGGGGAGCGTTTTCACCCTCTCCAGGCTCCGGAGGCTTTTCTCGAACCTCCGGGAGAGTGCAAACAGCCTCCCCAGTCTGTTTCTAGACTTCCGGTACTTCCAGTAGGTCCATTTTTCACCCTCCCCAGACTCTGAGCCTCCTGCATGTGTCCCGGCGCATGCCGAAAATCAGCTGGCCGGTGGGAGGCATGTGCGTGCATGCGCAGTGGAGCTGAGCTGGGCAATGGCTCACGTGCCTGCAGAGAAGGCTTTGCGTGCCAGCTGTGGCATGCGTGCCATAGGTTCGCCATCCTGCCCCTATGGGTTCTGGCTCTATGCTTTGAGGCTATTTTCTTCAGTCACTCCAACGAGTGATGGAAAAAAGATGCTTTTTCTCATTTAATAGATGTTTAAGATACATAGTTCCTTCAGACCAATTTAAACTCCTTGGTTAAGAAGTCTTCATTATGTATATATTTTTATATTTTATATTTCATTATGTATATATTTTTATATACCATTCAGCAACTTAATTTAAGATGTATGACCCCAGACAGTTTAGCAATATAATATAGTACAGCCTCAGCTTATTTTATTTTATTATTTTGTTTTATTTTATTATATGTTTATTTTATTTACAAATAAATCTATAGCCTTTTCTATAAAATCTATTGGTTTTTTATATCTGGATTACATTATTTTAAGATTCATTTTCAAATATTTCCAATTCAGTTATTCCATGTGTAAAAAATGATTGGCACTAAATATGTTTCTGTAATATTCGACAAATATACTTGTTTCAAATCTACATTTGGAGATGATGAGATGGTATTTAATGTTTCTGAATATTTTTCCAATAACTTTTGATGGTGCTATCTAACATGAATAAGTGGAACAACTTTTAAAGGAGGTGTTCAACTCTACAGGAACTTTCCCTAACTAGAGCTGAGAGCTGTCAAGATGTAGTCATATAATGTATGTATAATATATGCTGGAGTCCAGCACTCTTGGATGATAGCTATGGTATAGTCACTTTGCAGTGAACCTGTTTAATGTTTCTATTGTAAGATTTTCCTCACTTTATTAGGAATCATTACATTTTATTTTAAGAGCAGGAATAGTTCATGATTATCGGTGATATACTGTACTATGAAAGCAGAATAACTTGATTTTTCATTGGGCTTGGAATAGTTTTCCTATACTGCAGATCTTGTGTTCAAGCTAATGGGAAATATAATTCTTCAACCCGTGCACTTATATCATAAGGCAAGGAAATTTGTGTTGTTAGCCAATCCTGTTTTGTTCATAGCATTAAAGAGCTGGCTGTAATGCATCCTGTTTACTTTGTTCTTTAGACTTTTTAACACATTGTGAAATAGGAAGGGAGGAAGAAACCTTTCTGTGGCCAGTACTCAGATATGGAGTGTTCAAAGAGATTTCATATTTGCTGTATTTATTTTGTCTATTCTAGGAGACATAGACTTGGCAGCTGTCAAATCAATGATTTCAACATTTTCCTTTTGTATCAGCCCCAAGTATGTGTTTATGCAAGTAGGGAGAGGCAGGTTTTGGGGTTCAAGGAAGACCAGTTGTGTTTAATCATACAAAATAATGACAAGATTGCTAGCACTTTGCATTATTTTACATATTCACTGTTAATAATAAAAATATAGTGTTTCTCATCAATATATGGATAATGCATACAAGGTTTTCTGAATTTTCAGTGTCTAACATTTTGTTTTAGCATCTGGAACTTTACCGTGTGCAATACAAACCAAGGAAGTCAAGGTTCAGTGGTAAAAAAAAAAATCCTAAGCTTCATATTACTAATTATTAGAAGAACTATATATTAATCTGTTTTACAACTATCTCTTTCTTGGCTTATTTTATATTGTATTGTGCCAGGTAAAAGTCAAGTCAAAACTTTTTTGTGTTTTGGCATTGGAATTGGGTTAAATTTTTCTCTCAACTTTGATCATTAGGAGTTTGAATGTTTTGAACAAGCCGAAGAACATACCCTGTTGGGGTCTTCCTTGAAACTCTTTTGAAGAGACCTGCCTTCTTCCTACATACATATACAGTGCTTTGGGGCAGGTAGGAGACGGATAGTGTTGAAGCCATTTGGCAGCGCTATTGCTATGTCTCCTGTGTTAAAAAAGAAGCAGCTACCTAGGAGCTTCACCATGGTCCATTTGCTGAAATTGAAGCAGCAATTTTAGATCCAGATATCCCAATCCTGCAAAGGAAGTGGATAGGTTGATAGGAAGAGGCTGAACAGGCTTTTGGGCAAGCATAAATTGCTTAATTAGCACAGTCAGGTAAATTGGACATGTATCCAAATATGGTAGTTATCCGGGTGTGGATGCTGCTCTCACCACCATGATGATTTCCTGGTTTGAATCATATTTATATAAAAAGGTGACAACTATGATTGGTTAGGTCTGTGATGGCGAACCTATGGTAGCCATATCAGTTGCATGCACGTGCCGGCCAGCTGATTTTCGGGCCTTCTGGGCCCACCAGAAGTAGGGAAACAGGCTGTTTCCTGCCTCCGGAGGGGCTGGGGGGGGGGAAGGCCTGTTTTTCTTTCTTACCTGGCTCCAGATCCCCTCTATGCATCTGCGGAGGGCGAAAACAGCCTTTCCCACTCCCTCGGAGGCCCTCCAAAGGCCTGAAACGGGCCATTTACCAACTTCCGATGGGACAGGAAGTGACGTTTTTTGCTGTCCCCAGCCTCCAGAGACTCCTAGAGAGGCTGGGGACAGCAAAAAACGTCACTTCCTGTCCCACCGGGAGTTGGGAAATTTCAGGCCTTTGGAGGGCCTCCGAAGAATTGAGAAAGGCTGTTTTTGCCCTTCCCAGATAAATAGAGAGGATCTGGAACCAGGTAAGAAAGAAAAACGGGCCTACCAGGCTATCACGTGCCAGGAGCGTGGGCGGGGAGATGAGAGGTTGCGCGTGCATGCATAGGGCAGGGCGCATAGAATTATTGGTGTGGGCACGTGCATGAGTGACCCTCTCCCGCCCCGCCCCCTCTCCTGGCACGCGATGGCAAAAAGGTTAGCCATCACTGCCCTAGGTAATATGGGTTATTTATTTAATTGGCCAATGAGTTGCATACATAAATGTGGTTGTTCTTTTTATTCTTCTGGTTAAATTGTGTCAGTATGTGTGATTATGGGCTATCAAAAGAGATTAAAAGATTAAAAAGTATCTTCATGTCTTTCAGTTAATAGAACTAACTAATGTTCAAGCAATGCCATAATATTTAAAAATCAGCAGAATATACCTGAACATAGATTATAGTACCTCTTGTTTGTCTATATGATAATATGGATAATTTTATTTCTAGATTCTTGGTGGAAAGATGGATGAACACTTACCAGAACAGCACACTACTCCAAGGATGGTCAACCTATCAAAGACTGGTAATGAATCTCCCATTTTACCAAGTGTTGAAGAAGCTGACAAAAAGTATGATATTCAGGATGATGTACATATTGCAGACACAAGATGTGAAAAAAGCACTTTAAGCATAGAAAATAAAGAGTTAATACTGGATCCCACCTTTTCATCTATTGATTTAAATGAGGATGGAGATGTAATTGAAGCACAACCTGCTCCAAATTTTAACAGAGACTGCTGTGAGTTAAAAGTAAAAGAATCCAAGGAAGCAGATTGCTTGTCCAGTGAACAAAGTGAACAAAAGGTTTTGAAAACAGAGGACAAAAATCAATCCTTGACGGACCTATTTCAAGATCATGTGAAAAGACCTTATGGGGTCTGTTCAGAGAGCCCATATGACACGGATTACACTAAGAACCTTATCTCAAATCTAGAGAATGCTTCCTCTCAGGAGGCTTTGCTAGAAGAAATTGAATCTGAGCTCCTGTCAACAGATTTGTTGAAAAATCCTACACTTTCAAACGGAATATGCAATACCAAGGCTACCTTGGCTGTATTTGAAAAATGCATTCAAGATAAATATTTACAGCAAGAGCACATAATAAAGAAGTGAGTACTGTGTGAATAGCTGTATACTGCCTCTTAAACATTTTTGTGGTCTGTAATAGATTTATGGTCTGGATAGCCATAATGATATAATCATACTGAAACTGATAGTTGGACAAATATTTTTGAAATTTTGAGATCTAGGACTCCCTTAAGGTAACTCTTTGGGAATGCGAATGCCAAGTTGTTTCTTAATCTGCAAGAATTGGGCAATGTCAGCCCAATTTCTGTGTTAGTCATATTTTTCAGTGTAATTTTTGCTGATGAGGAGATACTTTGCATTGAAAAGTGAAATAAAGAATCTTCCATTGTCAAGCATTTCCTTTGCTATGATGGGATCCTAAGTACTTGATTAAGAAATAAATTGTAGTCTAAAACCACAAAGGCTGCCTGAAATTATGCAGCACCCCTGCTAAGATGCATTGTCATCAGATGGGACAATTAATGTAACATTGTACATCAATATATCATGGATATTTATTTTTACACTAAACTTGAATTAAGGTTAGGTAGGAATAATTAGCTATATAAGATGAACTTGCAATAAAAGGCATAACCAGAAAGAATTTAGTTTAACATGAAATGAAGCCCTTTGCAAAGTCACCATTATATCTTCTGTTTTATATTAGAGAAAAGTTGCAGTTGGCCAGTGGAGCTTCATAGCTAATTCTTAGCTATAAAATTACCTTTATCCAAAGGTTGAAATGATACTGTAGAAGTAAACACAACAGTTGCTAAAGCATAGCAACCAAAATACAACACACAGTTCGCCTATCAGAATTTTGTCAGTTGACAGGGCATTTGTTGTTGCATAGTAGCATATACAAAGTCAACTGAAATCTGTAACAATTGTACATTTTTTAGACATGGTTGCAAATTTAAAATAGAGACACTAAATGGTTATTGTGATTCCCTATGAGCATATACTTCATGAATTTTTCAAGGTAATTGGATCCAAGAAGATTGATTTATTTTTATATCTTAGATTTGACTAACCATCTTGAGTCATATATTGAGTGGTAGGTATATAAATTCATTGAATATAAATAAATGTTCTTGGATTAATCAATGTATTGCTACTTATACCTGAAGCACTTTGCAGAGCCCGGGTAGTGAACTTTTTTTATTAGGCTTATCAAAGTGTAAAATATAAACGAAAATGAAAATAGTGCAAAAATGGGGAAAGGCAATGGGGAAAGAAAAAGATGTAGGCTAAAGGGGGGAAAAGAAAGAATAGATTTTTTTTTTAGTGCATTATAATAACATCATAACATTACAGCTTCAATTTTTTACTTTTACATACTAATATGTACTAGCCATTCTATAACAACAAACTTATGTAATTACAGAACCCAAAGTCAACCCAGATCATGACCTTTTGCGAAGCAATGCAGGATTATTCTTCTTCTTCCTTTTCCCCTTCCTCTTCCTCTTCTTCTTCTTCATTGCCTAATAGTTTTGATAATTTCGAAACATGTTACCTTTGCCTTGAATATAGCTGTTCTAGATACCCAGGTTGTGTTGATTGGTTATATGACTTTCTAGCTTTTTCTGTCCAGACAGTTTCTTTAATATACATAAAGGTAGTGCTCAAGTTACAACCTCAATTGAGCCCAAAATGTATGTTGTTAAGTGAGTTTTGCCCCCATTTTACGAGTTTTCGTGCCACACTTATTAAGCGAATCATTGCACTTGTTACGTTTTTGGTTCATTTTCTTAAAAGTGGTTGAATCTAAAAAGCAACTTTGGTGTGAAGATAGCAATTAAACTGGGTTCTTAATGTTCTCTGAGTGTGGCTTTCTTCTTGCAAATGTTTTGTTGTCACACTGGGTAACATTATCAGCACTTTGACATGGAAGAGATACAGGGTGTATTACCAGCCTTGTGTGTGTGTTTGGGCTGGATCAGTGGTATTGTTTCTTCTTTGATTGGCAAGCTATTGTCTTGTGCTTGTAGTGATTAGGTGCTGGTTCGATACTTATCTTGGGAGTTGGTTAATGAGGATGTGGTGTGGCCCGTCTGGCCCTTCCTTTGAGCTTTTGTTGTTGCTTTTGAATTTTGAAAAATAAATGGAGTTTATTTCTATATTCCTGTTAATTGTGAATTTGTCAGAGTGCCAAGCTTCTAAGAATTCTCTCACATGGAATTGAATTCACAAGAGAGGAAGGAAACAGTGACAGGCTACCCTTCCTAGACATATTTTAATAAACAAAGAAAATAATGCTAACTGTAAGACCAAGTGCATCATAAAGCAATCCCATTTTAATTGAGTACTGAACTACCTACAGCACAGAAAAGTTCATAACAACAGATGATTGTCAAAAATGATTGTGGTAACCTAGAACTCCAGGAAGGAGAAATAAATATACAACATGTTCTAATTAAATGGATACTCTGCAACTTCATTTTTTTAAAAAAAGCCTATTCATGCAACCAACCAGAATGCTTTTCCTTGAAGGTTACAATTGGCTCTATGGCTTCTGTTTTTAGAGGCCAAGTCTTCTTTACCAGGCTTTTTATCAGGCCATTTCAACTTGTGGGAGTTTAATTGTATTTTATTGCTTTGGGGGAAGGGCGCCACAGATCTTAAATAAATTTCTTGGTCTCTATAGTAGTTTCAAAGAGGACAAGAGGACTGGGTTCACAAATGTTCACCTTGCCTGATCAATTATTTTAATTGTTTTAATGGATAGATTGATTAAAGAAAACAAGAAGCATCAGGAACTAATTTTGGACATTTGTTCAGAAAAGGACAACTTAAAAGATGAGCTGAAGAAGAGAACAGAAACTGAAAAGCAACACCTTAATATAATTAGACAGGTAAGAGTTTTATGCTGATCCAAGTTTCTTCAGGAAACATTGTGTATTTCTATTTATAGTTCTAAAGTGATGTTCAGAAAATTAGATTTCAGATTAGTCTTTCCACAGTCTAAGATCAATTTTTTTTTTCCTGATGGACTAAATTGCAGTGATTTTTTTTTCAATTGCAGAGCAGGGTTTTCAGAAAGGAAAGGAAGTGACAATTCATCAGCCTTGCTGGACCATATTTAAAATGATGTTTATATGCTTTATTCCTCTCTCTTCCCATATTGCATGTTAATGGTTCTTTGCTTTCCAATCGGTGGTTCTGAAATTTCTGAACCCTCTCCAGCCTAGATCCTATATGGATATTCAATCTGTTCCAAAACTATTTTTTTAAAAAAATAATAATTTATTGCTCAATAAGTTATCGCTGCAGAATTTCTCAGATACAAATTGGTATGTTGGTCTCCAGTTTTTAAATTCTTAGGTTTAACTTTTTTCTAAGGTATATAAATGCAGAAATTATGATTTCTAATATGTCAGTTTTTAAGATCTTTCTTCAAATTTTACAGATTATGTAATTTACATATACCTATACATACTGGCATTTGTTTTCTTTTACAGCTGGAAATGAGAGTAGAAGACCTCCAGAAAGAAGCTAAAACACTTAAAGATAAACTTGTATCTCAGGATGCTGCTGCAAAAAATGCTATACAGCAATTGCACAAAGAGATGGCCTTTCGTACAGATCAGGTAATTAATCAGGTGATAATTTCCTAGTTTAGAATGTACGCTATTTTGACCCATCACATGTTTATATTGTCTATTCCAGAGTTCCCCAACCTTTCTGGGTTGGTGGAGGTGGGGGAGGGAGGTGCCTTTACGCACGCATGTGCACATGGGAATGGGGCTGCGAGCGCGCGCATCACAAATAGGGCCATGAGCATGCCTGCGATGCAAACTGGGCCATGAGCATGTGCGTGACCCTAGTGCGAGTGGAGTTGTGTGCATGCGCACACACTTGCATGCACTGGCCAGCCACTCACGCAGCCCACAGGTTGGGAACCCCTGGTATATTCTAACTTTGCTGGGAGCCAAGTTAATAGAACAAGTTCCTCCCAATTTTCTAGGAAACTATGTATTTTGTAATCCTTCAATTGATTTTTTTTTTTTTTTACTTTCTTTGGAGGAGAAAATAATATTTGCTCTCATGTCTAAAAGTAAACTTGTAATATTTGGTATTCTAAGGCAAACAAGAAATGTGAAGAAGCCCGTCAAGAAAAGGAAGCTATGGTCATGAAGTATGTTAGAGGAGAAAAGGAGTCCTTGGACCTGAGAAAGGAAAAAGAGATCCTTGAAAGAAAACTCAGAGATGCAAACAAAGATATTGAAAAACATACTAACAAAATCAAGCAGCTTTCCCAGGAAAAAGCAAGATTGCACCAACTATTCGAAAGCAAGGTATGCTATTTGCATTGATGTTCTTTTGGTAGTCACCTTGAATACAAAAAAAAGAGAGGCAAAAATGATGATACCATTTAGTTGTTTCTTGCACATGAAGTGCAGAAAGAAGTTAAAATAAAATGAAGCAGAGGAAAAAAGTTTCAGTATACATATTATATCTATATCTGTGATGAGTTGGATTCTTTTGGGACACTTAAAGAAAACAATTACCATGAATGGAGGAGCTTGCCTAAACCCAGACTGATTTCTATGAATTAATATGGTCCGCCAAAGAACTACTGATTACCCAGAATTCAAGCCATGGGAATATTTTTAAAGAAAACTATGGGATTCAGCTATCCACCACTTGAGCCTTCTTAAACTTGTAGGATGCTAGCTTTATATCTGTTTTTTACCTACTCATCTGCCTAGAGTACTTACCTACCTACCTAGTTTCTCACAAAATAAGACATCCCCTGATAATAAGCCCAATCGGGCTTTTGAGTGTATGGCAGTAAGGCCAAGCACTTATTTCAGGGTTCAAAAAAATATAAGACGGTCTTATTTTCGGGAAAACACAGTACCTATCTGTCTATTTGCCATAGAGTACTTACTCACCTACTACCTTCCTACCTATTTGTCATTAAAAGAATCTCAGGAGAAGAGCAGAAAATTCATTACAGCAAACTGCCAGCCAAGTATAAAAGGAGATGTATATCCACAGTCTTCAAGCATATTGACATTCATGACATTATATTGCTTACCTTGATCTATTATGCAAATAAATAATATTCTCAAATTGTGTATTTCTATCTGTGTTACTTTCTTGAGTATTTTAATTTTTCTTAATTTATGGAAAAAGGAACTAAGTCTAGCTCCCTATAAAATATTGCTGGCAATAAGACCCTATTGTTGTTTATATGTCATGTCTATTATAAGATAGTTTTCTTGACCCTCTAATTTTATTCAGGCAACTAATATTTTACAGAATTAGAACTATTTCACTATAAAACAAAGAAACAATGCTATGGTGTTGTAAAGCGATAAGTTGAAAAAGGAGTTACTTCATACTTCCGTTGCCTGATCACTTTTCTGTATAGTGAGGAATTTGCTGCCCCCAAATGGTGAAATTTGAATTAGGTGTAGTCTAAATTATGTTTAAAGGCATGTTTATATGTGAGGTTAAAAGTGTTTGTGCTTTTAACAAAGGAAAAGCCTAATTGATCAGAAGGCTGATTTGCAATATTTTTTTCAGTGTAAGATTTATTTTTTGTAAAATAAAAAAAAAAAGGATTTACCCAGTGGAGATAACTAAAATCAAGGTGAGAAAAAAAAAAGAAAAATAGCAAATGCTTTAATGAAATTGGATGTGATACCATATATAGCTTTGACATTAGCATCAGTTACTGAAAGAGGTGGCAAAATTCAAGCAAAGACTAAATGGCCACCTGCAGAAATGCTTTAATTCAGGGGTTCTCAACCCCCGGTCCATGGATCGGCAGTGTGTCCACAGCATGCCAGCAACTGGTCCTCGCAAACAAGTGAAGCCCCAGGCAGCATGCAAAACCACGCCCACTCCGGTCCGTGGAAAAACCTTTTTCCATTGAACCAGTCCCTGGTGCCCAAAAGGTTTAATTAACATTTATATGATAAGTTAAACATCCACTTCCAATTCTACAATTCCCTGATTAACATTATAATATCAATCACATCACATTGTACATTCAAGTCCTTCAAGGAATTAATATTCCATTGTCAGTAGATACAGACAGGTAGATTTCTTAAAAGTCAAAAAAATCCAATTATTTTATGCTCCACTTTGGTTAAACCATTATGATTACATTTATTGTTTGCAGAATGGTAAATTAAACTTTTTATTAGTCCATAATACTCAATTAACCTCAGTATTCTAAAATTATCCTTTATAAAGGAAAATGAAACCACCAGAATGTCACGAGATATTGAAAAATTAAAAGAAGAAGTCAATTCTTATGTGATCAAAGTAAAATGGGCTCAAAACAAATTAAAGGCTGAAGTGGATTTACACAAGGTCAGTATGTTTCATTTTATAAAAGACCTCTGAGGGTTTTAAGATCATCTGCTTGTGAAGGAATTTGTTGTCTAATTCCTCTATTTAATTTTTAAGTTTTTATGTTAACTGAATGGATACACAACTTTTTGGGGGGATCTTGGGTCTTTACTTGGGCCTTTTAAAATAAGATAAAGATACTTGAAAATAAGATAATTTAACCAATTTGATCATATTAATTTCCATGCATTTATTTTTATTTTTTATCGGTGTCACTTTAAACACTTTGGACAAGAAGATAGATAATGACAATGGGAAAAAAAATTCTACATGTGTGGCTTTGGGTGCATCACATTTGGGAGCTTCTCATTGAGCCCATCTGTTCCACCATGAATTGAAATAGAATGCTATCATTTCTGTGTGGATTTTAATTTACCAATGTTTTCATTTAAATTACTGTTAGTAATTATTAAATCATTTTCTAGGAAACCAAAGATCGTCTTAAAGAGGCAACAGCAAAGTTAACTCAAGCCAAGGAGGAAGCTGACCAGATACGAAAAAATTGCCAAGAAATAATAAAAACATATCAGGTATGATCTAATTTCACTTTCATATAAATCTTTTCTTGCAATACAGAAGGGTAATCATTCTGTCTGAAACTCAAGAGTGATGACATAAAATACACACATATCACAGTTTATACATGATGATACAAAAGATCATGATAATTTAATCTAATATAGACTTGATCCCTGTGCCAAATAGTTATAACAATGTCATATGTTGTCACTAGTTCATCTTTTCTCAATATCTAATTATTTTCTTAAAATAGGCAGTTTTATATCCCACCTGGGCTTCTCTGTAGAGAAACTGGCCAGTTTCTCTACAGAGAAACTAGACAGTATTGCATTCTTTAAAAAAACCTTCATTGTTTTTTTATTAGATTTAATAAAAAATTTTAATAAAAAATTAGATTTCATTAGATTTAATATTATTCAATATTAATCAATAATAATATTCAAGTTCCTCTTGAGAGGAGCTAAATATAATTTTCAGGAAAGCCATACTAACTTATTTCCAGGAGGGCAGTCATCATCCATCCCACAGTGAATAAACACATGTTCTTGATTTAACATCTGATGTCTCTAAACTTGCTCACTTATTGTTGGAAATGCCGATTGCTCAAACCAGCTATATCTTTAATAGATCAATATATCTTTGGCTAGTCTAGAGAAAAGAAGAACTAGGGGTGACATGATAGCAGTATTCCAATATTTGAGGGTCTGCTACAAAGAAGAGGGGGTCAAATTATTCTCCAAAGCACCTGAAGGCAGGACAAGAAACAATAGGAAACTAAACAAGGAGAGAAGCTGCCTGGAATTAAGAAGAAATTTCCTATGAGTGAGAATAATTAACCAGAAGAACAGCTTGCCTTCAGAAATCATGGGTGCTTATCACCTGAAGTTTTTAAGAAGAGACTGGAGAGACACTTGTCTGAAATGGTATAGGGCCGTGATGGTGAACCTATGGCACGCGTGCCACTGGTGGCACACGAAGCCATATCAGTGGGCACATGACTATTGCCCTAGCTCAGCTCCGATGTGTGCATCTGATTTTCGTGCCTTCTGGGTGCACAAGAAGTAGGCAAACGGGCCATTTCTAGCTTCTGTGGGGATGGGGAAGGCTCATTTTTGCCCTCCTCAGGTTCCTAGAAAGCCTCTGGAGCCTGGGGAGGGCAAAACCTGGGGCTTCCACTCCCATCGGAAGTTGGCCAGCGGGCTGTTTCCGACCTCTGGAGGGCCTCCGAGGGGCATAGAGAAGGCTGTTTTTGCCCTCCCCAGGCGCCAAGAAAGACTCTGGAGCCTGGGGAGGGCGAAAAACGGGCCTACTGGGCCTACTGTGCCATTGCGTGCCAAAAGTGGGAGAGCGTGGGGGGCACTTTGAATTATGGGTATGGGCACACTCGCACATGACCACCACCCCCCGCCCTCCCCCCCGCTTTTGGCACACAACGGCAAAAAGGTTAGTCATCACTGATATAGGGTCTCCTGATTGAGCAGGGGGATGGACTAGAAGACCTCCAAGGTCTCTTCCAGATTCTGTTCTGTTCTATTCTTATTCTTGTGTCATAAATTTGCATATATTTGTCCCACTTTCAAAGAAATGTGCAAAAGGAATTTAGTCATTCCACAAAGTCCCACATGTTTAGAATGTGAGGGAATGTGTCATTCTCACTACAGAAAGTTACAAAGGGACTTTGTAACTTTGCTTATTTCTTGCTGGTATAGAAAGCAGCTATTTGTTTCCAAAGCTGACTTACTAAAACAAACAACTTTTAGGTTGACTGTAAATAAAAGAGACATAAATAAATTGTGCAACAAATAGGTTTTAGGATGGATATTTTACTGTATAAATTACATCATCAAGACAATTGAGATAATATTTATATAGATATAGGGTTCTGGAGAGGGCATTTAAGTCTGCTTCATAAGCTCATCTTCTATGTTTTTTCAACTTTTAAATTGTAATGTTGTTAGGAGTCTGAAGAAATTAAATCCAATGAATTGGACCTAAAACTTCGACTTACCAAAGGAGAATTGGAGAAACAATTGCAAGAGAAATCTGATCACCTAGAGGTAAAATGTATTACTTGCACCAGTTTTTGCTTTTTTGTAAAAATTAAATATTGCTGCTAGATTATGAGAAAAAGAGATTTGATAAAAATCACATCTAACAGGAAGACAGGTGAAAGTCATTTCTCCAAATTAAACAGAGATATGTCTTGGATTTTTTTCCCCTCTTCCAAAGGTCCATCATGCCAAGATAAAAGAACTTGAAGATGTGAAGAGAACATTTAAGGAAGGCATGGATGAATTGCGAACGTTAAGGACAAAGGTAAGAAAATGGAATTTAGTTGTAAGGAGGAGATGTCAAGGATTCTTTAACATGTGGTTGTACATATGGTTTGTTTATTTCTTGAAAGTATACAACTGTGCATCTCAGCATTGTGACCTATATTATGATAGATAGATAGATAGATAGATAGATAGATAGATAGATAGATAGATGATCATGAAAAGCAACACTTAAGTGTAGCCAAGGTTTTTAGTGCCCTAAATTGCACATGGATTGTGGGAGAGCAACCCCATCCAAAGTCAGAGATGGAAAGACTCCAGAGTCAAGAACCTTAAAACTACTGGGAAAGAACCTTGACAGCAAAATCCCTTGATGGATAACCCAAGGCAGAGATGTATGTTATTTAACTGTGTGCTGAGCATCAGCACAACTCAGCATCATCATTTGGATATTAAATAAAAATTAGGAGAGTAGCAAATTGAAAGGCAACCCATAATGCAAGGGTCTAATGCAGATGTGCTTCTCGAATATTTAATTCTTTAAATGTGCTTGCTTCTGCAAATTAGGACTTGAAATCAAATACGAAACTATGAACTCTAAAAGGTTTTTTCTTTTAGAGCTCACATGTGGAAGAATTAATTTTTCTGTGGAAATTAAGCTATTTCTGAAATTATAGTACAGCCGTAAATTCAGTGCAGTGCTTAGCTTCTTTGAGCTTAAATCCAAGGATTATCATAAAAGTGAGCCAAAGTCAGCCTACAAAGTCAGTGTTATAAGCAAAGTTAGGGATAGTGCAAAATGTGATATTCTAGGTTGCTGAAAAGGTATTCTGTTTTATGAACTATTTAATTTTATGCATTCCATATAATTATCATTTATTGGTGAAGTCCAAACATATAGTGGCAACCTTCATTTCCTATTCTTCTGTTGAAAAATGTGACTTCCCTGAACAACAGAGTCTTCAAAACCCTAAGAGCAGTTGGATAGCTTTATGCAATATTTCATTGTTCAAAAGCTTGCTAGAATACCAACTGCTAATGTGGATCTAATTGTTGCTATTTGAATGTTCACTGCTTCATTTTTCTTCATTCTTCCAAATCAAGGGCTGGGAAAGTAAGGGTGGAAGACTTAGTAGCCCTTTCTAAAAACGAAATCCAATTTCTAAATAAAAATTTATGCAATAAAGATGTAAATGCAGAATACTGCAGCCAACAATACAACATATTGCTGTGTTAATTGCACCTTTGCCTGGTGCTGGAAATACAATATTTTGATGTGCCTTATTGTGGACAGCATCTGTGATACCACTGGAGGGCCTATTCTCTTGCAGCCATACACCACTATTCAATATGAGAGAGCACTTGCCATAAACCTTAAGTTTCTGCCAAGGCCCAGAATATTATTTTCTTTGCACTTTTGTTTCTTCTAAAACAGGGGTATCAAACTCGCGGCTTGCGGGCTGGATGCATCACACGCTGTCCACGCCCATCCCCATTTTAGTGAAGGGGAAAAAAGTAGAGCTATGTCACGTGACAACAACACAACACCATGAGTTTGACACCCCTGTTCTACAAGTATCCACAAGATTACTTTTTGGGACTGGTGTTATTCAAAAAGAAGGATTTGTTTGTTTATTCATTCATTCAGTCAGTCATTTTTTATAAACCGCCCATCCATTCTTGATTGCTTAAGGACAAGTTGAGACCCACTTCACTGACCCATTTAATTACTTTATAATATGAATGGGTTTTTTCCAATTTGGAGGCCTAAAACCTCACCAGAAAAAACTCCTAACAAAGGATCATACATTTTCCTAAAGATGAATTCTTTCCTGTGTAGTCATAATGATTACATTTCATTAACAAGTTAATTCAGTTTTTCATTTCTAGAATGACCAGCTCTCATACAGTAGTAGTCCATTTTTTCTCTTGTAAAATTGAGGAGATTCAAAGCTTCTTGCTCAGTTTTGGATTAATTGTAATTTAGTGTTATGTCTGTATTATGAGTTAATTAAAATAAGGCACCTTATAATTGACAAATCACATTTGGCTTCTTTTGACAAATTGAAATTTATCAAGGTAACTTATTTTGTGATGAAAGTTTTCATGAAAGTAAAAATTTCCAAAATAGTTCTGGGATCTCTTGAAAGAGAAAGCAGCAAATGAGAAAAAAGAGAGAGTAGGCTGAATATTATCTAGCATGCATGTTCAACAAAATATTTTAATGCCCTGAAAAACTAATGAAACGTATTATATAAAATGCTATTGATGTTGATGAATTGGCTTTTTTTCTTTATTAGGTCAAATGTTTAGAAGATGAACGGTTGAGAACAGAAGATGAGTTATCAAAATACAGAGAACTTATTAATCGACAGAAAGCTGAAATTCATAATTTGCTAGAGAAAGTGAAAACTGTAGACCAGTTGCAGGAGCAACATCAAAGGTACAAAGATTAAGTTTGTAATTCTTTGTTTTATTTTAAACAATGGAAATACTTTTATATGTGGAGCATTCAATTTGAAACATTCTATTTGGTGCAACAAAATAACCTCCACATAATAAACAGTGGTTTTTAAAAATAAAATTAACTTAATTATGTAACATCACGAATACCAAGCAATACTTTGTTGCTGTTTAATACTGCTGCACCTGATATTTCAAATTTTATGTTCAAAATGGTCTGATTCAATCATTTTCAAAATGCTTACATGATATTTGATGCAATTTGTGTTTTAATATGAAAGAATTGAACTCAAACCAGGGTACTTCAAAGTCAGAATGCTATTGTTTAATATTTCTAAAATTTGTTGCAATGCAATGTAGCTTTGTGTTTAAATTGTTGTAATGGTAAGTTCAAAAGGGAAAAAATGTTACAGATAGGCTAATATTAAATATAAAAATGATTTATATTTTATATATAATTATTTAGGATTTTGTTATATTTATATAAACACATATGCCTTTATTCATGGCTATGAATTCTTGCTAGATCAGCTATTTGAAATGATATGATCACATTTTTGAAATAAGAATGATAAGCATTCTCTTTTATTGTGAGTGTTTATAAGCTTAAAATGAATAATTCTTAAAAAGTTAAAATCACAGCTCTTTTCAGTAACATTTGCAAAGATAAGTTTTATTCTATTTTATTGTACGTGTCTTAATAAAATCGATAATTTTATTAATAATATGCCACCAAGAGCCTTGGTGGCGTAGCAGACTAAAGCACTGTTAAGTAACACCAGCTGCCTGCAATTACTGCAAGTTCAAATCTCACCAGGGTCAAGGTTGATTCAGCCTTCCATCCTTTCGAGGTAGGTAAAATGAAGACCCGGTTTGTGGGGGCAATAAGCTGACTTTGTATAAAAAAGAACACTGCTTGGGGGAGGGTGAAAGCCCTACTAAGCAGGTATATACAAAAGTATGAAGGCTATTGCTTAACGCATTGTAAGCCGCCCTGAGTCTCCAGAAAAGGGTGGCATATAAATCGAACCAATAAATAAATCGAACCAATAAATTTACCGTAACATTTCTGCATATTTCTTAACATATTAAATAAAGACAACCATTATGTAATTGGAGAACCATCATATAGTTCACAGGTTTTATAATTTGATAATTGTCTGGAATATTTCAGTGTCACTAATTTCCCTTTGGATTTGCATTGTGTAACATAAGCATTTCTTGCCAATTAACACTGAAATCCATTTCCTCAAAATATGTTGTTGGACTAGTTGCAGTTTGAAGCTGGTGTGTAAATTAGAAGTGACTCCTGCCATCAAATACATTTTCCTTTAGCAGTTACAACTATTTAATTGCTATGAATCATCTCATGTTCAAATTATCTATAACTACTTGCTTAAGTAGGAAATAAATACCTTATATATGGAACACGTTTTCACATACCAAGACTTGGTCCAGACTAGTATAACTGGTCTGCTATTGTTTGATACATTTTCTGTTTTTATTGTCTGTTTTAACCAAAAGAAATTAGGGTGGGATAAGGGTACTAAGGAATGTCAGGCTGCAGGTGATCTGCGGGTATTGGTGGCATGTTTTCAGCTGTAGAATTTGTATTTGCCCAGTGGAGCTAAACCAGAAAGAGATCTTTGCTTGCTTGGTTTGCTCTCCACATTTTACTCTTTAAAATATATATTTGATTTAGAGATGAACAAGAAATGAACTCTTGGAAGGAAGAAGTGGATAGTCTGAACACTCTGCTTAGTGACTTCCAGAAGGACATAGATGGCAGTCGGAAAAGAGAATCTGAGCTATTGGTGTTCACCGAAAAGCTAACCACGAAGAATGCCCAACTCCAGTCAGAAACCAACTCCTTACAGATGCAGCTTGATAAGCTAACTTTCATGGAGAGAGAGTCTCAGAATCAGCTGGAGCTTGTTAATCAAGCAAGAGATGAACTGGTAAATCAAAGCGCTAGTGAAATATTTCTCCATAACCATTACCTGCAAATCTTGTGGTTGCTGTGAATCAAGGAGTATTCCCAAAGTTGCATTTGGTTCCTTCTAGGTGAATGTGATCCATTTTAAATGGTTTTCAAGCGAATCCTAGAGTTCAGTTTTCTCCTTATCAATAGGAACCATATCTTGCTTGCATTTCATTTCCATTTGTTCACATAAAGCATAACATGACAATAAACTTTAATTCCTGTGTGGTTGTAGGGAACTATGAACTGCCAAAGGATAATAAATAGTTAACCTGCAAAATGCAACTTTTGCTTTTAGGGTTTAGGATATGCGTTATGATTTGCAAGAGTTGGGAAGCCCTTGGTTTGAATCTCTTCCCATGGGAGATTATCCCTTTAAATGACTTCAAGCAGGCAGCAAATACATTTTTATTCTATATAGCGTTTACTAATTTTGGCCAACATTGGTTTAAATAAGACTCTTTAAAAGAGTCTTATTTTATGATGTCTTATTGCTTAATTTAGTTTTAATGTTTTCTCTTCTACAGTCCATACAGAAACCCTTATTAAAATGAAATAGTCATTCCTGAACCACTCTCTACAGGTTAAATTTCTACATAACAATTGTGTTTATTATCTGCTTTCTATGGTAAATCCATGTTGCCAAAAAAAACCCTCAAGGACCAATCTATTGACCTGGAATAAATTGAGTAGGACGAACCAGACAAATCATTCAGCAGACCAAACTCTGCAAGTTGATCTAGAATCTCTTTTATTTAAAAAAAAAAAAGGCCCAGTTTTTAAAATTATATACTGTGGAAAGGAAATGCTGATTATATGTCATTTTTCAGGCAAATAAATTGAAGAAGGAAGACGAGTTCCACAGAAACAAGGTCCAGATGCTAGAGATGGAACTGGCATCTCAACAGAAATCATTTGCAGACTTGAACACCAAGGCAGGGGAATTAAAAGATGAGCTCATGACGCAGAAACGAAAACATGCTGCAAATCTTAAAGATCTCACTAAGCAACTTCAGCAAGGTTAATATTTCTCAAACATTGGCTTCTGTAGTGCATATTTGACCTAGGAATTAAAACATCAGCTTTTCATCAAAGATCTTGTGTTTTGTTTCATTAGCACGAAGAAAATTGGATAACCTTGAAAATGGCAGTTGTGATAAAGAAGTCAGCAGCATGGGGAGTCGTTCCAGCTCATCAGGTGAGTTATTTTGCTGGGTTTGTGAGGAAACAAAACTATGCTAATGCTAATAACATAAGCTACAGCTGTAAAATCTGCCATGAAAATACATTCTTCCCCAGCAGTTGTTAAAAATTTCCTGCAGATCATGGCGTACTTGAATATGTACATGTTGCCCAATCCCAGTTAGCCAAACTACCTGTCTTTGATTTTTTCCTGAAAGCATAACGTTTCTGTGATCTTCCAGATCCAGAATAATTTCATACTAATGTCTCATGGGATAAACTTAGGCAAATTTGGAAAATCGTGTACTGCACAGCTATAAGAATGTATTTTAAAATACATTCAATAAATGTATTTTATGTATACAATAAAATACATTTTAAAAGGTCATGATAGTAAATGCAAATAATGTGTTACAGTCATAACACAGCTAGAACACTTCAATTTTCTATACTTGACTCACCTACACATTGTGATGAATTTTCCAAGTCTAGCTAATTTTCAGCCAACAAAAGCTGTACTGTGTGAGCTTCCCTGCTCTTTCATTCCTGAGATCACTTATTACTTTATGCAATTGCTGACACACCATTGCTGATATTTTAAGGGTAACACAAGCTGACTCTGCTATATTTTCAGTTCTTTAAGAATATCATCTTCATTTATCTGTAGACGATTTCATACCCAAGGTATTTCTGGTTGTCAGAAATTCTTTTTTTTCTTCTTTTGCTGACATGTAATGTTCTTTTGTTGTTGTTTTTTTCTGATTTCCATATCTCCGTCGTTCTGCCCAAGAGTCCCACAAAAAATTAGAGCCATATGTTCTTTATTGTAAAATGAATACAAAACAGAACAAATGAAGTCAGGGAGGTCTTTGAAAAATAGCTTAGTTTGCGAATTCTGCATGAAATGCAGTTGTGGTTCTGTGAGGCCATGGCGGAATACCTAAGTAATCCTTGAAGATTTTGACCTTCCATCTCTGTTTTTTTTTTTTTTTTTTTAAATTTTCAGAGATTCCTCTGAATAATATTTTGGTGATTTAAAACTTCTGTCTTAAAAGTTGGAGATAGGCAAACAAGGTTCAAAGTGTTTATGGCTGCTATTTCCAACTCTTTTTTATTTTTCTTGCCAAAATTAATTCCATTTAAAGAACTGCGACTTTCATGAATGTTGTTAGTTTCTGAACAGACATAAAACAGGACCTAATTCTGAAGATATACACTTGGGGGCGTGGGGGGGGGAGAGAATCAAAGGAATGGGCAGGAGGAGGGAGATTTTTCTTAAAACTGGACAATCCAATTAAGATGCACTTGGTTTGGCAGGGTCTCTTAATGCTCGGAGCAGCAATGAAGATCGTTCACCAGAAAACACTGGCTCTTCAGTAATAGTTGATCATTTTCCTGAAGTGGACAAGACTATCTTGATTGAGCGGATAGTAAGGCTACAGAAAGCACATGCTCGAAAAAATGAAAAGATGGAGTTCATGGAGGATCATATCAAACAACTAGTGGAAGAAATCCGGAAAAAAACCAAGTATGTACCTCTCATTAGCTAAGAAAAGAAGAAGGCACAGTAAAACCCTAGTACTGCCCACAACACATTTGTGAAGTAAAAGTTGAAATAGTGGTAGCCTTTTCCAAATAGCCCCAGGTATTTCCACTGTTTATTGAGTAAGGGAAAAGACATGTATGCTGTAAAAGCGGAAATTTCCATTTCCCAGCCTTATATATGAATTCAGTAAAAAGACTGTCTTAGTAATAAACAGAACTTGCCCTGAAATTAAATGAAGATAGCAATGATGACTATCTGTAGAAATATAACATTTATGTTTTGATGTATATAACATACTCAGTGCTGTTATGAAAAGGTATGTAGTTGATTCTGAAAATAGTCACAATAAACTGAATCAAAAGTAGTTACTTGCTAGAAAGTCATTAGCTTAAATTTATTCCTGCACTGTTCTTTCACTGACTTATTTTAGAGCTAAAACTCTTCAAGTTCATATAAAAATATTTGTGTTAACTCTGCCATTCAATATTCTGAAGTAATTGTGTGGCTGCACGTAATTGCAATGAAATGTTTAATATGTACCCTGGCAGAATATATCATTACAGATCTCCAACTTTGTAACTGCTAATTAAAACTTACATAATTCAAAGATCTGATCCTTAAAACAATATCCAATGTGGTAAAGTTTCTAAGAATTTACCAATTTAGCTCTATGGTGATATTTTGTCATTTGGAAACAGAACACTGAACTAATTCTTGCCATCTGGAGCAACTAAATGATGTTTGGTAGAAGTGATCACATGAAAC
This sequence comes from Pantherophis guttatus, assembly GCF_059756535.1. Lineage (NCBI taxonomy): Eukaryota > Metazoa > Chordata > Lepidosauria > Squamata > Colubridae > Pantherophis > Pantherophis guttatus. The sequence continues at coordinate 53,548,661 of NC_142068.1, read as the reverse complement.
ATTTTTTACAAACATTTTATACATTAATGGTAACTCTGGGACTATAACTTAGGCACAAACTTATTCCTTAGTTTTATACATTTTTGACTGAAAAGATACAATTTTTTTCATAGTTTCATGTTCTTTTCTTGCCATTGAATAAGCTATGATATATGCAGTAACTAAAGAAATAGTTGGGCAGGGATAATTTGAATATACAAACATGCTGTACAAAGAAAAGGGAAATTAATGATATTATGGCAGTTCACATATTACATTTTAACACATAGAAAGCTTTCTGTTAATCATTTGGCATATTGGACTGTGCAGCCTGCCCAAAAAGTTATATCCATGTGGTGCAGAACTTGACTGTTAGGTTCAGTGACCAGGTTCATGCATTTCCCTGAGGCTCCTTAGCCTGTAGTTTCCTTTGATTTGGCTTAGCACTATCTGTGAACTCATTCTCTCTAGTTTGCAAGCCATAAAGTATGCCACTGTGACTTATGTTAAACATATCCTTGTTTTTCATTTCGGATAGAGAGTTGCAATTCTATACGCATGTATATGGAGTTCCATTGTCTTTAATTAGTAGTGGATGCTAGAAATAAATAGCAGCCTGGCCCATTCTTCCAAAATTACAATACAGGACTTCCCATTCTTGACATTTTCAAGAGTCATGCTCTGGGTAAAGCGTAATAAATGGATTTTCTTAGTTAAGGTGTAAGACTGATGCAAATGAATCAGAACCTTCCCACAAGGGCACAACTTTTCTGTGACATTGTCTTATGTTACTTTGTTTTTTATGCAGAATAATCCAGAGTTACATTTTGCGGGAAGAAGCTGGCACGCTTTCATCTGAAGCATCGGATTTCAATAAAGTACATTTAAGTCGGCGTGGTGGTATCATGGCCTCTCTCTATACATCACACCCTGCAGACAGCGGACTCACATTAGAACTCTCTCTGGAGATAAACAGGAAACTTCAGGCAGTCCTGGAGGATACCTTATTGAAAAATATTACCTTAAAAGTGAGTATTAAAATAACACTCCACAATACACTTTATAAAATACTGTGCACCGTTTCACAGTAGCATTAAAAATTGCAGAACAGTGAAGAATACTATAGGGACCGTGCAGGAAAATGAACTGCGCGTTTGAATAGCAATTTCCATTAAGAAAAAAGACTAAAGCTACAGTAAAAGAAATTTGATTAGAATTAGGGTTTTTACTCTAAACACATGGGGAAGTAGTTTTCAGAACAGTTAGGAGAATGTTTTTTAAATTTGGGTATATTCTTGTTTTAAGCAAAATGAAATAAATATATAATTAAATTATTGTACGAAATGTTTAACAAAAGAAGCAATCATTATTAATTCCAAAACAGAAGCCCCTCAGATGTGTCTTTCTGGGGAGGGGGTTAGGTAAAATGGGAATTTCCCTTCAAGAGCACAAAGACTCTATCCAAGAAAGAGAATTTTATTATGGAGATTTTAACTGTACATGTGAGAAACTCTTCGCCCATTATTTCTGCTGGTAACAGGTATTCTAAGGAACTTTGTCCTTGAATCACTAGTCAAAAACCCCTCTCTTCACATGTAGGGCCCATGGCAATGTCAGCAAGTTTGGGCAATTTTACTCCTGTTAGAACTAAGAGGAATTTTTAAAAAGAGAGCAAGGACAAAATTAGGCTAATTCCTTAGTCACGAACTAGTACAAATTGAAATTCATCACCTCTATCCATTTCAGGACTAATCTGTACTTAAATGAATCTTCTCATGACTTACTAGATTTAAGGCCAAAATGTCTACTTTAAAGACTGACTGGAAAACAAAAGTTTCTCAATATATTTTTTACAGTTTTCAAAGTCGGTTCTTATTTATTATTTTAATGTTTTATGTGGTATTTTAATTGTATGACTATAAGCCTACTAGAATCTCCTTGGCAAGATGATGGCATAGAAGACTAATGATAATTAAAAAAAAATAAATGTCAGTACTGAAGAGATGAGTGTTTTAGCTTAAAAGATTATGGCCCCAGCTGTTACATTTTTTACTTTATAGCTAATTGAAATAAGAACCAGAATCACACTCTTTAATTCCAAAGGAACGTATGATACGGTATTATCTGATTGATGCTGAACCTTTTCATATAAGTCTTTATATTAATTAAGTAAGAACTTGGATTTGATAAGAAAATAAGAAACTCAGAAAAATTAAATCAGCTTTAACCAGGTTTTCTTTTCCTTGATGTTGCCATTTTAAATTTGCTTTTTAAAGTATATTTTATAGTACTGAAGAATTTGTTAAGGCATCTGAAATATTTTATTTTGTTGGTGTGATGATTAAAAAAACATTTATATAAGAGAGTGCCTCTTTTTAAAGAAATGTTTTAAATAATAGAGGTGTGGTGGCACAGTGGTTAGAATGCAGTACTGCAGGCTACTTCTGCTGACTCCCAGTTGCCAGCAGTTCGATTCTCACTTGGTCAAAGTTGACTCAGCCTTCCATCCTTCTGAGGTTGGTAAAATGAGGACCCAGATTGTGGGGGCAATATGCTGACTCTGTAAACCGCTAGAGAGGGCTGTAAAGCGGTATATAAGTCAGTGCTATTGCTAATAGAAATTGAATTCTTGAATCAGAAATGTAGAACAAATTATGATTATCACTTAATTCAGCAGTTTTGCATTGATTAAAAATGCATGACTAAGTGAATGCATCTTGTATCTTATATGTCTGTGCTGTTTCAGATAATATTCTTGAATAAATTCTGAATGTGTATATAGATCTATTTGAATTTAAATATTGGAAGCTCTGCTAACAATTTGTGTCTTCTTTTTTCTTCAAAGGATAACCTACAAACTCTTGGAACTGAAATAGAACGATTAATTAAGCAGCAACATGAATTAGAACAGAGGCTGAAGCAGACATAACTGAGACCAAGATCAGAAAAGTAGATATTCCAGCTTTGATGATTATATAAAATTGGATGGCCAGATATGTGTCATCAGTCTAACGAAGTTTTAACAAAACAAAGTTGACTGTGAACAACTTTGACTTGTCTGGTTTGCTTAAACAAATGGAGACCTTGAACTTTTCTGAACATACTTTCATCCATCACTGAAATTAGTCATATCAACACTTGCAGCTTCTTCTTGTTAGAGAGAATGCAACCACTCTGCTTTGTGCAATTAAAAAACCAACTTTTAAAAATGGACTAATGTATAAGACTGGTGCATTTGTTGTTGATATTTGTTTTGCAGAGTGAAGACGAGGATAAAAAAGGGTGGCTGTTGCATGTATATTAACCCCAGTGCCTTCTAGGGCATACATCTTTTTCTCCAAATATACATGCGTTCTTGGATATATTTAGATTTGTTATTTATAACATACATTGTGAAAAGACTTCATAGTACACATTCTTTTAATATACAGTTGAAAGATACAACAGGTATTTTAGAAACTTGACCAAAAACATTTTTTAAAAATCCCTTGAGTCCTCAGATGTGAATAATATCCTTTTTCTTTAAAGAAAGATCACCTTTTTTAAAAAAAAGATTGGGAAAACTCTACAGAGTATAGACGTAAGAGGTTAAAACTGATTTTGTATTTATGGGAAAACAAAATATAGAGTCATGAAGCCTTCAAATCTTGCAGATTGACTGCGTTCATTGAAATGGAAATAATTGACACTGTAATGACTGCAGATAAGCACAGGTGACATTACATATATCTGAGCAAGTGACTGATAAGATCCCATATTGATTGGAAAAGAAAAGGGGATATGCCCAGATATTGAAGATACTGATATCACCTCCATAACTATTTAACAATATTAGTCTAATTATACAAATAAGGATAATTATTCTTTATGTCCTCCATCATCATCGTCGTCTATGTAGCTTCGGTTGGGATAACAGCTACAGAATTCCTAGTGACCATGTTGGCTAGTTACTCTGTAAGGCTTTTTAAAAAGTTATATTTATATTCTGCCTATCTACCCAGTTTTGTGTAGCACCCAAGGCAGGTCATCCTGGTATGCTTGGAAGAAGATTGCAAGTGGACTGCCGTGGGAGAATAATGAGACAATAAATAAAGGAGCATGGCTTAAACCTGGAGATGAGAGCAACTATTGCAGTTCTAGGTGTGAATCATTAAATATAGTTCAGGCTATGAATAATGTTAAAAGAGAATCAAGGGTGTTGTGATGATAAAATCATCTTTCATGCCCCTCTCACAACCTGGGGTCCTCCATGCAGTTGGTTAGGAATAAGGGGAGTTGTAATGAATGACATCTGCATTAACCTCGGAGAAGAGAAAGTGAAGGGAAACCGATGTAAGCTCTATATATACACCTTTTTTATTGCTTTGACATGCACTAGTATGTGTGTATCTATGCTTCCGAGATGAGATAGACCGAATACTCAAATACCCTTTTGTTCTTTCTCTGGCGCGAAAGGGAAGCAATAGATTTTTAGGTATGTTAGGCAAATACTTAGCCTTCCTCTTTTTAATTGCTGCTGCACTTTCAGGAAGACAGCACTTTAAATGAATCCATTGTCCAAACATTTTCCCCACTTTTGCTTGGTTAAAAATAGTTGCTGTCCAAAAATGTACTATTGCAGAACACCTGAATCTTGTATAATTATTTTTTTAAGTAAGGTAGTCAGAAAATTAAGAGTTTTTCATTTCAGCAATAAAATCTTCTTTCCTGTGACCATTTCTATTCTATTCTCCCTTGCCTGGTATTTGAGAGGGAGGCAGCAACGGTTTCGAGTTGCAGTGTTCCTTGTGATTGTTTATTCCAAAGTACAAAACTCATTTAGCAGTGTTTACATAGTTGCATGTGATGGTTTCATTCCTCTTCTCAAGTACAGAGATTTTAAGGCGTGCTTTGGAGATGACAACAACAACAACCAGCATCTGAGGTTAAACAAATCCCTTGTATAAATGTGTAGATAGTGCTAGAGTTTGTATTTTTCTAAAAGTTGTGCTTTTCATATTTTTCTGAAAACACAACACATGTATAGCTGTAACATTACAACAAGCAAACATGCTTGCCTTCTGATTCATAATGTTAAATTGTACATTGTATCTTTAGGATTGTGGATATTGCTGTACAGAATAATTTTCAGGTTACAATCCTGTGTTTTCTTGCTGAGGAAAGAACGCCTGTTCAGTACAACTGGACTTATTGCTGGATATTTTTCTGCATACTGTTTTCCTTCATGTTTAACAAATTAGGGCTGAAATAAAAATGAATGCCCTACTTAATCACATAATATTGATTTTAAGGACTGAAATTTAAGCAGCGTTTGCATGTCAAAGTATTTGTAAAAGCAGAGTTTGTCACATGTATGACAGAACTATATTAATTTTCAGACCAATATATCGCTGACCTTCAAAACTTTAGCCTGTGAACTAGATCCATGTAGTAATTATACTACATAATTATACTTGTAATTATACTGTAGAATGTTTAAACTGCATTCAAGCAATCATTTTTCTTGAATAATATATAAGTTTGAAGCTGATAAATCTTGTCTGAGTACGGAAAAGATTACATTGTGTGATGCAAAATGTATTGCAGTAACAGTCAATCCAAAGAAATGAGCTTTTCTAAAAACACAATTAGAAATAAGCCTGGCATATTCTCAGTGTGAGCAAGGTTGTCTTCTAAATGTTAGAAATATACAAGTTGCATCAAACCACCTTTGTCTTGGCTTAGTAAGCCTTGGTGTTTCTACACTCCAGCCTCACCTAACCTATTCCAAAATGTGTCAGCACCTAAGCCAAAGAATATACAAGTAAGCTGAAAACAGGGGATTTTTTCCCCCCCTTAAACTTAATGCCAGGTTTTCTTTACCTTTTCTTTTCATAATTTCCTTTGGCTTTCTTTCCCATCTCGTCATCCCCAGAAACCTGCTTTCCTCCGGTTTTCAGGTTTTTGGCAAAATATTGGCAACTGTTCTTGAGAGTTTATTTTGAAAACATTTATAGGATCATGAAATCAAATCAGTCTGACACTTTAGAAGCCTCGTTGATTTCATCTTCAGAAATGACCCACCTCCTTCAAACATATCTTTGCTTGATGACGAGCAAGACACTTGATTGGGGAGATTTAATGAAAACAGAAGTTTTTCTGGATGTTGAATCTGCTACAATGACGAGGGTTTTTTTGTTTTGTTTTTTTATGGCTGTATTTGCTTTCAATAGTGAACAAGTGTCAAGTTTGAATTGATCTTCCATACTAGTACACTAAAGCCAAAGTCCCCCTTGAATGAAGCTCAATTTTTTGTGATTTTTATGGACATGTCTATTTTATTGCCAATAATATGAATTTGCTATTCTGCGATTTTTCAAATGTGTTAATTTTTAATTCCAGATTAGTATTTCTTCATTGTCTTCCATCCAAGAACAAACAATGTCCCCTGATACTTAGTTTTTAGTTCATTCATTGCAGTATGAGCAATAAACAGCTAATACATGGCTTGGACAAACAACTTGTGAATGCTGTTTATTAGCAGTATTAAGTAAGTAAATTAAAGTGGCTTTCTTTATATTCTTCTTTATATTCAGGATAGTTACACCCATGGCTCCATACAGCAAACATTTGACCAAACAATAGCTAAATTGAAAAGAGTTTAATCTATTAATGTCCAATGACCTTGTCTTCATTAGTGTTCTTTTTTAACTATTTTAGCTCACTGAATGAGGAAAAGTTGTATGATAGATACCACTGGATACATCTACAACCAGGAAAACCAAGCATAATGAATGAATCAGAATGGAAAAATGCAATGGGAAAAGAAGAAAGTTTGAAAATTACTCAGACAGTCTTAAATTATTCTAAGCCGGTATATGGATTCAACTGTCACTGTTGTGCTTGGTTCAGAATATATTCACAAATAGCAATTAATATTATTTATTGCTCAGAACTCAGATCTTTGGTAAAGTGATTTTAAGATGTATATTTCCTGACTAGAAAAGGATTATGTGCTAAACTCGTGTTTCTCAAATTTACCAACTTTAAGATACATGGCCTTCAACTCCCAGAATTCCCAAGCTAGCTGGTGGAATTCTGGGAGTTGAAGTCTATGTTTTAAACAGGTGCTTTTGAAAAACACAGTTGTGAGCAAATAGATGTGTGTGAAACAAGTTTACAGGATTATTTACTATTCAGAAAAGGGAAACCTACTTGAGCCGTGAAGGATGACAGGAGTATCTGTTTATTATTTTGTAAAATATCTAGGCTAGATTCCTAGATTCTACTAGAATTTACTGATTCCTAGAGATCAGTGATAAACTTGAAAGGAAAAAAGATTGTATTAGCAATTTGTCTTTGAAGATGTTTTGTTAACGGAGGATAGAATGAAATACGGTATAGTAAAACAAGCAGTGATGTTCATCTCAAATGTAAACTGATATCCAAATATAAATCATCTTAACCAAATCTATTATCTGATAAAATACGTTTTTGAAAAGGAAGACTATTTACAAATTTGGATTAAATATCTTGCTTCTTTTATGTTTTCAATTCCAGTCACATTTTCTTTACCATTCGGATAATCCCATCTTGTTCATTATAAGTGAACTCCCATTTGAATGCTTTGCTTTCCCTCTATTCTTCCTTGATCTTGAGTGTCAAAGCCTGAAAGTTACAATTGGCCATAAAAGACTTTCAAAACTTGGCTTCTGTAATTTATGATACAAGAAGTTGCAATTAACTGCAATGTACTGTCTTTTTTTTTTTTTTAATTGCTACCTGCATGAAGACTGGAGAGAAGCGGGAACAAATGTGGAACATGGCTGAATCTACCTTGGTTTTTTAAGTCAGTATTAAATTGCACACACTTGTCAGAAATTCTTCTCAATTCTTAACAGCAAGTTATTAGTAAAACACACAGACCTTTGTAGATGAGTGCTTTCTTAGAGATATGGTGACTGACATCTGAGGGTGCTAGCCTTCCGAAGTATCAAATAATGCAATGTGCTACTTAACCTGAGAATGAAGACTTGTTGGTGCGTAGCATGAAGGATCTGAAGAACGCAAAAATCCAATTCACATAATGACACAGCATTTAATTTCATATTTGAACTTAATGGCAAGTTGACTTGGTAGCACTGGAAAGTACTGTGTTAATGTAGGATGATAGTTTCACTTTGACGTTAAGTACCACTGTGATTAAGACATTACTGCAAGTAATCATCCCTTGATGTTGCTAGTACAAGCCCTAATAGTTATTGTTCCTCTTACCAACAACTTCCATCCATGAGCAAGATGCACAAAAAACAGACAAACGGGATTCTTCTAAATTGCTTTCTTTTGTTTATAAAATGACTACTAAGGATATTTGGCTTCCTTGGGGGGAAATGTTCTGTTTTTAGTAAAAACATCTTCCTTGCAAATTCATTCCCAAGTCAAAATTATGCAAATACTGTGAAGTTGGTGTTTAATGATGAACACAAAAAACCATCTTCTGAATCAGAAGTCACACCCTGCTAGTAATATACTGTATACTAGCAATACATATGTTAGTTTTTAAAACAAAGATAAAGAGCTTTCTCTTTACTGTGTATGATACAGTTCTGCTTAATAATACACATAATTCTGTGTTGCTTATATTTTAGTCGTAATGCTTTAAAATGAAAAATAGCCTATTATGGACAACAGTAGGTGGTGCTAAAAATCCCTGCATATCTTCTTACAGAAAAAAAAGAGGAATATTTTTGCCATACCTGACAATCGCTGCTTTTTTTCCACAATGGAAGGATTTTACTTGTCTAGTTAGTGTGCTGATAGTGAAGCTATGTCTAAATATATTTGCATTACTGTGTGTGTGTATATCTACACACACACACATACATATAATGTGTGTGTGTGTGTGTGAAAGAGAGGATGGCTTGATTTAAAAATATTCCGTAGATATTCATGTATAAAAGAAGATTCTCTGCTGCCTTCTAAAAAGTAGCTTTATATTCTGTGTATCTTGGGTTTGAAATAGTATGAACAAATGTGCAGTAGTTTAACTTGTAACAAAGCTGCAGGACAACTGACTTTTTGACTTAGCAAACAAGATACAGACACATCACTACTGTCTATTCCAAGGTGTACTGTCAAAAGTAGTGAACATAGCAATTCTATTTCTAATACTGCAGCTGCAGCTTCTCAAATCATATCTTACCACCTTGTGGCAGGGGTGAGAGAGGGAGGGTTGACCAAAAGCAGGAAGTAGGTAGCAATAAATTAAGATAACTACACAGAGTAGAAATTTTGAGGTTAATTTTATATCTTAATTCCATGTATTGGCAAGTACAGTAGACTGGGGGTAGAAACCTAATGTTTTTATCACAGCATCTTCTATAAGTCTATTATGATGCTTAACAACAAAAAATACCGAGCAACTAAATTTTTTACCTTTTTTTATCCTTGGAAAAAAATTGTGCAATTAGCTAGGTTGAGAATCCTGCACAAAGCCAATTTGTACAAAAGCTCTTTTTCCTAGAGTACTTGAAGCCTCCAAGAGTGATGGTTGATGAATATGTTAATACGGCAGGAACAAATAGAGCAGTGCCACAACTGCATTTTAAGAGCACACTGGGACTAAACAATTCTGTTCCTATGAGACTCACAATGGTTTTTCCTCCTCAAATCTTACTCCCTCTAAGCCACATTCAATGTATCTGGAAAAGATGGATTGCCTTGACAGTCTGTGAAAGTAAAAAAAGATATATTTTTTTATGTAGGTGCCTGGTATTGTTTATATTTTATCTTTCAGAGGATCAAGTCTCTTTTTGTTTAGTGAGAATGGATGACCACTGAATATGCAGTATGATAAAACCACACATTTGACCTGTTTTACAAATGATGATTTGTGATCATCTTAAGATCATATTTAAAATTAGTATTTATTTCAATTTACATACTTATTCAATAAATAAGAAAGCAAATCACACTCCATTCTGACACTGAAGATGTCACCTGGATGGATAACACACATTTGCAAGCAAACAACCATGGTCAGAAAGCACCATTATTCACATTTTTTATCTGCCTGTCTCCAATGACAATGGACAGCCTACAAAACTGGAAAACTCATAAAAACAGATAAAACATACTTCCTTGAAATCTGAACAGAATAACAAAACTTTCCTGAAATTTCTTTTAGATTTACTCTTCAGTTGGGATGGAATATTGTCCAGATTCTCAGGAAGGGGAGGGGGGGAGAGAAAGAGCATTGCAGTGAAGCAAGACACATTATAGTTCATAATATAATTTGTGTGGGAGAACGATTTTTTGAAAAGATATCAATTTCCTTGATTTATATTTCTACAAATATTATTTCTCAGGACTGTTTTTTTCCAACTGTGAATGCCAATGTTGCATGTTGCAGAATAGATCGTTTTCCTATATCACTTACCTTTTAAAGAAAGAAGGCGAAGTTAATAACAGAATAAACAGAGTTGGAAGGGACCTTTGAGGTCTTCAAGTCCAACCCTATACCATGTCAGACAAGTGGTTGTCCAATCTCTTCTTAAAAACTTCCAGTGTTGGCTCACCCACAACTTCTGGAGGCAAGCCAGTCCACTGATTAATTGTTCTCACTGTCAGGAAATTTCTCCTTAGTTCTAAGTTGGATCTCTCCTTGATTAGTTTCCATACATTGCTTGTTTCCTCTTTTGTGGCAGCCCCTTAGACACTGTTATCATGTCATCCTTAGCCCTTCTTTTCATTAAACTAGGCCCAATTCATTAAACCCAATTCCAGCAACCATTCTTCATATGTTTTAAGCTCTAGTCTAATCATCTTTGTTGCTCTTCTCTGCATTCTTTCTAGAATCTTTACTATATGTAAAGTTTACATATAGAGCTAGGCCATTTTCTGAGATTGCAAGGATGTTCTAATGGCTTCATGGATTTGAAGAGAAAAGCCAAACATAACATGCATTTTCCATTTCCAACCACATGGGACCAGAAATCCAGCTTCTTATAATTAAAGTTCAGGAAATACATTTACCTATTTTCTTCTTTTTTTTTAACAGTGTTATAAAATTTAACTAGAAGAGCAATAGTTAGGATTGTATTTCCTAGCAGAAGTAGCTTAGGATACACAGGCACTTTGTGTATTTTTGGAACCTTTACAAGATACACTCTGTGTACATTGTGATAAAAATCTGTACATCTTGATAACAAAGGATTGCACAAGAAAAATAAAAAATCCAATGATAGGGAAATACAGTCTTATCTTTTGTATTACCACTAGAAATCTTGCTGTTACTGCTGGAGGTTGGTCATCAATTTACTATAAAAGTAATTTAAGTGACATTTTGGATCTAGTTCATTTCTAAATCTAGTTGGTTTCAGAGGACAATTTTTCCAATAGTTGATTTGGCATTGAAAGGAACATAAACTTCTTGTAATCAAGAAGACATATTGAAATATGGATGGATTTATGACCTGAGTTATTTCCAATTCTGTTAACCTCTACTTAACAGTTGGTTTTGTTTATTGGATTGAATTGGATCCTTCTGTTGTGGAATCAGTTAACAGTAAAACCAAAATAAAACAGAAAGCAGATAATACTAACAACCACATACTGAAAAATAATTGTAACAACTTAAAAAAAACAAAATGCAGTTTATTGATGAAATTACTTCTGAGTAATCCTGGGCAAGTTAAAAGAAACATGTTTGTCTTGCTGAAACATTTATTGTCCCTATAAGTACAGAAACAGCATAAGGGAAGCAGCCCAAGAATCAAAGGTAGCAGAGATGAAAGCAAAGGTAGCTGCACTGAAACCATATATGTGTGTCTGCTTGCCTGTGACTCCGGAATATGATAAAGAAAAAAAGTTAAGGTAGTGGCCACAGTGATGTAATCAAAACTTTTGCAACACATGTAAAAAAACAGGCAAGGCTTTAATCAAGGCTGCCATCTTGACATTTTCAAGACAGTACTCATTCAAGACAGCTTACATTCAAAAGTCTTCTCCTTGGAAGCATTGGAATAAAACCATTGGCATCCATAAGGGTTTGGGGGGGGGAATCAAATCTGCAAGATGGTCGGTGCAATGTCACAAAAGAAGCCCTGCCATTTTTGTAGGAGGATGTGATGGGGTGAGGCTTTTTTACTTTGAAATCACTGTCCTGTAGATTTTGACTCCCTGTGGATTCCTCTGAATAAAGCCCTACCTACACTATAAATCTATAACATTTTGATCTTCATGTAACTGTCATGGTTTTTTTCCTCCAAAATAGCTGGAAGATTTGACTGAAAAGGGGATGGAATTCTTTATTAATAACTCGTGATTTGTGCTCTAAAATTTGTTCTTCGGCTATATAATTACTATTTGTTACTTTTTTTCCCCGAATGGCTAAACCCCAAAGAAATCAGAAATTAATTGCTATTAACGGTAATCGGTACATATACATATAGATCATTTCCTTGCCCATTTAACTAGGAGAGAAGCTTATCTCTACAGGTTTTCAAGTCTGACAAGCATTTGTATGTACTTTTCCGCCAACCCCATTGGCAACTTGAAGATGTGTGGACTTCAATTCCCAACTTGCCAAGACTGAGGAATAATGGCATAGGCTGACATTGAAAGCCCTGAGGACATTTAGTTAAAGGCATCTCACACCCCTGAACCATTTCCTTTTTTATAAGCACAAAGCAGATCAAGAGCAACATTTACACAACTGTGATTTTGTTCAAGTGCTCTTAAACCCCTTGGAACAAAATTTCTCTTTCTGCCTATAATTCTAAACAGGGAGGCACAAGTGATAAATCCCACCAAAATAAGCACAACTGAGAAACAAATAGAAGTTACTAACATACAGAATTTTGAAGTTTGCAAAAATAAAATAAAAACCATTTTTTAAAAAGCACAAATTGGCCCCTAATCGAAACAGCTCATACATAACTAGCATATTCATCAGGTGGGAGGCCCAAACTAGTAAGAAGCAAAAAGAAATGGAAGTATCTGACTTAAACATTTTGTTGTAGGCCTCTCTTATAATTATCATCACAATAAACTGCTATTACCTTGACCAACGGTAAATCTAGACCATTCCTTGGAGAGCTTGGGCTCTTATTGAAGTTCAAGTTGCTGTTATGGTGGATTTTTTCTTTCCTTTATGTACTTTAATCGCATCATTTGCTCATTAGTCTTATGGAACACATTTTACCTGGGCCATTGCCCAAGGTCAGTGATCTGCTTTGCAAGCAGAAACTTCTAGATTCCATCTCTGGTACCTTCTGAAGGCCATGAGTGGGCGACCTGCTGCTTTGAGCTCTGTGCTGATTGCATAGCTGAATATCAGTTCTGAAACAAACTGGCAACATGGTTTCCAACTTTATGAAATATGGAACATAAAATATACAATTTAAGACCCTATTTAGGAATTTAGCACAATTAAAGTAAAAAAAAAATCCTTGCTGTCAAATACAGGGGGAAAAAACAGTCTTGCTAATGGCGTGATCTAACCCCACCTCCTTGTTTCACTACTACCTCTTTGTGACCTTCACCTCTCCTCCCAAAAATCACTATGGATTCCCCCTAAAAATAGTTTACAAATAATGGAGAATTTATGTATCATTTCTTGTTTTTTTAAATATGTAATTGACTGGAAAAGGAGACAGAAAATCATTATTCCTTTGCCTACTTGTACTAACTTTATATTTAAAGAGGTATAAAAAACTGCATAATAATGAAGCAGGAGCTCAAACTAAGGCCTCTAAGCTTTGCAGGTCCTATTTGATGCCTTTTCCGTGTGCCTGTCAGAGTCGTCAAGAGCCAAATAGATGCCTTTTGCAGCCATCCATCAAGTCAATAAATACTTCTGTTACTCTCAAAATAAAAGAAACCCAAGTTGTGAAACATTATTACTATTTTACCTAGCTGGAAAAAAAGCTGTAAGATCAATAGCTATTTTGATCATCTTAGGAAAGCTAATGCTCTGCCAAAACCTGAGCTGTTTTCATTAATCAAACACTTCTGCTCAATAGTTTATCATACCTTGGGATGACTGACAGGTATGTTTTGCAAGGACACACACTGCTGCCAAGATACAATTAACTTTTTGAAAAAAAATACCTCAGTGTTAAATTATAAATACCAAGGCTCCAGATCTCCTCCATGCATGAATTAACTCACCGAGAGATATCTTTGGGGATATTCTGAAAATCATCAATAGCAATGAGAATTCCCAATATTCCAGTTCATCTTGAATTTCCCAGGGCTTTCTTCAAAAATGGCATGATTGTTTAACTAAAACTAATTTTAAAAAATGAATAGAACTTCCCATTTTGTTCTTCAAGCAAGAAGGGAAAATATTTATTATCACTTTGGGAGTTATGTGATCATTCTGGGAAATCTAACTTTAACCTTTCTTCACAAATTCTTCATTGTGTGGCACTAGAGAAAAAATGCTCCTAGTTTCAATATTCAGTTAGCTTTAAAAAGAAGGTTGTGAGATCGCACTTTTTAAAGCCAATTTCAAGTTCAGAGCAATGATAAAAGGACAAAGTATTTGACTGAGATGGGTGGCTATAGAAATTGAATAAATAAATACCTAGGGAACAGTCTGATTTGAACATACAATTTTGCTTTGTTTTTAGTTTTAGTTTTTTATTGGTATTTGTTTTGCATTTTGCTCTTGTGGTTGTTGTGTACAATATTTATTTTAATAACATGGTTTTTAGTTGTGAACTCCCATTTCATTTAGGAGTTGGGTAGACTATCAGTCAACCAACCAACCAACCAACCAACCAACCAACCAAACAAACAAACAAACAAACAAACAAACAAACAAAGCTATTTACCCAAAGATAAGCATCATACCAGAGGTGGTATTCATCAGGTTCTGACCAGTTTTGGAGAACTGGTAGCAGAAATTTTGAGTAGTTCGGAGAACCAATAAATACTACCTCTGACTGGCCCTGCCCCTATCTATTCTCTGTCTCCCGAGTCCCAGCTGATCGAGAGGAAATGGGGATTTTGCAGTAACCTTCCCCTGGAGTGGGGAGGGAATGGAGATTTTACAGTATCCTTTCTCTGCCAGGCCCATCAAGCCACGCCCACAAAACTGGTAGTAAAAAAATTTGAATCCCACCACTGCATCATACTCACCATTCCCAGTTCCCCCCTAGCATTCCCTATTGAGGGAAGAGCTGAGGTGGCACAGTGGTTAGAGTGCAGTACTGCAGGCTACTTTAGCTGACTGCTAGCTGCAGTTCAGCAGATCAAATCTCACCAGCTCAAGGTTGACTCAGCCTTCTATCCTTTCGAGGTGGGTAAAATGAGGACCCAGATTGTTAGGGGCAATATGCTGATTCTGTAAACAGCTTAGAGAGGGCTGTAAAAGCACTATGGGCTGTAAAAGCACTATTTATGTGGTATATAAGTCTAAGTGCTGTTGCTATTGCTATCACCCCTGTATTTCCAGGGGTGATTACACCCTACATGAAATGTTTTTTAGATTTATTGGAGCACAAAACTTACCATCTCCTGGCAGCATGGCCACACCATTTGAAAGTCACTAGGATGGGTAAAAGTTACCTTAGTCCAGATGTCCCCAACTCTGGGCCATGGGCCATTACCAGGCCACGGCCTGTTTGAAATCAGGTCACGGCCTGTTTGAAACCAGGCTGTGTGACCGATGGACAAGCATGCGTGTGTGCAAAACTCCACTCATGTGACGAACGGTCCTTGCTCTGACATGCAAAACTGCACTGGTGTGCAGAGGATGCTTGAACAGGTGGTGCTTGTGCTCGCACGCAAAGCTCCATTTACGTGAATGGAACTTTGTGCATGAATATACTCCGCTCGCGTGAGTAGAGCTTCATGCACAAGCACAAGTGTCCTCCGCTCACATGCAAAGCTCCATTCTTGCAAGTGGAGGGCGTGCACACCTGCCATTCACACCAATGGAGCCCTGTTGTCATGCGCCTGCCACTCACATGCTTCCCCTCCTCCCGCTGCACTGGGCCAGACTATCAAGATGGAAAAGTTGGGGACCGCTGCCATAGTCCATTAAATAAATGTGAGCAATGCCAAAGTAAAGGAGTACACATGATACACTGAGATTAGGTGGGGACAATAGGGAATAAGAAAAGGTCAGATTAGAGATCAGCTGCATAATGGGCAAAGAAAAGTTAGGTTAGGGTTAGGGCATTTGCATAATGGGCAAAAAAAGAGTCAGAAGGGACTCTCCCTAACTCCTTTGGCTTTAAAAGTGATGATGGATTATTTGTACTTTCAGACTTGCAAAATTCTCAAAAAAAAGAACGAATTTCCTCATCTCTCAAACCACTTCTGTTGTCAAAATAAGAACATATTGCCGAGTTAATATCATCAGAATTGCAATTATACTTCATGATACACCTGCTAAGGATTTGTTTTTGCGATTATTTTAATGTTATTGTAGACAACATCATTGCTATGGGAGCTGTTCAGGTGTTAGCATTCCTGAGTAGCAATAGAAGTTGTATATAATCTGTTTTTGATCTCTGCAACCTTCCTTGTCAGAGGATTATTGCGCAGTTAGTCTTTGTTTTAAATCTGCCAGTTCTGAATGTCAGCAACTGAATAAAGAGCTGAACTTCACCTGCTGCAAGCAAGATATCATAAACATTGGAGGTTTAGCGAGTTGATGAAAACTGGTTTGGGATAGATGGAAGGATAGCATGAATGGGATGGTTTATTTAGCCACGGTTCACTGAAAACAACCACAATATTATTTGTTTATGAAAGTTTTGTATCAGTTCAATTCAATCAGTTCAATTCAACAACTGATTCTAAATAGTACAATTAGTCCTCAATTTACAACCACAATTGAGCCATAATTTCTGTTGCTAAATGAGATATTTGCCCCATCTTATTATCTTTCTTGCCATAGTTGTTAAGTGAATCACTGTAGTTGTTAAATTAGTAACACAGTTAACATAAAACTTAAGGGATGCTTTTGTTACGAGATCAAATTGTAAATAGAAGTCAAGATAATTTAGATAAAGATATTAGTTTAAGATAGAGATATTTAGAAGTAGAATTTGTGTAAAGAGGTTAAATAGGCTAGAGATACCCATGCAGAAAAGTTGTTCTTAGTATTGAAATTTTTATGTTTGTTTTTGGTTGTTTATATTTTGTGTGTGTGTGTGTGTGTTTTTCCTGGTTTGTGTGTGTGTGTGTGTTGTGTGTTTCTTGCTTTTTTGTGTGTATTATGTTTCTTTTTGTACTGTGTATTTTAACCTTTGGAAATTTAATCAATATTATTTTTAAAAAAATTAATAACACAGTTGTTAAGTGAATCTAGCTTCCTCATTGACTGCTTGTAAGAAGGTCACAAAAGGTGATCACATGATTCCAGGAAAATGCAACTGTCATAAATATGAGTCAGTTGCCAAGTGTCTGAATTGTGATCACATGACCACAGGGATGCTGCAATGGTCATTAGTATGAAAAATGGTCAGAAGTCACTTTTTTTAGTGCTGTTGTAACTTTGAAAGGTCACAAAATGAACTGTTGTAAGTCAAGGATTACCTTTATACAAAAAGAATACAAATAGTAACACTATACATAATGAATGCTAGTAAAATAAACAAACCAGTACAAAAGATGCCATCATTCAGAATACATTACCTTTCTTGAAGATCATGAAGGAAAAGGACATTCACAACTCTTGGGGTAACCTGTTTGACTCCATAGGCAAACTCTGTAGGATCTTCTATGGAGAATATGCTTGCTTTGGTGTCCCCACTCACCAGCCAGTGGTCGGTTGCTCCTGGTTCGGACTGGTTCACAAGAACCAGTAGTAAAACTGGCAGGAGGCTACGCCCACCGACCCGGACATCGTCAGGAAATTTCTGTGCATGCACATGCGCAGAAGCATGTGCGTGCGCGTGAGTGAAGCAAGCGAGTGTGCACGGTCCCGTTGTGAACCGGTAATAAAGGTAAGTAGAACCCACCCCTGTCACCAGCCATATTAATATAAAATCTTTTGTTTGAATGGATTGGTTATTCAGAATGGAACAGGATACCCAGGTCCCAAACAATGTACACATTCTAGAAGATAGAACACCTTGGATTAAACCTGAAAACATACCAGTGTAGTATTACAGCCAGTGTAGATGTACAGCCAGTACATCACTATGACAATAATGGATCTGGGGTATTAACAGATGGGCGATTGCACTTGGGAACAATTTAATTTGTGGGTAGTCTTCAAATCAAGTAAAACATGGGTAGTTTTCAAATCAGGTCAAAAATAGCCTTCCAGTCAAATAAAATGAGTCAGAGAAGTCCAATCAAGAAAAAAAAATATGGCACAAGTCACTGTATTCTGTACTATACTTCCCATTCCAGGAAAATAGGAATGAAAATAGCAGCAGGCTTAGCCCTGTTGCTGATGTTCCTCCATATTTAAACTGTTGATCTCTTACCAACTTGCCACTGGGTTCCATTTGGGTCCAGGGGCATTGTTGATACTCCTGTCCATGGACACAGCTATTTTAACCAGCAGCTCAATTGGTTTCAAAACACTATTCACCTCACTATGTTTGCCTGCCTCACAACTGACAGCATACATCTAAATTCCTTAACAATATAATTTGTTTTTTATGTTAGATTCAACATACTATGATTTACATTGATTTAATCAATTTTATAGCCAGTTTGTAGAGTAAATATACTAAATAAAAATAAATACTATGTTTCCCCAAAAATAAGACCCTGTCTTATATTTTTTTGAAGCCCAAAATAAACTTGGTCTTATTTTCAGGGAGGTCTTATTCTTTTGGGGTGCATGGAGGAAACCAGAGGAAATGGCAGGGACCGGCCTCACAGGCATTTAAATATTTTCAGGGAGGGCTTATTTTCAGGGGCGGCTTATTTTAGTGCATGCGTTCAAAAGACTGATTGGGCTTATTATCAGGGGATACCTTATTTTAGGAGAAACAGGGTAGTAAAATGTCACATCTAAAAAACTAAAATAAATCATCCCACTGGCAACATTTTACAACAAGCTCAGTTTATAGACACTGAGCTAACTAACCATGGTTTAGAAGCAAAATACCTGTATTCAATGTCATGTGCATGAATATCTGTCAGTGTACATACATTGATGAGAAGGGGGACAAAAATTTAAAAAATGTTTAATTCTTTGGATGTATACTGGGAACAGCAAGATGACTCAGAGCCTCGTGTTTCCTATATTGCATTAGTTCTGTTTCACGGATTTCCTGTATGGTACAATTTCTGGCTTCCTTATTTGCTGGGTTATCTGCTTTGCATTTTTTTCACATGCTTTGCCACAGATTCACCGACTGGTTTTCAGATTAGTCACTCATTTCCAATATCTCATTGCTACAAAACCACAAAATGTTCTTTTAAAACATTGGATAGAAATTTTGAGAAAAAATTGTATGCAGAAACTCACAACCTTGAACTTTTCATTCTTGTATTGTGATCCACTTCGTGTAGATAAGCAAATACACAAGTTGACTGTTGGACATTTCATTATGTAGCAAAGTCTATAGATTATTCTATTTTTTGTGTTCCTTCTGGCATTGGGACAGATGCAGTATAGTAGTGCTGGGATCCTGGAAGATGGAAGAATTGGTCCTTTTCCTATGGATGATGGTGATTGTATACAACCATAATGTTCAAACAATCCTAATACATACTTTCCTCTAATGTTTCTTCATCCTGAAATTGGAGTTGATTAAAAACAAGCATGGGAATAATGCAGTATAACTATTTGCCATAGTGCCCATATCTACTTTGTGTGGATGTTTGTAAAGTCATTGGTACAGCCCTACTTCAACTCAAAGTGTCCACCCTTGGGAAAATGGAATGGCAAAGATCAATTTCACTAGGAGTCTAATATATTTCATTAGAATATTTAAGACTACTTTACAGAAGGAGCAAAACTCAAGGCTCTTATCACACACCATACAAAATATGTCAAGCAACTATTAAATGCAAAAATGTTTGGGTTGCATATAAAGGTCATCTGACATTTGATCACTTTTACAGAGATTTGGAGCGCACATCTGGATCGGTGGTCTGCTGATCTAGATGTGCGCTCCAAATCTCCTAAAATGTCCTCAGTGTTTAGTAGACAAATTGGTTTCTTTTGATTTCAGCTGCATTGTAATTGGAAGTACTGTAAAGCATATTTGTTTTGTCAAATACAAGGAGAGCTGGGTAAATCCTCATATGCAAAACTCCCACCTCATCTTTCTCTGAGCTCTTTAAGGCAGCAAAACTAGTGATGCTTTAAGGGGAAGGGTGGTTTAATAGTTTTCCAATTCCAGTTATATGAGCTGTGGTGATTTTTAATTTATTTATTTATTATTTATTTATTTATTTATTACTTTTTGCATATATGCAGGGAGTAAGCATGGGAGAGTTAGGACAGGTAGTGGTGATAACAAGTAATAGAGCAATAGAGCCATGATGGTGCAATAGTTAGAATGCAGTATTGCAGGCTTTTATTGTTGATCTTGATGCAAAACCTGTGGAAGATTGAAACAGGCTTGCTAGATCTCTACCCAGCATTTTGGAATTGACAGAAGTCAGTCTGATCATCTTTAAAGTATTTTTGAAAGTTTGGGAACAGATGTGATAACTCTGTGGAAATAATTTATTTCTCTTCTTTGCTCTCTTATCAGCATTAATGTGTGTAGTCCTCTTCTGGGATTGTAGGCAACTGATGAAATAGACTTCGTTAAACCAAAGCTAAAATTTCCATTGTATATGCTTTGGTAATCTTGAAGGTGCATAAGATTTTCTACTTGTAATAATCTTCAACAACATAAATAGGAGAACAAGCTAAAATCCAATAAAAAGCTGTTGGATTTCCTCCAAGCAAGATAGGAAATTGATTTTTCTGTTGGAGTCGAACTCTCAAAAAAATCTCAGTGCATTTACTAAAGTGCACTTCTTACAAAGACTTTGGGGAGAATCAGTACAATTAAACCAGTTTAAATTAGGACAATGTTTTGTAAAGCAGGACAAGATTGTTTGGAAAGACTTTAATAGTTGTGTAAAAAAAAAAACACAAGAAAAGCTTCTGGCAAGTGTACTTTGTCATGCAAACTGTTCAGCAGTGGAAGCTTCTTTGCATATTGCAATTGTGATTGCGATGTCTGTGTTGCCAGATCTTAACCTTTGAACATTTCAAATGGGGGGGGGGGTTGGTGGGTGAGGGCTAGTGATATTATCCATTGGTGCTCGCTCGCTCGCTCTCTCTCTCTCGCTCTCTCCCTCCCTCCCTCTCTCTCTCTCTCTGTCTCTCTCTCTCTTTCTCTCTCTCTCCAATGGCTGTGCTGGCTGTGCTGGCCTACATTTGAAGGGCCACACTTTTCCTATTTTCACTTTAATAGTGACAAGATTGCTGTTTATTTTGCTAGCTAACTCCTATGTTTTACATTGGAAAAAAAAAATCTTTGGGTGCTGAAGTTCCAGTAAAATGCAACTGATAATTACATAGAAGCACTGCCAAAATCAAGGCTGGTTATGGTAACATTGAGAACTGAGTTTTATCCATTATCAAACGTAATAGAAAAATAATCTCATTCCAATTGCCCCTCGGTTAAGAAAGTAATGTAGTATTACCTCCATATAGAAAGTAATGGATTTTTTAAATGTTTCTGCATTAGGTTCAGACTTTTGCCATTCATACTTTCCAAAGGGCTACGTTATGACACAGCAATTATACTTCCTATTAAATTGCACATTCTATTCATTCTGTATTTGCATGAAGATGAGCATAGCATTTACCATTGAGTGTAAGACTACAATAAGAATCTTTATAACATTAAACCCAAAAGATCTTGCTGGAATTTTATTTAAAGTAGTTTACCAGAAGTTTGAATTAATAGAAATCCTATTTACCCGTTATAATTATGTTGGAGATAATCTTAATTGAAATGCCAATGACAATGATGTCTCTGTAACATTTCAGATTTAATGGCTTCAGCATATCTTAATTATGATTCTTGGATATCTGAAAGTTGAACATGTTATTGCCAGTGGCTGGAATCCAGGTTTGTGTGGTCAGCTTCCACTGATACCAGACAGCAAATAATTCTATTGTCCTGAATCTCCCCTAACAGGTTAGTTCCTTTGTGCCACAAACAGAGCAGGATGGTGCATCATGCGGAAGAACAAACTTATTAAAACACTCCCAGATGGTTCATGATCAGGATGCCCGTGTGATGAGTCAGTACATCTCTTTGCTAAAGATAGATGCAGTTCCACTGAGTTATTATGTAACTAAAACAGAAAGGTCCAGACATTGGAGGAATCAGATTCTGTTATTGGAATATTGCTTTGATAGTATACGGTAGGTTGTGAGGAAGACTAGCTGGATTCAATAGCCAAAGATCAAATAAAACATTTTTAAAAAGAGGTGGGGGAAACAGTAGAAAACCTTTGACAAGAAGCACAATACAGACCAGGATAAAGATTTCAATTGTGGAAATAATTTTCTGGGTTTGCACAGAAGGGTGGAGTGAAGCTGTGATGATGCCCACTATTTTAGCAATTGCAATTTTTATTATCCGTGTCTAGCAGTTTTCACTGTTCTTTTCCCACATAATTATTATTTTTTAATCAAGTTTTATTGGGTTCCGCCCCCCCTCCCCACATTCACCCACATCTTTTTTTAACAGAGTATTGGCCATATCTTATCTTATACAATTTATCAAATTCAAATACATTTTACTCAATTACAATTTTTGCCACAATTTTCTCCCCCCCCCTTTTTTAATCATATGTCAATATTTCTTTCCTTCCTTATATAAACAACATCTTCATTCGCCCTCAAGTTCTAATTTTCTTCCTTATTCATATTTATTCTTTTATTTTTTTAACCATTCATTCTTTATCTTAATATATTTATATATGTTCAGGGTTGCCTTTCTTCCATTTCATCTTTTTTGTTGTACAGCAGTCTTTTTTCTCAATCCTACCATCTCCCTCTCTTCTTTCCTTCTTACTTTCTTTTTCCCTCCTCTCCTGCTCCTCTCTACTTCCTCTTCCTTTCTCCTTCTCCTCCTTTCTTCCTCTCTGTCTAGCCCTCTCTCCTACTCTGATTTCCCCTCTCTTCCTTCCTCCCCTCTCTTCCATCCGTCCATTTCTCTACTCTCTACTCCTCTTTCATCTCTCTCTATCGCTGTATTCATTTTCAATTTAATATTTTCAACTATGGTGTCCAGGCAACCCCAATCTTTCTCATTTATTAAAAATATTACTTAAAATTCCCCTCCACTTTTTAATTATTAACAAATATTTCAACTTATTGCATTTTTTCCTTGAAACCTTTGTTAAAATAATCTTCCAACCCTTGCTTTTTTCCCTTTAACAATGTATTTCTTCCGTTTTACTTCTTACAAGTCTGTCATTTACATCATTTTTCCCACATAATTATGTAGAAGTTGTTCCGTGCACATAAATTACCTCAACAGTGGACCACCAGATGATCCTACTTTAATTCTGAAACATTAAATTGATGGTTATAATTTGCACTGATCATTTGATCATTGTAGCATCTGAAGACATTATCTCAGTCTTTATTTATGAGAATGAGTCTATATTAGCTGCTGCTTAAAAGTGTTTTAAAACAGCAATGTCAAATGAGAACAAAGAATGGGACAAAGAAAGAAAGGGACATACTCTGTACAGATGTTAGGCTTTATCTGATGCCTAAAGGTGTGGGTGATTACTAGCATCAGGAATTAAAAAAAAATTTTTTTGGATTTTTGCAACTCATAATTTTATTGTGCTAGTGCTCTGTGCAAATAGAGGTGATTACGGCTGACTTTATTCACATATTATACTAAATCAAGATATATGCTCTGGTTTGTTGAACAACTCCAGCTGTTGTTTTTATTATCATAAATCATGACTTCTAGCAACAGCTCTATAATAAAATAGTGCATCCTCTCTATCTTGTAAATAGTTAGCTGGGTCAGATTGGAATTGTAAGTGCTCTTCTTAAAAACAAAATCATCATAGTGAAATATTGTGTTTATGTTTTTTAAGTCTTGCTTTTGATTTTATTTTGGGGGGGCTATAAATTGCCATGAGTCAAATGGTTTTGTCAGTGTTTAAATTAAACATACAAATGAACAGAGTGAATTCATAATAATAAATGGGAAACAACTAGATGATCTCTAGGTGGGAGAAAAGAGGATTCCATGCATCACTTTGCTGCTATCTAGCAGCCGTCCAACTTGTTGCAACACTGATATGATAGACATAAAGTGAATATAAAACTGTTTGGTTTTCTAAAAGATTACACATAATAATTCTCAGAGA
The DNA here is from genome assembly GCF_059756535.1 of Pantherophis guttatus. Lineage (NCBI taxonomy): Eukaryota > Metazoa > Chordata > Lepidosauria > Squamata > Colubridae > Pantherophis > Pantherophis guttatus. Next base: position 53,524,364 of record NC_142068.1, on the reverse strand, counting down.
CTGAAAAGTGTAACAGCCAAAATGGGTCAAGACTAAAAATTGCTTGTTGAAATACATCAGATCCTCTGTTGAATTTTAATGCTTTCTTCATTTGTAACACATTGTTGCACTTATTAGATTGGAAGTGGGATCCTCACGGAGCACCCTACCTCTGCCAAGTCACCTAAGCCATTGTACAGAAATATTATACCACAGTTGCACACTTTGACTGATTAAAGACAGATTCCTGGTTCAATTAGATCTGTTTCAAGTATTCAGAATAATTGCACTGTCAACATCACAAATAATGGTGGGAATGTAAAGTTGTTTGTCTTTGTTTTGTTTTGTTGCTATAATACACCTTGTGTGTTTGATCAGAGAAACTATATACAAAGGATTGATCTTTACATGTTTGAATCACTCTTCCCCTCTGGATTTAGGAACCAACTGTTGTTTGCCTCAGTTTATATTTCTCTGCAGTAGGAATTAAGTTGCTTAGCTGCTGGTTGTTTGTCTGAAAGACTGGTTTTATAACATGATTTTATATTAGTAACCTTCATAGTAGCCTTTTGTTTTAAAGTTCATGTATCTGGAACTTAAGAGATGGGAGTGGTCGATAAACCCCACAATTCTTCTCACTTCTCTGTGGTTTTACCCCAGCTTCCTTCTTCTTATCTCCTGATTGCACAGCTTCTAGATATTAAGTTGCCCAAGCAAATGGTGAACTCATGCATGCTAGCTGATATTTGTAGCACTAGTAACTGTTTTCATTTCCCTTTAATTGTTTCTATTCTTGCTGCACACCGGTTATCTCATATTTGTTCAATGTTCTTCTCTTGCTCTTAAAATAAAAATGTCACTTTAGAGCAGATCCAAACCACTTGGTACTTATGAGACCCTTTTGGCTACCATATATACCCTCCCTTGCCATTTGTCATGCTTGCTGGACCTGATAGCTTTAAGCTCCAAAAATCTGGGTGTGTGGCACTAAATCACTTACGCCTATCCAGGACAAAGCAAACACTGAACAGATAAGGAAGTATAGAAAAACTGAAATAACTATTTTCCTTCAAGTGACTTGTTGCTCAAGTTGAGAAGTCATGTCACGGTTTGATGCTTGGTAAGTTCAGGCAAAGACCTACAGTATTTCCCTTTTTGTGTCAATTGAAAATTGCAGAATTAAATGCTCTAGTTCTTAAATTTCAAGAGGTCTGTGAAATTGAAAAGGGAAAAAATACCATTTGATTGTCATACGGATCAGTTGTAGGAGGCCTGGCTGTTTATTAGTATATCTGAGATTTATTTATTTATTTATTACATGTATTTATATGCTGCCATTCTCCCGAAGAACTCAGGGCGGCGAACACAAGTTAAGAAACAAGTACAATAAAATCATAATTTAATCCAAATAATTAATTAAGATGGTGGTGATGATTGTTGACAGTGGTTTCCTCTCAGACCTCCAGTAAAACACATTTAGATAATCTGCCAGTTGTCAATTCCTTTCAGCATGGAAAGGAAGTTTTCTGTAACCAGTGATTTTTTAAAGAATTTCCCACACATTTGCTGAATGTCTATGGAAATTCTCGGACATCCAGGTTATGGTTGTCCCAAGCTGAAGAAGCTTCTTGGATGAGAAGTGAAATGTCTTATAGACTCAAAACATTCAGGAAGTCCTAAATCTCAGAGAACTTGGTCCATTTTTCTTGTCTATGCTAGATTAATGAAGTGTTTTGTTCTTGTTTCTGGTGCTTGAATATTAGTCAGGCTATAAGGCAGTTGGCTGTCATTCATAAGCATGAGGGGAAGGATAATTGATATCACATGCATCATGACATCATTCAGGTACACCTTAACCATATTTTGTGTCATTTGTGCGATTGAGACACAATGCATATGATACCACTGCCACCAGATGCCTATGCAGCCCCTAGCAAATAAAGTTTGTCTAAGTAAACTATTTTGAACTTTAAAACCAGTATGAACTTTAAACTCTGTATTTTGAAACCAATATACCTGAGTTATGATTTCTCCCAAGTGCCTTTCTATTCATTATTTTAATTTGGAGGGAGGGGTAAATGACCTCCCTGAATTTTGGCAGCTATTGTCTCCCAGATTCTTTGTGCTGGAAATGCTTACTTTATGGCATGTAAGAGCAGTGTGTGGCTCTGCAGATGTTATCAAATTCCAGTTTCCAAAGGTAAGGGTTCATCCGAGATATGGGCCAACACTATCTGGAAGTGGAATGATATTTCCTTACCTTGTCCCGATGCTAACTGTTTCCAGATGTAGATTCTTTATTAAGGAGTGTCTTTAAACCACTTGAATCTAATATTTATTTCATTGAGGAGTACAACTTTATTATTTCTTTATTCAATTTCCATATTCAATTGTAAGCCACCCAGGGTCAGTCAATGACTCTGGGTGGCTTACAATAAATATATATATATAATCAAAATTCTAAAAACATTTTAAAATGATAAAAAGCAATCATATTTATTATTAAGGAGGTATGTGTTGTCCCCTCTTTATTTGGCATTTTGTGGACTTAGTATTTTAGCTTTCTTTAATACTAATTGGGTTTAACTTTGCATTTTTATGCAAAACTATCTGGGATGATAGTTGCTTTGAATTTGTTTTATTTAAATGGGAAATACGGTTTAAAGGTAGTAATAAAAATAAAAGAAGAAACAAGAGCAAATTACTTTGACTATACAACAGTTCTTATCACCTAGAACTAAGTGGTCTCTGGATGAAAAGATAAAAAGGCAGGAGATTGTCTCTCATTCTGTGTGTGTGTGTTTATTGTATTCCCCAGTCTTTCTATTTTTTCACTCTATTTCTTTGCTCTGATTGCTGATTGTCAGCAATGGAATGGCAGGCAGGGAACACTTTGTTCAGGGAAGTTTCACATGAACTTTCACATGATCTAAAAACTATTACTTATACATTAAACAAAATACAAATTTGAAGAGGATTGAAGTAGGCACAAAATTCCAAGACAATGTCTACATCCAACTGCAGAGCCATATTCAGGAATGGGAAACTGATTAGGTGCTTGACCAACCAGGGCTGGAACACTAAAATTGAATTCCTACCCTTCCAAAGATTTCGGGCCCATCCCAGGGTATATATGGGTGAGGCATGTCCTGAAAGGAGTTATTGGGGTACAGCTGCAAAACGAAGCTATAAATGCTGATTGCAAGCTGGTCCAATTACTATTATCAGATCTTTGCTCTGAATAGGACAGCAGGCGGCTTCATTGCCTTCGCTGTTGAGACAATTTGCCCTAACATGAATTGAATTGCTATGCACCTCAGCAAGGCCATTAATGCTACAAATGCTGTCTGTCACATGGCTGAAAACTCTTAGCACAAGTAGTTCTGAGACACAAAGAAAAAAAAAAACACATTCCTCTAATGCTAGGCTGAATTTCATCAGAGTTACAAAACCCACTTGAAGAAAATATATTTGTGTGCTCTACTAAAAAATAATTCCATGGGGTGATTTGAACATTTCAGAAACCAAATCCATTATCCATTACATTTCTTATATGAAGCCAGTCGAAACAAGCTTCAGGTTTTAAGCAAAATCCATCCTTGATGCAGCAACCAAGTGGATTTTGAATCACACCTCTTGTGGATGGGCCTCTGCAGTGAACAAAGCATCCCTTGCTGGGATCATTTAAAATCAGTCTGCCAATTTCTTTGGGTGGCTGACCTCTGAAAAAATGCAGCCCTGCAGCTTCAGGGTTGGGAAGGTTTTGAGGAAATGCCTTATCAGAAAATAGACAACACGCTTAAAGGCAAGAGAAAAAGTTCTCTAGGACTACATACTTTCCATTTCCCCTACCACATTTGGCTGCCAATGGAACGAGAAAACAAAGGAGGTGAATTCTGCCTTTGGATGCAATTTACTAGAGTTCTGAATCCTAGAATCATAGTGTTGCAGATGTTATTTCAGCTACTGAGTCAACCTTCATGTTTGGGGTAAGAATTCCCAAACAATGTTGAGGCCCAAGTTATAAGTTACTGCATGGCTGAAAAGTTTGTCTGGATCACGATGCTTGGAAAATGACAGTTTATTGCATTCACATGCCAGCTTAATTTAACAACTACATTATTTTCTGTTTTTAATTCAAGAAGCTACTGTAGATTCTTTTATCTTTAGAACAATCTTATAAGATAAGTTAAAATACAGTGATTAGGACAAAGTAACTCAGTCAGTTCCCAGCAGTCTTGGGATCTGAACATGGACTCCCAGTTTATTTGTCAGTACACAATGAGGTGATACTATCAGCTGAACAACATAAACAACATAAACAACATAAACTGGCCTGACTTAAATCTTCTCCCTTTTAAAATTTTTAAATTTAAATTTTAAACACTAATTTTAATTTGTTTAATTATGGGATATTTTTAAAATTGAGCCAAATTGTTTAATCTGTTTTAATCTATTTTAAATTTTGTATTCCTGTGTTTTATCTTTTGGCTGTTCACCGCCCTGAGTCCTTCGGGAGAAGGGCGGTATAGAAATCTAATAAAATAAAAATAAATAAAATAAATAAATAAACACATTTTTAGGAGAGGGAGATGTAAATCTTAAACAATCAGAGATATACAGAGATTGCATGTATTATTCTATGCATATTTAAATCAGTGTGGCAAATTTGTTTTGCTCTGTTTTATACCTATGGTTCAGATAAGGCTATGCTCAGGATCACTCTTGGCTTTTTAATGGCATTGGGCCAGGAAAATAAGGAATATTCTTGGTGCTCTCTGAGCTTGCTTGTTTCTTGCTTGTTTTCTTGCTTGTTTCATTACCCAAACTAGGTAACATCATCAGTGCTAGTCGATGCTAGCACACATGGTAGGGGAGATGAAAAGTACATAGTCCTGGATGGTATTCTTTGGGAAGTAGAAGCAATTTCTGTCTTGTTTGTGTGGCAAATCTATTTTTGAAATTAGAAAATGTCTGGGTGGCTAGTACTCAGTATTAGGGAGGTTTTCAATGACTTTCTGAAGATGTTTTGTGCATGTCTGTATTTGAAAGTGTATAAAAAACATGCTATCATTTTTTAATACTGCTTTCAGAAAAAGAGATCATGAAGTCACTAAATAATGACAGTGTTTGCTTGGTTAGGCCTTAAAATGGTTGGACATGAATAAACAAGGAGAGACCAGTTTTACTGTACAGGTTTCTGCAGGAATGAATGAATGAATGAATGAATGAATGAATGAATGAATGAATGAATGAATGTAGTTCACTATTAAAAATAGGTTCTAAAATGCTTACAGTCGTGGCTCCAATCACTTCCTTTGCTGAGAGATCCTTAAAAATTCATATTATCCATATCTCCTTCAGTATAATTTTTATTCAAAATTTTAAAGAAGGTAAAATCTAACATGCACCAATAGTTAGTAAGAAAGAAAAAAGGAAAGAAGAATGAACAAAGAAAAAGCAAAAAGGGCAAGAAATGGGAAAAAATATAGAAAAATATGGGGGAAAGAATACAGAAATGACTTACAATGTTTTTTTCACAGAAGTAATAAGTACAGAAACCAAAAGGTGCCTCGTGTCTAAAGGCAATGTTCAGTCCTTGTCATTCAAACCTTAAGCGTAACAAGAATTGAACACTGTTACTTCCTAGCTATATTACTGTGGGTACCTAATCAAGGAAACTTGACTAGGCTACTGTACAATTATATTAGCCAGATAAGAGACTTTGTGGATTTTGTAATCATGTTGCCAGTCAAACTTTTCATATATTCAAAACCTGTCACCAAAATGGCAAAAGAACAAGCAGGTCACCTTGAATGAATGAAATTAGACAGAGTGGATAGACTAACACAGTTGCTTAGATGATCGCAGACATGCACTGCAGACACCCACGCACTATCACATGTGGTACAGATTAAATTTCAGTGGCAAAGAGTCTTTTGGTGACATGCCTGAGATAAGACGACTGATGGATGAACTTCAAATACATCTGAAGAGTTTAGTGTGTTTTTTTTCCCCCTTTCTTTTTTAAAGCACTCTCTTTAGCAATATTTAGAAACTGAGTTTCTTGGAAGTGGGCTTATATAAAAGAACTTGTGCAGGAACAGTGACTGATATTATTCCTCATTGAGACAAAGTTATCCAGGCAGTCAATTAAAAACAATCCTTGACACATTTTACCATGCGAAGAAAATATTTAAGTCCCCATTTCAAAGACAACATCTGGTATACTGGAATAAGTAGCCATTCACAGTAATGAAAAACATATATAATTATGAGACTTAGGCAATACGTTTTGGCACAAGATTTTATGAGCTGTAATCTATATTCAGATGCCTCATTCAACATATAAATATTATAGGAAATTTGACCAGTATATTACAGAGCTTGGTTCTTGCCAGTAATAGGTAGTAGTGCTCCAGGATTTTGAATAGGATTTTTTCCCCCTCTAGTCATACATTGAACCCGGGACCTCTTGATGTCAAAGTTATGATCTATAAGTTTTGGCCCTGCCCCAATCAGTGTCAGTATTGAGAGAAAGAAAAATAAGTTTGCAATCCTCTTCTGGCCCAATTGAAAGTAAATGCCATTTGAACTGAATGAGACTTACTTCTGAGTAGAATTGCACATAGACATTTAAGAGCATCATATTTTTCCCATGGTCTATTGATTTAATGGGAAAACTTTACTGACTTTAAAAATTGGTAAAAAAGAAGGTAAAATAAAAAAATTGGATGGAAATGAGGCTACTAATTTTGGACCAATTGATAGATGATGAAGATTAATCTTTACTTTTTTTAAAAAAAACACACACATTCTATGTGGGTTTTTCCCCCTTATCTTGGACAATGCATGTATTTTTATCTTTGTGTTATTTTTGGGTTTCTCTATCATTGTTGCAAAAGCATTAAAAAAACAAAACAAGCCATTTCAGAGAATTGAGAACACAAGTTGCCAATATTCATTCTCTCTTTGAAGAGGTAGAAATATCTTCCAAAATAAAATATGAATAATGGTACAAAGTTACCGTCTCGTTCTTTTCTAAAAACAGGATATTTTAGAGAGCTAATTCCAATGTAGCATGTTGTGCATTGTCTAATGCAGAGATTGTGATGTGTTTATATTGGTTTTTTTTTTTTTTTTTTGGATAATTCAAGGGTGTATTCTCATTTTTTCCTTATAACAACAGCCTTGTGGTTAGAGATAATAGAGATAATACCTATTGGTATTAGCCATTTAACTAATATATACATTCCTCTGTGTGTATGTGTATGAGTGTGTGTGTGTGTGTGTGTGTGTCTGTCTGTCTGTCTGTCTGTCTCACACTCTATCTCACAAACCCAATCATAGTCTCTACTGAACTTTTGTTGAATTCTTATTTCTCTTTGCTGCCACAACAATCACAACCAACAAAGGATGGTTGGATCCTGAGCCAGGATGAAAGGAAGCAGGAAATCAGATGGGCCATCAATTATAAATAGGACTGGAGAAGGGTAGAATCCTGGCTATAATGAAAGAATTATGATAAATAAGCAGAGAAGAGGGAGATATGAAGAGGAGAGGGAAGTATTGGGAGTACAGAGTAAAGTGAACAGTATACAAGTTGAAAATTAAAATAACATAATGGCACATGGCTGAGTGGATGATAAGGGAAAGACAAAGAAAAAAAACAAGCACTCCTGAACATATCAGATACTAGCTGGATACCTGTTCTTCGCTATGAAACTATGTGATGGGGCTGGGTAAATTAACACTTAAAGCTTGAAAATTATTTAATTATTTATTTATTTATTTATTTTATTAGATTTTTATACTGCCCTTCTCCCACTGGACTCAGGGCGGTGAACAGCCAAGAATAAAAACATCACATACAAAATTTAAAATTTTTAAAAAGAATTAAACAAATTTTGGCCCAATAAATTTAAAACACCCCAACTAAAATCAATTAATAATTAAAACCAATCTAACCACCACCTTTAAAGCGCTCCATGGTTTAGGACTGGGTTATATACGAAACCGCCTGCTGCCAGCAACAGCCTCCCACCGGCCAATACGCTCCCACAGAGAGGGTCTCCTCAGGGTGCCATTGACCAGACAATGCCGACTGGCGACACCCACGGGGAGAGCCTTCTCTGTGGGGGCACCAGCCTTCTGGAATGAGCTGCCTCTTGAGATTCGTCTCATCCCCGACCTGCGTACTTTTCGCCACGCCTTGAAGACCCTCTTGTTCTAACAAGCCGGCCTGGCCTAATACGAATTTTAGAATGGGTGTATGTGTGTTTTAATCTATGGGCCAAATTTTTATATATTCAATTTTAAATTGTTTTAAATTTTGTATATTTATATGTGTTTTAATATGGCTGTACACCGCCCTGAGTCCTTCGGGAGAAGGGCGGTATAGAAATCTAATAAATCAAATCAAATCAAAAATATCTAGGGGGGGCATTAAGCCAGCCCAGCTTGATGAAATAAAAAAGTTTTAAGGGCACGGCGAAAAGTACGGAGATCTGGGATCCTACGTATCACTACTCATCACTATGAGTAGTTTAAAAAGTGACTATATTATTTCATTAGAGATGGTAAAGTAAGTTACTACCATTAGAGATGGTAAAGTAAGTTTCTATTACAGATGAAGACATTATTGTAAGTGTAACAACAATAAAATAGATGGGTTTAAGCCCTTTAATCCCAGCAGCTACCGTAGCTGTTTTGTCTATGTAGCCAGGTTAATAAGTTGCATAGTATAGACTTTCAATTCGTCCCTCAGATGAATTGCTCAGGATCTGTCTGTAAACAGCATTCCTGGTTTTGCTGTCTGGCTAGATGATGACCAGGCTGTCAGGTGAACTGACTTTGGAGCATGCCACATAGAACTGGCCATGGGAGAAACAGTCACTCGTCAGATGCACACCAGCCACTTTCAAAGTCTGTCCCTGTGCCTTATTGATGGTGTAGCACACCGTAACGGGAAAGTGTAGACGTTTGAGCTCAAAGTGGTAGTCTGATGGGATCAGAGGAATTTGGGGTATGAAACGGTTTCTCCCTGATTGATGCCTGTGAAAATCGTGGCTTTGATTACGTGTTTGTACGTGTGTGTACGTGTGTGCATCTTCACCTGAAGCCTGGTGCCATTGCACAGTTTCAGATGGGTTAGATTGCATAACAGCATGATTGGAGTGCCAAACTTGAGGTAGAAGACATGAGATGGATATCCTGGTGGGTTGAGAATGTGCAAGAACTCTACAGGGTAATGTACAGCATCCCTGATCTCCATTACTGAGTCAACAGATTCATACTTCATATGTTCAGTGGACAACTTTTCCAGCAGAAAGTTGTTGATGCTGTTGGCTGAGTCATTTGTTGGAGTGAGTATAGCTCTTTCGCTCAGCCATGAACTGAAATCTACTCCAGTCTGATAAATGTTGGGATATATTCTGTCAGTCAAGCTGATCAGATCTGTCACAACATCGCAAAGATTACTCAGAATAGTTATTCTTCCCTCCTCTTCCAAAAGCTTGCAATCACCAATATCAAGTAATAATTTAGAAAACTCTTCTGCCTTCAAATCATGTTGAAGGTGGACATGCATGTTAACTGTCAAGGTCAGGAGTTTGACTTTAGGCCATAAAATGGATGACTTGAGACAGGCCTTGACTTCATCTGCACGTGTCCCTTGTGGCACAACAGGCAAAGTCTGTCTGAAGTCACCAGACAAAAGCATCATAACAACCTTGTCCCTGGAGTAATCAATCTGAGGTTCATATTTAAAACAGACAAATACTTATTAGTCCAAGGCATTGATCCCATTTGTGACTGATTAATGTAGGGGTTATTAGATGTCTATTGTCTTGGGGCTGAATTTGATGATACTTGTGTACAGCTTTCCTTACTTGTGTTTTCCTAATCACATCTGTAAATCTTTTTCTGCATTTTTTGCCTCTTCTCCCTTAACTGGTATTACAGTAGAAGGAACAGAACTGACGAGGAAAATAAGGTGGGGGGGCTGGAAATCTGTCTCTGCCTTCCAGCATCCATCGGTATTCATCTGGCTAGCATCCTGTCAGTGTGTGAGAGAGTTGAGGGGTGATTCCATGCCAGGTATGGCAGTCAAAGACTAGAACCCAGGTAATAATAAGATGCATTCTGAACAGAGTTTCTGAACCTCAACAACATTTTTATTTATTTATTTATTTATTTTTTTAATTTGATTTATATGCCGCCCTTCTCCGGAGACTCAGGGCGGCTTACAGTGTGTTAAGCAATAGCCTTCATACTTTTGTATATTTATACAAAGTCAGCTTATTGCCCCCACAAACTGGGTCCTCATTTAACCTACCTTAGAAAGGATGGAAGGCTGAGTCAACCTTGAGCCTTGGAGAGATTCGAACCAGCAGTAAATTGCAGGCAGCTGTGTTAATAACAGGGTGCTTTAAACCACTGTAGTACCAAGTACCAACATTAAGATGTGAATCCACAATATAATCAATTCAATTCCCAGAATACCCCACCAAGATGACCTATATGTTCTGTGCATTAAAGGCCAATGACCACATCCATGGAATCAATTGATTCCACAATGGTGTGGTAGGACTCAGAGTAACGTGGGTAGAGAGAAGTTTTTTGGGGAAAAGGTGGGATAAAATATTTTGTTTGTTCCTGTTAAATCATATTTATCTTCTGGAAATAAGAGTTGGATGCATTTTATTTTTATATTTAATATGCTATATGACATAAACTTTTTTTCCCGTATTTATATTTCTTGGATAAACCAAGATTCCTCTTTTTTAAAAACATGCATCATGATAATTATGCTATTGTGGGTGACAAAATTAACAATAAAGTTTTGCTATTAATCTAATAAAAATTAAACATAACATTAACAAAATACAAAAACTAATCATTATATTCTTTATCTCTTTTTTAATTAATTGAACAGCAGGAAATAAACTAATAGCTACTTAATTAATTTTTAATGTCACACTGACAGATTTAGGCTCCCATGAGGTTACAGAAAATACATCATTTAGAATAATTTATAATTATTGTTTTGTTTCATGTAGAATCCAGGATGCTGCTATAAGCAGATCGAAAACCAGCAATTTGCAAGGCAAAATGTCAATTATGTCAGCAACTAATAACTGTTTGATTTCAAGATCTTGAAACTAAGGGCAGAGTCCATTGAAATGGGAGAAAAGCTAGAAAAAGGATGGATTTAAATTTTCCAGCATCTTCAACTGGCAGAGGACAACTAACTTTTCAATAGGATTTTGTTCTAGTTTGCAATATAGGTTCTTCTCTGACAATACTGTCTCATGTGACCAAACTCAGTCATCTAAATCTAAGAGACAAATTAAAGCATGCAAAGTCAGGGGACTGAGATTTTCTTCTGATTCTTGATCCAGAGGCCTGACAGCTGCCTTCTATCAAACCAGACCCTTGATTAATCTGATTCAACAATGTTGGGTAACTATCACCAATTCTCCAGGGGCTCAGGAGGAGTCATTTGTGATTTAAAAGGAGATACTTAAACTATACTAGTTTCATGATGCCTGAAGGGTTTTGTTTTTTTTAAAGAATTACTGTATGGAATTACCGGTATTTAAAATATCAGTTATAAATGCAGACAATAAATAGTGTATTCCCCGCAGAGTTCATATTGATCCATTGTTAGTTATGATAGCTTCTCCTACCCAATATATAACTGCACAAATCAAAAAGAAAGTTTTTTAAAAAGTAAGTAATACAAATGTGGAGATACTGTTATTTTCCTCTATTTTTCTGTTAAGGACTGTTTTTGTTAAGAACTGGTAATTGCTTGGATTATAACACAAATGGCTCTTCTATAAATTCTGAATAAATGAAACACTGTGATTCCACAATATATTCTCATTAAGAAACAGTCAAAATCAAGGATATGGTAAATGGTCAAGTTTATAGTGATCAAAAGAAAGAGAAAGAGGTCATGGTAAGTTTAGAAAATCATTATCCTCCTTACAGACCATTTATCTAATTTGTGAGGCATTCTGCAGAAGTCACCAGAAAGATTATCAACAGTGAGTGTTGCTGACATGAATATGCCAGCATTAAATTTACTGCTTAAGGTGCCTCCTAATATGAAGACAAAGGAACACTCCAAAACATGTATCCATTTATTATATGGATTGTTATGTGCGCGGGGGGGGGGGGGAAGTAAAATTGAAAACATATGTTCTATATTTAACCAAACATATATATGTATGTGTATGCATATTTCCTACAAGGAAAGTGCAAATGTATTCTGCTTCCATAGTTCCCCAATCTGGTCCAATAGTTCATACTGTGAATTCAGTATGCAATTCAGTTTTTGGAATGTGCAATCTAATTATTTCTGATTCCTTCAAATTGGAAGAAAGGTAAAACTGAGTTTTACTGAGTTTCTCCTGCTCCTACTAAACCAAGAAGTCCTGGAACTGTTCAAGCACCAGCTCATCTCCCTTCAATGAATGTGTGAATTTATAAATAATAACAACATAGCTCTACCTTGCAAGTGAGCCTTGGGACTATATTGAATAAACTGAGACTTGTGCTTCTCTACTTCTTGATTTTCCCAGTATGGAAGACTGTGTGGAAAAGGGGAACCCAATTGTTCCATCAATCTCCTTTATTTAAAGGTAAGAAGATAGCCTTCAAGCAGTCTTCTTTCTCGATCACGCAACCTATACCTCCATGCTGACAAATGGGGAAGGGTGAAAAAAGGCAGTTTATTATCAGATGCAAAGGACAAGATGATGCACTGAAGCTAACTGGATTGGCAAATAATCTTACCCATAGGACCAATTAGGACAGCAATTTCCATTGTGCCTGAAAATGATAGGCTAAATTAGTTGGGTCTTGCACAGGCCTTGGTGATATGCATAGTCCAGGACGTTGTTAGTATTTGGCACCTCCTGTCTAGACAACTGGATTTCTTGACAATGGTATGGCGGTTCATGTAGCAATGGGTGTCAAAGATAGAAGGAATAAAAAGAGCTGCCTATGTGTCTATCTGGACAGGTTTCAACAGAGCTTCTAAGTCTAATTGAGCATGAAAGTGTGTTAAGCCTTTTTCCATGAAACTGACGCAGTGGCAGAAGAAATGGATAGGGCCAGAGAATTATTTTTGACTGTTAATAAGAGATGAGATGAGTGGCACATAAATCAATCAATCAGATAAATAAATACAGTAGATAAGTCATTCATATTCATGGGATGACAAGTTGGGACATGGTATGATGTGAACATTAAATACAGATTTTCAGACTAAGTTATTTTTTTACAGTTTAATTTTTAGGTTTAATTTATAGTGTTCCTACATTCCCCCTTGCTAGAAATAAAGCTATTTATTTATTTATTTATTTATTTGTTTGTTTATTTATTTATTTATTTGGATTTCTAAATCTCTTCAGTCAGAAGAGACTCTGAATGACTTAAAAACAGTGAATCATAAGAACTAAACAGATTATAGAAAAGAGAAAAAACTTAATCCACATGGCAGAGGAATAACCAGACACAGAACATATTCCAATACTACAACTTGTGTGTGTGTTTATGTGTGTGCATGTATGCATGTGTACTCATAGCAAATCTAATGTCAAGGTCCTCTGGAATAGTTTTAATGGCTTTTCCAAAAAAAAAAAGGACCAAGCTGGACCAATCTAATGTTGAAAGAAATGCTCTTCCATAGTATAGATGCTATATTTGACAAGGCTTGTCCCCATGATCCTAAAGATAATACTACATAGAGGGATGGACACGGCAAAGATTCAGTGTGCCAGATCTTATTAAATAAATAGAAACCACTGCGAGTTGGTGATCTAGAGATATCCATGTCCTAGGTCATGTAGAATTTTGAAAATGACAACCAGCACTTGAATTGCACCAAGAAGGTAAATATGACCAGTGTAAATTCCTCAATTATATGTGTTATACCTATGTGTTCGTATGGTTCAGACAGTACAATCTGAAAGTTGTTTTAAGAAACAATAATTCTGTATATAATCAAATGGTAGCTTTGTTTGGCTATGGGAGGTGGACTTCGGAAATGATTCTGAGCTATAACTTGACACAGTATGTATAAAACTAGTTTATGTGACATACTGAACTATATTTCCTTAAATAAGATGTAGTGGCCTAGCTCATGGATAACATAACCATCATAAATTATGGTTCATTAACCACAATGGTGGTAAAAAAAAAGATGCAGTAAGCAAATAAGTTTCTTAGTTTTGAAATGGATGTACAGAAAAGGACAGAATCACTTAGCTGGAATAAATTCTTGAGGAGGCTGATCTAGGCATATGTGTGATTAGTATACTTTGTTTAATCCTTGATCTATAGGCTTGTTCTCATATCTTTATGTTGCTGTTCCATCGGCAATAACATTTACTATACTATTTTAAAATATTATTTACTAATCCTGAAGCTATATACAACAATTTTCACAGTTTGCTTGCATTTGTGTTGTGTTGTAATGTTGTAATGTTGTTTATTTTTCAGAGCCATATTCATCCAGATTGTTCTTGAAACTTGAATAATTTGGGTTGGGATCATCATAGTTCAATAACAAAGCACAACTTTATGATATGTAAAATTAATCTAATGCATCATCTTTGAACTACTGTTGCCAATCAATGAGAACAGTAAGGCAGCAATTTGTCTAGATAGAAGAGAATGACCTTGGTTGTGTTACAATGATCCCTTTAGGCTGATCTTTGGCCTCCAAACTGATCCCTTATTTCCTTACCCATTTACAGCAATCTCCTCATTAATTTGAAACACTCAGTATGCCAGGAGAAATGGATGATGTTAAGCACCTCTGCTCCTATAGTGTTACAGGCAGGATTCCTTCACATTCCTCTTGTAACACCCTTGCTCGCTCATTACAAGATGATAAACCATCATAGACATTATTTGCATTTGAACTAATTGAATAACATCAGTTAATGAATGCAAATGTTAATTTTGGGAGGGGAACACAATATTTTCATGAAATAAAAGTGCATGTTTAGAAATCTTACTATGGAAAACAAATTGTTTTGTATTGTCTACTATAATTTCTGTCACAGATTACCGTCGAATGACTACAATTTTTGAAAAGGTTTAAATATGAACCAGGAAGTTCCCGCCCCAGAAAATAGGTATGTCTCTTTATATTGATTTTATCTCCATAATTATCTGCCTTCCATGTCAGCCAAAGCTATAATTTTATTTAAAAATCAAGAGTCAGGAAGAGCTCATATTTGACAAAAAGAATTGGCATAACAATGGTCTCCATGTTTCTCTTCTATCACAAATTCTTTAAAATCTTGAGCAACTTGGTTCTCTTAAGTTAACTTGAAGGCAATTGCAAGAATTCCCTATCAACACGATTAAGTTGGGAAAACCCAAAATTGTAGTAATTTCTTCTTCTTTTAATTAGAGCTCAGTAGACAAAGTGTGGCCTTTCTTCTACTGTAAGATTTTATTATCATCATAGCATCTTGTATGATGGAGTTAATCATGTTTTGCTCCCAATAGCTCTTTTCTCTTAGATACTAACAGTGAGTTTGTATGTATCTATCAAACCATGTACAGTATTTTAATTTGCATTTCATCTTGCATTGCAGCCAGTGGTGGGTTGCTACCGGTTCTACCTGGATTGGCGAACCGGTAGCAGCGGCGGGAGGCTTCGCCCACTCACACCGGACATTTCTGCGCATGTGCAGAAGCATTGCATGCATTGAGCGCACACGAGCGAACCGGTAGTTATGGGTTTTGCAACCCATTACTGATTGCAGTGAATTTCATAAGTCCGTGAGAGATAAATTAAAGTAGCTTTCTCCATCCTAGTGCTTTGTACCTGGTTTTAATACCTGATAATAGTTTAATGGAAACTCATCTGCTTGCTAATACTGTCTCTGACAGTATGATCACTTTGGTGTACTTGTTCTTAGGTAGTACATTGACTACATTTTAGATGGTGGCAGAAACTGTGCGTCTGTCTCCTTCTCTCCGCTTACTGCATAAAAACTTTTTGATGTTGACAACACAAGTCAACATTGACTATCATGGGTGGGTAGGTATAGGCATGCATTCTTCACTGCGGAAACTGTTCAAGCTTATTAACAAATATTTCAGTTCTTAGTAATTGCTAGTAGCTTGGACAGATTGGTGCTATCAGATTTCTATTATGTATAAATTACAATCCCCACAATGCCATCTGCCTGTTTTTTTGACTGATCTGGCCACTCCTCTGCTATTCTTCTTTTCTTTTTTTTTAAATAGCTTAGCTCCATTACTATGCAATGAGCAATTCTAAAACTGCATGAATTAACTTGTTTGAAGGAGCAACATTCTGTCCTCCTTTTAAAAAGATTTTTTGATGAGATTAGATGCTTACATACCTGAACTAACCCATCTATGAAATTATTATGGCAGTTTTAAAATCTCTGTAATGTTCAAGGATGATATGATACAATCTGTTAAATGTGTGGTATAATGATGGCATCTTCACTAACATGGTATTAGTTAAACAATACTTCATGAACAAAACAATAACTGAAGTTCAGTTATGTATGCTAGCTTCCTGTATCTCAGTGACATAGCCTAATATCTGAAACAAAACAAAAAGTTTTGTGTGGGAGAGGAGAAGAGGACATGACATGTCTCATCTAACAGCTCTAAGGCGATATCAAGTACATAGCTAAACCATTACATCAGCCCAATACTGCTTTATGTAATATGTCATATTAAACACAGATGTATGTTTTTGCTGGATCAGAGCCTGTAGGTTTTGTTTTGATAAGACTGTGAGTAAAATTGTGCTTAGTCCAAAGAGTTCCTGGTTGATGGAGAAATAGGTGGTTGGAAAAATGCACACATACACACACGTTAACAGTAACCATTTACAAGTAATCCTGTTTATTTAATGATCATTTAAAGTTTCAACAGCACTGAAAAAAAGTGACTTATGACCGTTTTTCACACTTATGACCTTGTACCATCCCCATGGTCACATGACCAACATTCAGACTCTTGGCAACTGACTTGTATTTATGATGAGTGCAGTGTCCCAGGGTCATGTGATCTCCATCAGATGAACAAAATCAATAGGGAAGCCACATTCACTTAACAGCCATGTTACTAACCTAACAACTGCAGTGATTCATTTAACACCTACGGCAACAGAGATCGTAAAGTGGGGCAAAACTCATTTAACAACCGTCTCATTTAGCGATTGTGGTCATAAGGTGGTCAAGGACTACTTGTACTTGATTCCTGATGTGGATTCTTCTTGCTTCCAGAGAATACATGCCTGCAATTATATGAGCAAACTATTTAGCTTCTATATTATCAGAGCTACACAACATATGTAAAGTGCTGGAATAAGAAGATCCTTCCCTTGCAACCTACGTATCCTTTATTGCTAGCTTTGCTTAAGGAGGTTCATGTTTGTTGAGCTTTTTTATTATATTTTTCTATGATATGATTTTGAATTGTACTCTGCTCTGAAGCCCAGAGAGGTTATATTGCATAGTGGTGTGATTCATGGTGATTCCAGTCTAGACTGCATTCACTGAGAAAAACAATCAAAAGGGAAGCAGCATACTATGAATTGGTAAAGTGGATTGTATAACCCTTGAATGTTTCACCATGACACATATTGTTTAAGACAGCATTTCTCAACTTTAGCAACTTTAAGACTATGGACTTCAACTCCTAGAATTCCCTAGATATACATTCCCTAGATACACCAGTTACTATGGTTTTGAAAGGCTGACATAAGGACTAGTAAACTAGATAAAATGCATCATATTTTATCAATGTAAAATTGAAAAAGAGAGGGTGCTGCCTTTGATCCAAACTACTTGGTCTCCTGACCCGAAGGTTTCCCACAAGATCTGGCAGCTGTTTACCAGTGTTTCAGGCAAAAGGATTCCAAGCTTAATTTGAGGTAGCCAAGAAAAAAGATCAGAACTTCTGGAAACAAACAATATGTTCCTTAACAAGTTATAGTTATTCAGTCTTTATTAATATAACTTTTGTCTCTTTTAGACTTGTGCACCTAAACAAGATGTTATAACTGCAGTGTACTGTATGAGATAGCTAATAAGCAGGATTGGTTGATGGTCATAATATAGTTAGTAAGCTTATTTATCTACAGTTTTGAGATCCAATAAGTTACCGTATACTCTGAGTCAAATTAATATTAATTAATGTTAAGGCACCAGTGTAGAAAGAGGGAGACCGAGAGTTTAAATCCTGCCTTAGCTCTTAAAGCCAGCTGGGTAACTGTGGACCAGTCACTTACTCTCAGTCCAACTTGGCTCTCGGGAGAAAATAGGAGAAAGGAATATTGGGTATGCTTGCTGCCTTGAGTTATTTGTAAAAATAATAAAGGTGGCATAATAAACAAGCAAATAAAATAACAATTTTGACATTGTAATACCAAACAAACAAGAACAAAAACACACACTGGAATTTTATGTCTTTATTTGTAGCTTATAGTTTTCTTCTTACAGTGTCGTATACATACTCTGTGCTGCACACCTCATAGGAAAATAACTCTGGGTGAAGTATATGTACACTGAGAGCATGTGCACCAAAGACAAATTCCTTGTGTGTCCAATCACACTTGGCCAATAAAGAATTCTATTCTATTCTATATTGTTGCCATGTGTGCGGGTTCATTTAAAGACTGAAAAAGGTTGGTAATTAGAAGACTGCATTTGTATATGCAAAACAGAAACTCATTAATAGACAAATTATGGCCGTTTGTATAAGCCACCGAGAAAACACTTAACAAATCGTAGAAGCCAGGTTTCCTAAAGCAGTTTTACAGGGTTGTTTAAATGATACCTAAAAAGGAATAAGCGAAGAGATCATCTACATGGATGGAGAAAACAACTCCATGATTACTTGTGAAATGAATGGGAGATCATTATTTATTTATTACTTATTATGTATTCAGTCCACCCAATAACTGAAATGATTATACAATACATGGTATGAGTCACTATTACTGATTTATACAGTGTGTTGCTTCTGTAGATCCTTGTGGTTAAATAAACATTGGCATCATACTTTGGAAATGACCACACACATTTTTTCCATGGAAGCTATATCTGTATATGAAAAACAATGTGTGTGAACTTGTTGTTAAGATTACCTGTTTCTAATGAATCAAATCAAGTGTGAAACTTTTTCATAGCATACTTATTGACATACTATTGGCATACTATTCATAATTACGTTTTAATAATACAGTTATTTCTAGGATTCTTCAAGCAATTCACAGTACAGTAAATGTTCAATTTTACAGAACCATGTTGAACAGATGTAAAACAGAATAGACACAATTTTAAATAAAGTCTTCCTGAAGCAGTCTGGATCATTGATATAATTTAATCTCATAATATAATTTTAGTGACCTCTGGAAGTCTCTCTTTCTAATGTTACCTGGCTTATCTAAATTTTATCTTGCGCATCCAGAGAATGGAGTGCTACTTCATAAGTATGTTTAAAGTTAAATAAATAGTTCAAAATACCCATTTTATTCTTTGTGTATTTATCAGCCTGACCATTGCAATTGTAAGGGAGGACTTTCAATTGTATGTGTTGTCCAGTAACTTGCTTTTGTTTTTAATCTTTATTCACTCTACAGGAGTATCAAAAACCACCAACAGAAAGAGGACCATAAAGGAGAATATTTGTAGGTCAGGATTGGGATGAGGGGTCCTTGGTGATCTCTGAGCTTGGATGTTCTGACTAGAGCTGATGATGTTACCTAGTTTGGGTAACAAACATCTTCAAGAAAACAATCAAGCTCTGAAAGCACCAAGATCCCTAAAGACAACAGAATGTAAGAATAATTTTATTTTATTTTCTTAAATAGAACTCCTCAGTTTTGAGAACTTGGCTAATAGACCATTGATTCAGGGTATGCAGGATAATGCAGCAGCAATTTAAAATTTTCCCTACACATGAACTATTTAGTTCTTTTAAAATAAATCTTCTGAGAAGATGGATTTTCAGCAGTCTGGCCCTATCCACTATGACCAGAGGGAATTCTGGATTCTTTATTTTGGATTTCCATATATGCCAAACCAGTTACTCTGTCTTGACTAAGGGCAGTTTTCAACATGAATTCAGCCATGACAGAATCAGCCACTGCCTGCATTTCCAAGAACTTGTTTAAACTTAACATGTTATTACAGAAAATTCTGAATTCTCCTCTTGAAATTTGAGTGTCTTCAGTGTCTTCATTTCCTTTTCCTTGTGAGTTTGTTTTCTAAACGCTTTTGTCACCCTGGTGTTTACAGAAGGCTTAACCAAATAGATGCAACATAGCAAATTCATGACTGGTTCTTCCAATGTGTTTTTATCCAGCTAAAGGCAGACGTGAAGAATGAAAGGGTCCTTGGGGGAGTATTGTCGGTAGGTGGCCGGAAGGTCATGGTTTCCCTATGCTGTTTTTACAGATTTCTCTCTCTATGAGCTCACATTCCCCTCCCCCATGACCCAGTGCAATGTGGGGTGGGGAATCAAGGTCTCTGCACTAGGCCTGCATTTTAGCAGTTTCACAAGGAGAATTAGATTAAGACCAGAGGAAAAATACTTGGTGAAGCAGTAGGTGTCTTTGCTCTCAAATGGTACTTTCCATTAAAAAGAGGAATGTACTCAGATATCTAATCTTGGATCTTCCTGATAACTCTTATTTCATAATTTAGAGACATTTGGGAGGGCAAAAGGCCAGCTGGCACAAGAAAATAATAATTTAAAGGCAAACATTTGTCTTTCTTCGTGTGTTGTGATTGCTTGGATGGATATCTCTAGTACTGGCATCTACTGTAATGATTGTGATAATATTTCTCCCTCTCCTTTTCAGCTGGCTGAATCAGGCACGCAACTCTGCTCTCTGTATTGTGGGCTGTTTATTTAGCAAAATAAAAGGAACTCTTTTAATAGCACTACTTTGAATGCTGTTCCTGGTTTTTTAAAAGCCAAATTATTATTTATACAAAAGCAAGTATGTATACTTCCTCTTTCTTCCTTCAAGATTTTAGCAGCTTCTGAATGCAAGCCTGTGAGCCATAGTAATCCACAATTCTGTCAGGAGAACTGCTTGCCACCATTTAGGAAGTTCATAATACTATATTTTTGATGCATTATATGTGAAGAGTTTTGGAAAACTGGATTGTCCAAGGAGAATTGAAATACTAATACTGTGTGTTTGTGTGCCACGATGGCTGTGTGAATGAATTTCATTTCACTTGCTGATGTGACCATAGCAGATCTATTTTTAGATGTCTAATCCTTCCAGTAGAACATGTCTTCTTTTTCTGATTAGTACAAAGCTGGCTGCTACTCAAATGATAATTACATCCCAGCCCATCACCTATCACAAGCCAACAAACAAGATGTTAAGCTATTTTAACTCTTGCATGCCAACCAGCTAATGTTGTTGCTGGTTTTGTACTGAGCCACAGGCAGCTCAGCAGAGATACAAAACGCTTTGAGATAACCATGGTAAAATCAATCACAGCAATTCTCCAAATCAAAACAATAAAAGGATGCCTTTCAACCTCATTTCATGAACTTTATCAGTAGGTTCAGGAAACACATTTAAATGTTATGGACTTGCTATTTTGGAATTATAAACTTACTCTTTTCCTGTAGTGTTTGAGTCCTTAGTGTCACTCTGACTACATAGTAAAAAACTCAATGCAGATTTCTTTGCCTCTGCCTAAAGAGCCTATCTCTCCAACTTGACATGTTAAAAAACAAAGGAGGAAATCCACCCACTTAGTCAGATGAGTAAATGCTTTAAAGTAGGAAAGCTGATTTCCTTAGAAGTTACTAATAAAATCCAAGCTTCAGATGGGGCTTAAAAAGGAATGCATAGAAATAACATAGATATATGGTATGTATTTGTACTTGAAATTATAGCTGTCCCGAGTGAAAAATGTATCTCACCATAAAAATAGCACAGGCTGCTGCAAATGATTGATTGATTGGATTGCACCCCATGGATATCACAAAGGCCAAATTGGCATTCTTTGCATACTGATGTGTGTGGCTTAGCTAGTCATGACTACTATTCCATGACCACTTTGGCAGAATCTGCTCCTGTACTTCCTTGTATATTTTCAGTGTAAAGGTCAATACTTCACCTACGTGTACCCTAAAAATTGGCCATTGCTCTATCTGTTACCATTGAGAATAATTCAATGTGATTTTTTAAAAATCTTATTCAAATAGAAGTAACTTTCAAACCCCTCTTTGTCCAAGAAAGTACATATTTTTTTAATTAAGGAAGATAAAAATATGCGGGCTTGATTCATTCCTAATAGTTAAGGATTTCTCTGTGTCTTGTGAATATTATGTAACCTTTCAAAATGGCTTTGTCTTTCTGTGAAAGGATGATCATAGTAATGACAAACTAATGTTAATAACCTTTATGTCAAGTTTGCCATTGATTAAAATGGCACTGGATCTGTAATAAGCAGCTCTGAAACATTCCTCCGGATCATTGGTAGCTAGCAGGTGGCCAGAGCAACTCTTATTCTAACCATTCATGTTCCTGAAACTTCACTGTATGGATGTTGACAAGCTCTTGCTGCTTTCACCAAAAAGCAAAGGCACTGACATGCTACTGGTCCATATTTGTAATGTATATTGCAATGTACATTGTATAAGGATCTACAAAAGGGAATGATGCTACTTTCATTCTTCTGTGTCCCTTGTTCCTCCTTGAAGATATTTCTGCTTCACTACTTTTCTCTTATTCTCAGTAAGGCTGATTTATTGCTTATTACCAGTTTATTTCTAATTAAAGGAATAACGCTTATGTTTTATTTATTTGTTAATAAAAAAAGCTAACTGCAGTTTTGTTTTCTCACATTAGTTGGGTAAACTGCTTCTGAAAGTGTAAAACACTTGTCAAAATCCCCCATTTACTCTTACAGGCGATGAAGGATTGTTGGATCAGACTAATCCAAAACACAGAGGCCAAATATATTTTCATCCTTATTCTGGCTGTGCTTACATGGTGTCATTATGAATAAAGAAACTGGCAAAAATACAGGGGATCATGCATTTAGCAATGACCGAAACCCCTACCATTCTTCTTCTTCCCATTATCATTCCTGCCACGTGGAATATAACATCCAAAGTGGACAAAGTATTTTTGAAGTCTCCTTTGGAATTAAGTTAAAGAAATAGGAAATACAATTGAGGTCTAAAAGGAAGGGCTAGTGATAATAATTTTGACATAATTCTCAAGCTCATCACATATCCTATTAGAATAGGATGGTCAGTGTGAATAGGTTAGGATATAACAAGGTGAAACAGAAAACGCCGCCTCCCCCCACTTGATTAGGAACTAAAAACACAGTTTGAGACAGGAAAATATTCTTATTACAGAGTGCAGAACTATAATGAGCGTATTTTTTACAGAGTTAGAGGCATTCATTATTATAGATGCTTTGGATATTACAGTATTAATCCTTCATTATTAATGGAAGAAAATAGACAAGAAGACCTATTAAGGTCAACATATTTCGGCTGCTGTGATTGCTGGTTGTGATTTATTATATTCTTTTATCTCTCATCACTCCGTTAGTTATCCAAACTTCAATCCAAATGTATGTGATATTTTTGCACTTTTGACTATAGCTCCTTTGTTAATTTATGTCTGGTTTGCTTCAAAAAAGAGATCTATCATGGATGTTTGGATTCTCTGCCTCACGCTATTCCAGCTGTCCTGCAACTCTTTCTTGGGCATGCTTTTTCATTTTTTAAGAACACGCTGTACTGAAATAATAATCCAGAATAAAGTGTTTGCCAATAATCTTTCCATATTTCCTGTACACATGGAGACAAATGTGTGATAGAATCCATATATTTAATTCTATTTAGTTAACACTGCTTTGAAACTAATGCTAGGCAAATAAAATCAGCCTTAGTTGTACATGTAATACAGGGTATTAAGTTTATTAAGCCTCTGTAATTAAAAGCATAAACCGTAGCTGGACTTTTGCAAATGTCACCTCACAGATGATAACAGGATTAAAGATGCAAGACTGTCTGCACTTACCTGGGAACAAACTCACAAAACCTCCATAGGATTGTGCTGTGAATCATCTTAGGAACAGCTAGTGGGCTGCATTTTGCAGATAAGCATTTTAAAAGACACAGATTCACAGTTTAAATTTGTTAATGGCCATTCTGAATCTTTGAGTAGGTTATAAACAAAATGTTTAAGTTTAAAATAAACTCAAAGAATGTCACTACATTAGGGCATTATTTTTTTTTATTCAGAAGCCAGGGCTGAGTTTACCGAAAGTGTTCAACAAACTCATAGCTAAACTAGGCTCATCTTGATGTATAAATTAGTTCATCATGATGAATTAGCAACAGGGAGGAAGGAAATGATGCATGTTTGCTAGAATATCAGTGAAAACTCCAACCAAATAGTTCTGCAAGAGCGTGCATACTCTCCAATTATCTCACTTGCATTTGAGTTATGTACCCTTCCTTGAACGTGTTCAGTGGTTTAGGATATGAGGACTCGCTTACACATTTATTTTCAAAGAACTTATGTTCCATAGACACCTTCCACATTTTTTTTTTCTTCACAGCAACATCAACCTAGTAAGGTAGGGAAAGATTGCTGGTTAATGCATAGCTTGAGTTAAACCAGTGAACTTCATGGCCAAGTCAACAACTGAATTTTAGGTCACCCAATGTGCGACTGCAGAAGATTAATTTATTTTTTTCCAGGAATGGTGTACACTCTATATCATTGTAGCAAACATGCTATTTATTAATCTCTGCATTAATCTTTGGGTTGGAACAAATGGTTTTTACACAATAGATTATACAAATCTGATTAATTCACTATTAGTTTGGATGCAAGTTATATCGTTAGCTGACTGGGAATCTGTCCATGCAGATACTGTAGATATTGTGAGTTATAATGGATGAGAAATTAACAGGATGATAATGTTTACATGCATAAACCAATTCCAGAATATAGGCAAATCAGATTGGTAAATGCATACTCATAATCACACTTTCCCAAATTTTGTATTCATTTCAGCAGTTTTAAATTGTGCACAAATTTATATTCAACAAAATCTGAGATTCCAAAAATATCAAAAAACGAAACAGAATTATTTCTTGCCATCATATACTTTCTTCATGGGTGAAATTCTCTGTTAATAGTTGGAACAGCAGAATTGTATTTATCAGAGCCAGGTCGTGTATTTGCTAAATTAAAATGACTTTATTAAGAAGTGAACTTGAATACCATATTTAAAAAAAGCCCTACAGCCTGGAATGTATTCAATGAAATTTACTCCAACATGACATAAGTACATAAAAAAGCCTTCAAGTTCAAAGTAAGGATTTTCCATGCCATATTATATTCCATTCCTATGTTACATTTATTGGATTGCACCATTAATCAATTAATCCACTGACACTCATATATTTAAGATTAAATTCTCCTTAATAGACTAATAGTCTTAATATTCATGAGTCATTTGGAAACTTAATAAACTAAATATAAACTTTCAAGAATTTAGAATTTAGTATTGGGGAATTACAGTCAAAAGTAGCACCAAGGGTGGGGCATTTAATGGTCTTGTAGGTGTCCCTGACTTACAAATTCCCAGCATGCTGCATGAGATTGCTGGAAATTATAGTTCAGCAATGACTGCAGAGCATCAAATTCCCCAATGCTGATTTAAATAATTCTCCATCACAGCAAAGCACATATTTTACTTAAATGACAAGTGACCTACCTTCACCCAATGTTGTTCATATTGGGCATCCTTAGACAAATGCAAGACCATTCTTTTACAGATTCCATAATGGAGGCTGTGATACGGCTTTGCATAGAAATTAATTTCTGGTGCTTTTATGCTTCCTTCTTCTCAAATTGATGATAAGCAAATTCCATATACTGTAAGTATCTAAGCAAAGGGAAGTGGAAGGAAAGCATGTAACATTAAATGATGCTGAAAAGATCTTAACAGCTGCCTTGAATTGTGGTGTTTCTGATTAAGCATCATCTCTACAGTGCTGTGAAGAAGAAAATATCACACAATAGATATGTAGAACATCAAAATGAAAGACATCTAGTTCAGGCCATTTGGTGTTCAGCATTTCTGTTAACTTGAAGCATATAGCTAAACACCAAGCTATGCTTAAGTCAGTGCAAACATGGATCCAGATTGTTGGGGGCAATATGCTGACTCTGTAAACTGCTGAGTTTAGAGAGGGCTGTAAAAGCACTGTGAAGCAGTATATAAGTCTAAGTGCTATTACTTGTCTGGAAATATTTCCATATCACCTGTATGTGAAAAACTCTCACATCAAGGGAAAAGCATAACCACAAAATACACACATGAGAACAGGATGATAGCATGGTTGAAAAGTCCTTATTGAACTCCAGACATCATCAGGTCTAAAACAATGGAGAGTCGGTAGATACACCCTTGGGATAAGCAACTTCCCCTGTTTCTATTCAGAAAGCAATAAATTTCTGATGCGCCTTCCAACAAAATGCATTTCTTCATGTGCGTTCCGTGATTGTGTTACAGATTTGTGTCATACTCCCTTCCTGGACAGCTGAATTTGCTGTTAAAAATGGTGTTAATACAGTGCGAAAAAGCATCACATGTAAACAAGCAGAGAACTCACATAACTGTAGCAAAAGCTTTATTTTGGTAAGGATGGTATCTGATTATCAATTAATTTTTCTTTTTCTATACTACAGATACAGAAATATTATCTGTAAATAAGATTTCCTTACCTACAACATTTCCTTACCTATATTATAATCTTTTCAGAACTTTCTGCCATGGAAATGACATTACAAC